>NC_092718.1:171917807-172220222 GCF_047496885.1 Scyliorhinus torazame
GAAAAATCAAGGATGAAAAAGGCCTTTAAGCTTATTGAAACATGTCATCTGGTTCCCAAACTCACTCTTTACAGTCTCTGACATATTTAGCTGTACTAGTTTGCCTAGGAAGCAGTTCCATGTGTTTACCTCTCTTTCTGTAAAGAAGTTCATTGTAATAACTGTTTTAAAATTGTTGCCTACTCATTTAAATGTATTCACTTTTACCTTAAGTACTGATTTATTGATGTCATAATGTTTAGCCTATATGTAACGTTTAATTTTTTTAATACCTCAATGAGTTTTCCCCTTTGCTATCTGATCTTTAGACTGTAGAGTGCTAAACCTCTTTCCCAGCGCATTCCTTTTCATTGGAAGCGGGCTTGTTGATCCTCTCTCCATCCCGTTCAGCAGGTGCATTTGTTTTTGTGATCTGGGACTAGAACTATATTAGCACTAATGTGAACACCATTCTTGGTCGGAGATTTTGGGATATGAGTGAGAGGGCTTGATGTTGATTTCTTACCTGCTGAAATTGTTGCCACTGCAAATAAGAGGAAGAAACCAATCTGAAAGAGGGTTCTTTGCTCCATTTTCCCCATTCTCCTGGGAAAAAAAGATCATTCATGAGACCGTGGTCAACGTCACTTTTTAAAAGACTCAGACAGAAAGTGAGTTAAAATCCACCTGTGACAGTAAATGAGGTACATCAATAGCATCTTCAATATATACTCTCCATCTCCAAGTTACTTGGTGAGCTCACTGTGACTGCTTCCACTTTTCCTAATGACTGACCGTCTCCAGCAAAGGTGTCTCCTCCTGTCACAGCATTGTTCTCTCTGCAATCTAAAATCTTGTACATGTCCCAGAAAGATTAATATAATAATAATAATAATAAACATGAGCCATGGTTCTCCTGGCCCACTCTCACCATATTCTTGCAGAAGTGTGGCAGATAAGCCCAAAATGTACCTTGGGTTACATGAGTTTCAAACTTGTCACAGAGTTTCACTGGCACTGTGGTAGCAGTATCGTAGTTGTTGTCTACAACAAGGCCTTTGATGCTGGGGTTTGGTGTTGGTCTACCCACATCCTTGGCTGCTAAGAGAGCACGATGAGTCGCATGAAAACTTCAGGCAACCGAGGCAATGAGTGGCGGTTTTAGAGTTCACTCTGTGGGGGGATTTTGGGCTTGCTGCAAAATAATATTTCTGAGGAGACCTAGCAACCCTCTCCCACAGTCTGCCAGTCTTTGGCTTTTTAAGCAGTTACTACTGGGCGTTGACATCCACTTTTTAAGTGCAAATTAATAATAATCTTTATTGTCACAAGTAGGCTTACATTAACACTGCAATGAAGTTACTGTGAAAAGCCCCTAATCACCACATTCCGGCGCCTGTTCGGGTACACAGAGGGAGAATTCCGAATGTCCAAATTACCTAACAGCACGTCATTTGGAAGGAAACCGGAGCACCCGGAGGAAACCCAAGAAAACACAGGGAGAACGTGTAGACTCCGCACAGATAGTGACCCAAGCCGGGAATCGAACCTGGGACCCTGGAGCTGTGAAGCAACAGTGCTACCCACTGAGCTACCTTGCTGCTCGGGCACCTTCCTCTGACCCATAAGACCATAAGGCACAGGAGCAGGATTAGGCCATTCGGCACATCCAGTCTGCTCCGACATTCAATCATGGCATTCAATCATCCCCATTCTCCTATTTTCTCCCCATAATGCCTGACCCCCATATTAATCAAGAACTTATCTATCTCAGTCTTAAAAGCATCCAGAGATGGGCATGTACAGATGTTCACCAATAAGAAGCGCCTGTTGTCTTGAAATCAATAAGGAATGCAACTATTACGGTGAAAGAAAAGCTCCAACAGCCTGTTGAACAGAAGTGCAGCAGCATTTACAAGATTAGCACAAATGCTATTGTTTACTTAATGTTGTCAAGGTGCGATAGTAAGTGGAATTTTCTGTTTTTTCTTCTAATTGCTGGACGAGGCAAGAAAAGTGGTGTGCAGCACTCTGGCTTCGCAGCCAGCTTTTCTCGCCATATTGTCCAGCACTTTTGATGAAGAAAATCCTTGAGGCATGACCTGTCATGCTGGTGTGGCAATGCCTGAAAGAACTGGCAACGCCAACTTTCCATAGTGCTTTTGTCACTGGACTGGTAATCCAGAGACCCAGGGTGATGCTCTGGGACATGAGTTCGAATCCCGCCAGGGCAGATGGTGGAATTTGAATTCAATAAAAATCTGGAATTAAAAGTCTAATGACGACCATGAAACCATTGTCAATTGTTGTAAAAACCTTTCTGGCGAGAATCTCACTTTTGACCTCTCACGGGATTTTGTGCCCACGTCGCCATTTAAAATCCCAGTCAGTGAGTCCAGCAAACAACCGCTAGAAAGTCATATACACCCCGACTCATTTTTGTACCCATGAAACATTGGTATTTTAATTTGTTCCCTTCATTGTATGCACTTTCTTTTCTCGTGAGGTTCCACTGCCAGTGCAGAGTTGCTGAATGCCTTGCTGCACAAAATTGCTCTTGTAATGTTAAGTGACTTACCAGTGGCACACTGTCTGTTGAGACTCTGGCCGAGATTCTCCATTTGGGAGACTTTCATAGTAATCCCTACAGTGCAGAAGAAGGTCATTCAGCCCATTGGGTCCACACCGGCACCTGGAAAGAGCACCCTACTTAAGCCCAAGTCTCCACCTGTTCCCGCAACCCAGCAACCCCACACATCCTTTTGGACACTAAGGGACAATTTTGCATGGACAATCCACCTAACCTGCACATCTTTGGACTGTGGGAGAAAACCCACGCGAACATGGGGAGAAAGTGCAAACTCGAGGTGGGAATTGAACCTGGCGCTGTGAGGCAGCAGTGCTAACCACTGTGCCGCCGTGCCGCCGGGGGTGAATTGGAGCTGATTTGCACTCCCGCAATTCAATATTCTTCACCATGCAAATTTATGCCTAAGCCTAAGCTTTAAAACTTCCTCTTGCGTTCCCTTTCCTCCTTTAAGATACTTTTCAAAATGTAACTCCTGTCCTCAGATCTTTATGTGTGATAGGGTGACAAAGGTGTCAGATTTTGTTTGATAATAATCCTATGAAGCACCTGTTCTGTTAAGGATGTATTAATATGTCAAAGGCACCATATAAATGTAAGTTATTTTTGTTGTTCTGCAGATTAAAGATCTCTTTAGCATATGCTTTCAAATAATTAAATATCACGGGCGAAATTCTCCGGAAACGGCGCGATGTCCACCGACTGGCGCCCAAAACGGCGCAAATCAGACGGGCATTGCGCCGCCCCAAAGGTGCGGAATGCTCCGCATCTTTGGGGGCCGAGCCCCAACCTTAAGGGGCTAGGCCCGCGCCGGACGAATTTCCGCCCCGCCCGCTGGCGGAAAAGGCCTTTGGTGCCCGCCAGCTGGCGCGGAAATGACATCTCCGGGCGGCGCATGCGCGGGAGCGTCAGCGGCCGCTGACAGCTTCCCACGCATGCGCAGTGGAGGGAGTCTCTTCTGCCTCCGCCATGGTGGAGACCGTGGCGGAGGCGGAAGGGAAAGAGTGCCCCCATGGTACAGGCCCGCCCGCGGATCGGTTGCCCCGATCGCGGGCCAGGCCACAGTGGGGGCACCCCCCAGGGCCAGATCGTCCCGCGCCCCCCCCCAGGACCCCGGAGCCCGCTCGCGCCGCCTTGTCCCGCCGGTAACGTAGGTGGTTTAATTTACGCCGGCGGGACAGGCATTTTAGCGGCGGGACTTCGGCCCATCCGGGCCGGAGAATCGAGCAGGGGGGGGGGGCCCGCCAACCGGCGGGGGCGGGAATCGCGCCAGCCCCCGGCGATTCTCCGACCCGGCGGGGGGTCGGAGAATTTCGCCCCACATTACTCATGACCATATATCATATATTAATTCAATATAATAACTCAGTAATATTACTTCCTATATAATAATGAGATGCCTATTACTGTCAAAGTATAAGCCGACAGTGTTGCTGCTTTTGTCTAAAGAAAATAAATGTATTCACACCAACAAGCACAAAGCAATTCATGTGATACCGGCACAAAGTGTGTGGATCACAATTTAGAACTGCCTGAGAATATTTCTGCAAATCCTTAATCTTTAAGATGGTTTGCTATTAGCTACCCTGCAGGTTGGAAATATAATGCACGGTCTAACCCTGCTCCACTACCTTCAGACTTGTTACTATACAGCAGGTTGTGAATTAACAGCTCAGAACAACAAGCAAGGCTACAGACATACAGAGTTACTTACACTGTGAACAGGTTTCCAGTCACACAGAGTTTGGAAGGTGCACCGTACTTTAAGAGGTTGGGTGATGTATGTTATAGTGATATGCTTGTGACGTTTAATAGAGGAGTTGACATTCTCTCAAACACCTGTCAAACAGGCTTCCCAAGAACATGATTTTAATGTAAGCATTTTATTAAATTTTCATAAATGTAAACTGGGGAGAAGGGTACTAGGAGGAAGTGAAATTGGGGGAAAAGGCCGGAGGCTGCTTTACTGAATCTGATTGTAGAAGTAAAAGTGCATGAAGACTAAATTGGAGCTGAGATTTCTTTAAAAAAAAAAAAATTTAGAGTACCAATTCATTTTTTCCAATTAAGGGGCAATTTAGTGTGGCCAGTCCACCTACCCCGTGGAGCTGAGATTTCTGCAGGATGTTTGAATCTTGCTTTTTCTTTTGGTCATTAGTGTCTCATACGCATGGAAAATTAGTTACTTACTTGAAAGTCTGCACATCTGACGACCAATCTTATAGAATCTCTGTTTACCCAGTATATACTGTTCTCTCTCCCTTTATGGAGCTCATGTAAGTCCACAGAGTTTAGCAATAACCAAGTCTTCAGGGCCTGAATTGTGCGTGAAACTTCTGTAGTTTAGCTAAAACTGCGTGGGTTATTAACACAGAAAATTGAGAAACCTCTTCTTGATGATCCATCTTGACTGGTTTGCAGAATTTTCTGGAACCAGTGAGAAATATCCCCACCCTCAGTGATAGGTCTCCTTACCATTTCCCATGAGTTTGCTGAGTTACATTGGCTGGTCAATCATCATTTCTGCCTTGGAGTGCTGCAGACATGACTGACTCTGGTGTTGGAAAACCTGATTAGTTACGGGGTTTTGACTTGATTCATTCATCTATTGCAAGCCTTGTCAGTGTGGAGCTCATCTGATCGTGAAAAGACTGCTTGATTTCCACTGACTCCTCTCTTCTCCCTAAAGGGTCTGAACCTAGTCTTCCATTTTCCAATGTTCATTTCTCATTCATAAAAAATAATACAAATCTCTGACTGTAGGATTGTGGTCATAAAACCAATTTGAACAATGATCCCAGGGGAAACCTCTTCTTCAGGACTCAACCCTCTTGCTCCATGAAGTCCCAGGATGATGTAACGAGCGATGGAAATGTTGCCCTGCTGTAGAATGGGCTCATGGGGGAAACTTGAGGATTGTGGGAATAGTGGATATGAATTTAGTTCAAATCAGAGCTCATTTTTCCACATTAGAATAAAAATAAACCCAGCTTTGAAATGCTGGCTGTCTGCAATAACGTACCTTGAATAAACTGGTGATGGACAGCACGGTTGCGCAGTGGTTAGCACTGGGACTGCGGCGCTGAGGACCCAGGTTTGAATCCCGGCCCTGGTTCACTGTCCGTGTGGAGTTTGCACGTTCTCCCCGTGCCTGCGTGGGTTTCACCCCCACAACCCAAAAGATGTGCAGGTTAGCTGGATTGGCCACGCTAAATTGCCCCTTAATTGGAAAAAAAGAATAATTGGGTACTCTCAAGTTATTTATAAAAAAATAAAAATAAACTGGTGGTAAGTCAAGGATCCTTTTCACTCATATTTCCATTTTAAACATCTGTCGGGGGGCCAGTATCATCAAATAGAGACAAAGAGATTACCAAAATGGGGTTACTAAGCTGAAATGCTCAGTTTACCATCTTAATGGGCAAAGGAGTTGAAGCCAGCATATGGAACATTTAAAATGCTGGTCTTGTTAAGAGTCAGCATAGTGTTTTGGTGGATAACACTTTGTCCGATTTCCTCAGCAAAATTCGAGGAACAGCACCAACTGCTATACATGACCTTTCTCGAATGCGTGAATGCCTTTGACTCTGCCTTTGACTCTGACAGAGCCTTTGACTCTGTCAACCATGAAGGCTGCTGGAGTATTCTTCTCAAATTTGTCTGCATTGTCACACATTGTCACAATATGAATGAATATTCTTCTTCATATTCATTGCTGAAATACTTGGGTAGCACAGCGGCACAGTGGTTAGCACGGCTTCCTCATGGCACTGAGGACCAGGGTTTGATCCCGGTCCCAGATCACTGTCCATGTGGAGTTTGTACATTCTCCCCGTGTTTGAGTGGGTCTCACCTCCACAACCCAAAGATGGGCAGGATACGTGGATCGGTCATGCTAAATTGCCCCTTAATTGGAAAAAAAATAATTGGGTACTCTAAATTTAATTTTTTTAAATTCTTTGCTGAAATACCCACAGGCCTGAAGCTAATTTACAGAAAAGACTGGAAATTGTTCAGCCGATTGTCACTTTCCATTCAAGATCTTCGGCCAACTGAGGCCCTCTTGCCCCATTCCCTGACCCAACCCTCACTGCTTCCTCAAAGACCTTCAGCACCAATTAATACCCCTCACCCACCACCCCCTCACCCCCAAAATGTCCTTGCTCCTTTTGCCCCTCCATCCAAGCTCCAGTCTCCTGCTTCTTTGACTTGTGCCACAGATTTCAATAAAAAAAATGCTCAGCTTAGATTCAAAGGGACAAACGCAATACGTGCAGGCCCCCTTTAAATGACTGTGAAACCAGTGCAACATGTTCCCCATGTGACGCTGACTTAGTCGTGAAGATAGAACATAATTTGAAAAAGTCTTAACACAATGAGTATGATGCAAATATATTGAAAATAGAAACCTGCTACATAATGGCATGGGTCCAGACCGACAGTTGAAACACCAATTCAATCTCTGTCTCAACCTGCCATACGGAAATTTAAATTTAAACCCCCGTCTAGTTAAGACGCCCTGTCCATCACTTTTTGCGCTCTTACAGGCCCCACTAAATTACACCCTATTTGCGTGTAATGGTTTCAAAGTGAAACATCCAAGGATTCTACAGGGAAAAGCATTTGTCCCCATTCAGTTTCCCTCTCTTTGGAGATGATGAACAATAGCTAGCTTCCTAGTTTCAAAAACCAATAATGATCGAACCGCTGCAAGCAGATCTACACAGGATTGCACTACTACTGTGCTAAGTGGGAGAGACTCTGAACATAGCAACTCAAACTGGGCACCCATGAGGCACTGTGGGCCATCAGCAGGAGCAGCGCAATTATACCGAGCCATAATCTGTAACACCATGGTTCAGCAATCCCCCACTCTGCCATAACCACCAAGCAATGGGATCAACCCTGGTTCAATGAAGAATATAGGAAGACATGTCAGGAACAAACACCAGGCATACCTAAAATGAGCTGTCAACCTGGTGAATCGACAACACAGGACTGCTTGCATGCGAAACAGCATTAACAGCAAATAATAAACAGAGCTAAGCAATTCCACAACTAATGGATCAGATCTAAGTTCTGCAGTCCTGTCACATCCAGGCGTGAATGGTGGTGGACAATTAAAGAACTCACTGGAGGATGAGGGAACTCAAACACCCCATCTTCAATGATGGAGGAATCCAGCACACCAGTGCAAAAGACAAGGCTGAAGCATTTGCAACAATCTTCAGCCAGAATTGCCGAGTGGATGATCTAACTTGGCCTCCCCTAGATATCCTCAGTATCACAGATGTCAGTCTTCAGCCAATTCAGTTCACTCTCAAAGTCTGTCCACCATCTGCAAGGCACAAGTCAGGAGTGTGATGGAATACTCTTCACTTGCCTGGATGAATGCAGCTCCAACACTCAAGAAGCTCAACACCATCATCCAGGGCAAAGCAGTCCGCTTGATTGGTACCCTTTCCACAAATATTTACTCCCTCCACCACCTACGAACAGTAGCAGCAGTGAGTACCATCTACAAGATGCACTGTAGGAACTCACCAAGGCTCCTTTGGCAGTACCTTCCAAACTCACGAGCTCTTCCATCTATAAGGACAATAGCAGGAGACATATATAAACAGCACCACCTGGAGGTTTCGCTCCAAGCCACTCAACATCCTAACTCGGCAATGCATCACCATTCCTTCACTGTTGCTGGATCAAAATCCTGGAACTATCCCCGAACAGCTCTGTGGGTGTACCAACACCACGGGGATCGCAGGGTTTCAAGAAGGCAGCTCACCATTACCTTTTCAAGGGCAACTAGGGATGGGCAATAAACACTGGCCTAGCCAGCGATGTCCACAACCCGTAAATGAATAAAAACAAAAACCTATGAACCAATGATATTGGGGCTGAGCCCCACAGGGAACAATTTTAATCTAACTTGCTGAATGGGAAATGCACGAGATCAGATGGAACACAGATTTTACATTCCTCCCAATATTACTGATTGGCCTCAATGGAGAGTAAAATCAGACGGGGTGTAAAAATCACCATTTCACTCAAATCTGCCAGTTTCCTGACTGGCAGAATAGGTTAAAATTTCCCCATTGGGAGTGGTATAAAATCAACATTTAATCTGATCCAGGGCGTTTACCACCCTGCGAGCTAGGATAATATTCCCTGCATTATGCCAGATATCTTCCCCGCCATCACCATCCTGGAATTCCCTGGGTACTCCATTAAGTATCACTGGGCTGATGGGCGGGAGGCACAGGCAACAGCTTCTATAAAACGAAATATGTCAAATAGGCAATTCTCAAAATCACAATGAAAAATGTCCTCATGAAATAAGGAAATTATGATAAATAACTACATAGATAAATAACATATACAGAAGAATGCAATGTGATTTCTTGATTCTAATCTGAAAATAATAGCAGATGTCCTGGGGCATTTCTTCTGGGTGTTTCAGAAATTCAATAGCCTTTACTGAAAATGATGGTATTACATGGGAATGTAAACATGACAAAAGTTCATCCATTGTTTAAAAAAAGATTGAATTTTTAAACAAATGATTGCGATGGTACAAATATTACGTGCTCACTGATGCTGAAAGATACAGGGCCTCACAAATTATTTTTATAAAACTTGCTTCCTCCTAAAACAGCTAATGTAAACCCCAATCTCCCACAGTGGATTTCAATGTTTGCTTCAGATCGATGTATTTTATTTTATTATCCCTCTTCCAAAATCTTTATTCTCAGCTATTGCATGACTCCGAGATATTGCTTTGCTGTGTGTAAAAGCCTCAGACTACTCCCAGATCCAGTCTGGAGCTGTACAACTCCAAAATACCATTGTATGGCTGGGTATGCAGTCGTCTTTATTTTTTATTGGAATCACTCTGGGACTGATGAACTGCTCCTATCCAGGGGGTTATGGAAAGACCTGGGGCGTCATTCTCCGACCCCCCGCCGGGTCGGAGAATCGCCGGGGGCTGCCGTGAATCCCGCCCCCGCTGGTTGCCGAAGTCTCCGGCACCGGAGAATCGGCGGGGGTGGGAATCGTGCCGCACCAGTTGGCGGGCCCCCCCGCTCGATTCTCCAGCCCGGATGGACCGAAGTCCTGCCGATAAATTGCCTGTCCCGCCGGCGTAAATTAAAGCACCTATTTACCGGCGGGACAAGGCGGCGTGGGCGGGCTCCGGGGTCCTGGGGGGAGCGCGGGACGATCTGACCCCGGGGGGTGCCCCCACGGTGGCCTGGCTCGCGATCGGGGCCCACCGATCCGCGGGCGGGCATGTGCCGTGGGGGCACTCTTTCCCTTCCGCCTCCGCCACGGTCTCCACCGTGGCGGAGGCGGAAGAGACTCCCTCCACTGCGCATGCGCGGGAAACTTTCAGCGGCCGCTGACGCTCCCACGCATGCGCCGCCCCGACATGTCATTTCCGCGCCAGCTGGCGGGGCAACAAAGGCCGTTTCCGCCAGCTGGCGGGGCAGAAATTCCTCCGGCGTCGGCCTAGCCCCTCAATGTTGGGGCTCGGCCCCCAAAGATGCGGAGCATTCCGCACCTTTGGGCCGGCGCGATGCCCGTCTGATTGGCGCCGTTTTGGGCGCCAGTCGGCGGACATCGCGCCGTTTCGGGAGAATTTCGCCCCTGGCTGGCAGAGTGAGATACCCTCAATTACGACTCAAGAGAGGAGTTTGATAATACAAAGGCTTTAATAACCAGAAAACCAGACAGCTGCCGAGAAGTGTGCTCACTTCTCGCTGCCTACTGAACGTAACCTTATATACAACTTCCTGGGGGCGGTGCCGGAGGCAGAGTTCCCCAAGGTTCCAAACCCGGTCTTAAAGGGGCCTACGCATTAAAGGTACATATGTATGCAGATATCATTCATCACACAGAGATTGATACCAGATCTGAGGGGAAAGGAAATTGATCTTCTTGTGAAATATAAAACTTGCTTTAGAGTTCAGATCTTGTTCTCTTTACCATATTTACTAATGTCTATTTCATATTCAAGGTGTTGAATTTTGGCCTTCTCTGACTATCTGATTTGGCCATTAATTACCTTCCAGAAGTCTAATCGGTTCATGGGAAACACATGATTCAGGCACCATTATTCTATCAGTGATCCTATCTATCCCTGGAAAACATCAAACAATATTCATAGTCGCCTAATTGTTCTCTGATAATAAAATAATCCCCAAGCTGTTAATCTTGCTCATTTTGTTTTACCTCCAGTAAGCGTTCCTTCACCTTTCCTCTTCTTGCTTCACATCTTGAACTCACGAGCTCAATGTCCCAATTTAGGGATTCCAGCTGTCAGTCTGTTCCTCCCTTCCCTCCTCAGTTAACACCAGACATTGGTGTGAGCTGTAAAGGGTTAGAAATATCCTCCTTTTGCAGGTCACCCCTGCCCTGGAAGATGATAAGTGAGCAGCCTCAGCTCTGGTAGTACTCCTCTGCTCCTGGCCTACGTCCTCAAGTTGTGTGTCTGCTTCTCCTGCATAACAATGTGCAGAATTAGTGACATGTCATGTGACACCTAACCTTTTTGTCTGCTTACATCCCCATCACACATACTGCCCCATCACTGTTATGTTGGGTCCAAGCGCACTCATAAGCCCAACAATCACACACTTTGGCCCCAATTGCAATGTGGTTCTGAAACAGATTGTGCATTCACAAGCCTGCCATAGCTACTCAATGTTGATGACCGTATGAGAATCTTTGCGAACATGCAATGTGCATCTTACCTTGATGGATCAGGGCAGATTGTTGATTCTTTTCTGGACCCAGGGTCTTTGGAGGACCCCACAATCGCTTCCCCCCTCTTTGATATGCTTCCCTGCTGTTCCCTGATGGCCTGAAGGAGAATCTGCAGGATCATTAAACCATGCATCAGTCTCTGTCTTGGCTCAGCCATCTCCTCAGTACAGTTGAAGGGGCTTGGACCTGATGGGGATGCCCAGGATGTGAAAGAATAATAAGTGGGGGAGTGATGCGGGGAGAGATTTAAGGGGGGGTTGAGGGCAATGAGGGATTGCAACAAGAAATAGACCAAAGTACCAATAGGATGGAGGTGGGCAAGAATGTTATGGCCAGGATGCAGAGTTTTTGATGTATGTTTTTGTAGCCTGCAGATACCTGTTACATTGTCACCTGAGATGGGGGGATCCACCGATGAATATCTGACCCCACCATGTAATTGAGTCTCATGTACCTGCTGCCGACCCTTGATATTTGAATTTGAATTGGGTATTTGCCACTCCTGATACGCAAGCGGATGTGATGCCCACTTTCAGTTCGGCTGTCGGGACCAATGTGCTTCGTACTAAATTCCTCCCCTTTGTCATGAGCCAGTGTTTAAAACCTCGGTGGAATTCACTGGAATGAATTCACACTGTGGTATAAATAATGAAAGCATTCAAAGAACTTCTCACAGGGTACAACAAAAAAGATAGTTTTTCAATGAGGTGGTGATACCACACCCTATATGAAGTTGGAGAAATATCTTGGATTGTTTCTTTAAAGTTGTGTCAGCACCATGAGATTCTCACAAATCAACTGGCTTACTCTGAAATCAAAAAGTAATCAGAGAGCAGATTGTTATAATTTGGATTTCATTACAGCATAATAGTAACGGTAATATTTTAAATATTATTGACATTAACGTAGAAAACATCCCAAAATAGCACGCATTTGGGCCATAAAATACGAATGCATCGCGCCCATATATCTGATGCTAAGGGCAATTTTTGTGTCCAAAATGGTGTGCGCACCATGTTCATTTCTGATGTAGGCTACACCAGATGCCATTTTGCTGAGGTCATTGGCATGGATGATAGGAGCATACACCAGAAGTTGGCAGAATAGGCCAATTGTGAGTTCAGTTAACAGGTAACACTGATTTGACCATAGCGGAATGATTTTCAACTTTAATTGGCCAGACAACATCTGAAGGATAGTTGAATGTACAGCACAGAAGGAACAGAGAAAGGACCATTCAACTTAAAACATTTTCCAGCTCTTGGTCCATAGTCATGTAGTTTACAACACTTTAAATGAATACCTAAGTAATTTTTAAATGGGTGTTTCTGATTCGATCACAGTTTCAGAGTGAGTTCCAGTGAGTTCCAGACCCTCACCATCTGCCTGAAATCATTTCTTCTCAACTCCCCTTGAAACTTTTCACCAATTACTTTAAATGTATGACCCTGATTACTGACCTCTACTGAGGGGAATTGGCCCTTTCTATGTACTCAATCCTAATTTAATGTACCTCAATCTCCCCTCAGCTTCCTCTGTCTAAAGGAAACATTTCCAGCTTATTCATACTGTCCTCATAGCTAGAGTTCTCCAGTTCTGGGGACATCCACATATGTTACCTCTGTACCTCTCTGGGGGATGATCACAGTTACACAGTGACCATTATTGTTGTACTATAGATGTGGCCGAAATGGTATTTTACACAGTTATAACTAACTTCCCTGCTTTTATATTCTAAAGGAAAGTATCCCATTTGCCTTCACAACCACCTGCTCTACCTGATCCGCTACCTTCCTGAATCTTTGGACATATACCCCAATAGGCCCCTTCACTTCTCTGTCGCCTACTATTTATTGTGTGTTCATTTGCCTGATTTGCCCTCCCTCAATAGATTGCCTCACACTTCTCTGGCTGAATTCCATTTGCCATGTTTCTGCCCATCTGACTAGTCCATAATTAATATCCAAGCCAATTGTCCTTGATTAATCTTTGTCTAAATGTCAATTTTCAAAAAGATTCTGCACCACCGAGTTTAGGGTGATGTCCTGCAGTTATTCGGTCTGTCCCTGTCTCTCTTTGAAACAACAATGCAATGTTAGCCGTCCTCCAGTTTTCCAGCACCACACTGTGCCTGCAGCTAGAGAGGATTGGAAAATGATGGTCAGAGCCTCCTTGCACAGTTGACAGTGTGTCTAACAGCAAGGAGAGCCTGCTGATGGACATGCACACAGAGATGCTTGGTACATTGACAGGCCTGCCACAGAGCTTCTTGTCGCTGTCAAGAAGCATGGAGGAGTCTGGTTGTAACTTGGCACGAGGCCTTGCGCAAAGATTGGAGCCCATGCAACGTTGGAAGTGGTGGCCAACTCCATGATGATAGTTGCGGATCTAACTATGAAGCAACATCTGATCCCCGATATCTCAGTTTCTACTGCAGCACAAGCAGAAATCATGCAGTGTCTGAGTGTCATGAAATCTCAGCATGTTCCCATGCAAGCCCAATTGGTACCATGCAACCTCAGACTGCTGCCAGCATGGGTTCTCAAAAGGACATCCAGTGTCCCACTGAATATCAGCCACCTGTGCTCCAATAGATTACTAGGGATGTTGAGGCCTTGCCTTAGGGGAGCAACAGTGACTTTGTGGAGCACGAGTCTGCCAGCCATTTCAGACTGCACATGTCAAAGTGGTAGAGTTCAAAATAGGGACCTAAGACCCAGTGCTGCTCAAGGGCATTCTGCAAGGCCATCGATTGTCAGTAGTCTTCTAATAGCCATACTGCAGCCCTTGGTGAGCAATGTGTAGGAGAAATAAGCCAGGCAAAGGTTCACCCAAGGCAGCCACTAAGGGAATGTATAATGGTGATAAATTGATTATTATAGAGTATTGGATGTGTCATTAGTTAAAGTTAATATGGAACAGTCCTTGTAGTGTCTTTATATAAGTACCGTGTCCAAGAGAATGTTATGATGGTCTGTAACAGGGGTTGGGAAGATTGCTCTAGAGGGGGCGGCATGGTGGCACATTGGTTAGCACTGCTGCCTCACAGCTCCAGGGACCCGGGTTCAATGCCGGCCTGTAGGAGGAAACCGGAGCACCCGGAGGAAACCCACACAGACACAGGGAGAAAGTGGAAGCTCCACACACGCAGTCACACAAGGCCGGCATTGAACCCAGGTCCCTGGAGCAGGGTAGGTGGATTGGCAACGCTAAATTGCCCCTTAGTGTCCAAAAAGGTTAGGTGGGGTTACTGGGTTACGGGGTTAGGGTGGAGGCTTGGGCTCAAGTAGGGTGCTCTTTTAAGGGATGGTGTAGACTCGATGGGCCGAATAGTCTCCTTCTGCACTGTAAATTCTATGATCTATGATCGATAGACAGTCCCTCAGCATTGAGGATGATTTGCTTCCACTTTGGGGAGGTGTGTTCTCCCCAAATCGGGAATAGTCTGATCCTGGATCTGCAGACTCTGCCGCAGGTTTGGCACGTAGTGCTTGACGAGGTGGGTGGGTGGAGTGCTCTGGATTCTGCGCTCTCTTTCCGCTGTTTACGCTTGGCCTCCACATGCTCCACCCAACGACCCTCAAGGTGAATGGTGCCTTCCGGGATGTTATTTCTCCAGCTTGTGCGTTCTAAGGCAAGCGATTCCCACGTGTCAGTGGGGATGTCGCATTTATTTAGGGAGGCTTTCAGAGTGTCCTTGTAACATTTCCTCTGCCCTCCTAGTAATCGCTTGCCATTGTGGAGCTCCGAGCAGAGCACTTGTTTTGGGAGTCATGTGTGGGGCATGTGGATAATGTGGCCCGCCCATCACAGCTGGTCGAGTGTGACCAGTGCCCCAATACTGCGGATATTGACCTGGGAGAGGACGCTCACGTTGGTACGCCTATCCTGCCAGAGAATTTTCAGGATTGTGCAGAGGCAGCGTTAGTGATATCTCTCCAAGGATTTGAGGTGCCTGCTGTATATTGTCCACGTTTCTGATACATACCAGAGGGCGGGGACCACGGCTGCTCTGTAGACCATGAGTTGACGATGGTTTGTAGCTTGGCCCCTGAATGTGCTCACACAAAGGCGTTGTGTGTGTACTGCAGCCCGATGACAGAGGTTGGGGCGATCTTGGTTCTGGCCAGGTTGCTGCTTGTCTGGTAGGTTAGCTCTACTCCAGTGGGGAGCTTCAGGGAGATGGAGTGGTGTGTTGCTGTGAGGAAAACGGAGAAGAGCATTGGTGCGATGATGCAGCCCTGTTTGACTCTGGTTTGGACACGTATTGAGTACACTGGTGAGGATCACGGCTTGCATGTCATCATGGAGCAGGCGGATGGAGGATGGTGACGGATTTCTGTGGGCAGCCGAATTTGAGGGGGATGCGCCACATTCTCTCATGGTTGACAGAGTCGAAGGCCTTTGCGAGATCGAAGAAGGTTAGATCCCACAGGGGTGCCTGCTGCCTCACTCTCCCTCACATCCTCCATTGAATGAGGACTCTTGAGAAACATAGCTGTGGTGAAGAGGACTATGTAAGATGTGTGGCTGCACAGCTTTGGGAGCCTTGATTCATTGTGTCTGATGCAACTTTACCCCTGAGATTCTAGCACATACATGGAGGTGACCATCATTCTATTCCAGAGATGTGACATCTGGAGCTCTGTGGAGTGCGATAAGTTGTTAATGAAAGGATTGAACCAAAGTTGTTCTGCACGCTATTCTTTGAATTGGCTTCACAATAATCTTTCAGTTGCTCATGATCAAGGATTGGAATCCATTTCGCCATTGATAAATGCCAATAAATATTAATGTGACTCCCCTTCACTGATGGGATGACAGAAATGATACTGCTGTGCCCCCTTCACTATTACGTCACACTTCAAGGCTGCATTCTTATCTTCCACTCTGTCGATGTTGAAACTCTGAGGCGAGGTTATTCCATCGATCCCTTTAACAGCACAGAATGAAGTTATTGGCCGGCTCTTGCTTCCTGGACAATGAGGTCTCTGTCCTGTGTAATTGACATGGCTCCTATCCACTGTAGTGGCACCAACAAGTGAGGGTAAGTCTCAAGAAGGAACCCCATAGCCAGCTTAGCGATCCTCCCACACTTCCACCCAGACAGAACGACCTTACTTTCGGTTTTACACACCATTGTCCTTGGACTTCAAGATGGTGCTGCTACACCTTTACAGGACAGAGTTCGACCCTCCATCCCTCACTGACCACTTGCTTCTGATTTACCTGGAGCCACACGATGTTCAGGTACAAATGCCACCTGTTATTCTCCAGCCTTCCCTATTAATACTGTATCCTATTGTTGTAGATATTTGCACCCTCCCTCTGAACCCATCACCTGCAAGGCCTTCATGGTCAACGTGAACCTCTAACCACCCCATCTGGTGGCTATGTGCATCCATACGTATAGAGGTGACACCCCAGCCCCCCATCAGAGATTCACATACCCCCTCCCCCAACCCTTGTACAATTTATTTATTCCCTATCTGCAGGCTTTAGATTCCCCCAGCGACCATCACCATTCCCTCTGCAGACCAGTATAGAGCCCACCAAGGCCCAGAACATTGACTGTAGGACAGCCCTGCACACCAAGCTGTGCATTCTTCCTGTGGAGCACACATATCTTACCCCTTCCTGCAGCTGGGGTACACTATGCTTCTATTGATTGCTGCTGCATGCTCACTGCATTTCTACGCTGTCTCTTACTCCTGTAGCCACTTAAAATGGCTAACTCCCGATTTAAAATGGCGAAAGGCAAAGGCTGATGGGAAAGTCAGCCAACAGGATACAAACGAGCAGCTGCAGGTTGATTGTGTATTTACCTCTGGAAAGGCCAGACAAGATCGATACCAGCAACCATCAGCATAACAAACACCAGCCATCTGCATACTAATGAGCAATCCCCGGGAACAATAAGCAACATTTAGACACATAAAGCAAAACCAGACTCTTCGGCGCCAGCAGAAGCCTACACAAAAGGAGATGAACAACCACCTCAGGACCGCCCATCAATCAGTGAACCGCTCCAGCATTGGAGAAAATCGAACCAAGTGATTGGGACAAAGTCCAATCACTTGGAACCAGGTACAGGGTCCGCCCCAAAAGGCGGGACGCCCCTGGGGACTATAAGAATAGAGTCCAAGTTTAAATCGTTCTTCTTGACCGGGTCACTCAGCAACGCGAACCAACCCTTGGCAGTGATCGGTTCAGCCGCCGCCGATATCCAGTAAGTCTTACTTCACCGCTCGCTACGAGATGGGCGCTCCTAGCTACCAATCTGTACCAACTTCGAATCCTGCAGGCTCAGAACCTGAACGAAAGGCCATTCGTTTCCCTGACCTGGTGGGCCAGTTCCAAGTTGAGTATTGGCCTGTTAGCTGTAGAAGTAGCTTAGACGTAGAATTTGTACATGAGTAGTGATTACTGTGTATAATAAATGTGCTTTGATTTAAATCTTACCAAGCGGTGTATTGGATTATTGATCATTACTCGGACTTGAACCACGTGGCGGTATCAGAAAGATACCTGGATAAGAGCAAAGGTGATAAAACAGAGCAATTAAACTAAGGCAAAAGTTAGCAACACTCCTGACTGTGAGGTCTACATAGCTCCTGGGCTGCCTATCATCTATGCCTCTGACGCCCTTGAATACTTTAGTCCTGGCCACTGTAAGTTCCCTGTAGCAGAAATGGAATTTAAACTCAGCCTCTAGCAAACTGACACCTTGTGTGTCATAGCCACCTTCCCCAAGTCCCTAACAAAGAGGATGACTCTCCATCTCTCCACTTCCTACACCATTGTCTTCATTGTTATAACACTGAACTTTGGTGCTTGCTCTCTCCCTGTTTCAGCTATTGGAATAGTAGGTAACACTACAGCTCTTCCCAGCAGAAAGCACCTCCCTTTGGGTGCTAGTGGTCTTTAACTGGCCTCCCAATGTTGGGCCTTCCTGTTCATACTTGCAATCAATGGTAAAATGAATACAGAGAAATTATAGGAATAGGCAGGCAACTGGCGGGTGTTCACAGACAAGTTCAACCTCTCCATAATCTGTTCCAAGGTTCCCACCTCCCTTAAGAAGACCACTATCATATCGGTGCCAAAGAAGAACCTGGCAACGTGCTTCAACGAATACCGACGGTGGCCCTGAAATCTATTATTATGAAGTGCTTTGAGAGGTTAGTCATGAGGTACATCAACTCCAACCTTCCAGATTGCCTTGATCCACTGCAATTCGCCTACCACCACAATAGGTCCACAGCAGATGCTACCTCCCTGGCCCTACACCCATCCCTGGAGCATCTCAACAACAAGGACACCCACATCAGACTCCTGTTCAGTGACCACAGTTCCGCCTTCAACACCATAATCCCAGCCAAGCTCATATCCAAACTCCAAAACCTAGGACCCGGCTCCTCCCTCTGCAATTGGATCCTCGTCTTCCTGACCCACAGACCGCAATCGGTAAGGTTTTTAAAAAATATATTTTTATTGAAGCATTTGCAAAATTTTTATAACAATAACAAACAAAACAATAATAACATAAACATCAACATGGTAAAGTAGACATTTTCCACCCAACCCCTTATGTACATCCCTGAACCATATTGCACCTCCCGCTCCCCCTTCAGAATGCTGCTCCTGCTGACATTTTAATTTTCCCCGAGAAAGTTGACGAACCATGCCGACCCCTCTCCCCTTACCCACTTCCTAATCATCGCTATATTCGCCACCCAATAGTAGTTGCAGAAGTTCGGCAGCGCCAACCCACCCTCCCCCCGATTGCGGTCCAACAACATTTTCTTCACCCGCGGGGTTTTATTCGCCCATACGAAGCCCGAAATAATCTTCTTTACCCGCTTGAAAAATGCCTTAGGGATGAAGATGGGGAGACACTGGAAGACAAACAAAAATCTGGAGAGCACCGTCATTTTCACGGTCTGTACCCTCCCCGCCAGCGATAGCGGGAGCATATCCCATCTTTTAAAGTCCCCCTCCATTTGCTCCACCAGCCGGGTTAGGTTGAGCCTGTGTAATGCCTTCCATTTCCGAGCCACCTGTATTCTCAGGTAGCGAAAGCTCCCCTTTACCATCCTGAGTGGCAGCTCCTTCAGTCTCCTCTCCTGCCTGGTTCACGAACAATTCACTTTTTCCCATGTTCAATTTGTACGCTGAGAAACTGCCAAATTCCCCCAAGATCTGCATAACCTCCCCCATCTGCTCCACCGGGTCCGAGATCTACCCCCGAACCAGCCCCTGCCACTTCCCTGATGCTCTCAGCGCCATGGCCAATGGCTCTATAGCCAGAGTGAACAGCAACGGGGCGAGGGGGCACGCCTGCCTCGTCCCTCGGTGTAGCTTAAAGTACCCCGACCTCAGCCGGTTCGTGCACACACTCGCTACCGGCGCCTGGTAGAGCAATCGCACCCAGTCGATGAAGCCCTCACCAAACCCAAACCTTCCCAGCGTCTCTCAAAGATACTCCCACTCCACCCGATCAAAAGCCTTCTCCGCGTCCATCTCCGCCTCCTCTCCTTCTGAGGGCATCATAATTACATTCAAAAGCCTCCGAATGTTAGCATTGAGCTGTCTACCCTTAACAAATCCGGTTTGGTCCTCCCCCATCACCCCAGGGACACAGTCTTCTATCCTAGTGGCCAAAATCTTAGCCAGCAGCTTGGCACCTACGTTCAAACGTGAGATTGGCCTATATGACCCACATTGCTCTGGGTCCTTGTCTCGTTTAAGAATGAGCGAAATCGAGGTCTGCGACATCGTTGGCGGGAGGATCCCCTTCTCTTTAGCCTCGTTAAAGGTCCTCATCAGCGGAGGGCACAACACTTATGAGAACTTCTTATAGAATTCTACCGGGTAACCGTCCGGCCCCGGAGGATTGCCCGACTGCATGCCCTCCAGTCCTTTAACAATTTCCTCTGCTACAATCGGGGCCCCCAGCCCCTCGACCAGGTCCTCCTCCACCCTCGGAAACCTCAACTGATCCAGGAACTGCCTCATCCCTTCTACACCAGGCGGGGGTTCCGACTCGTATAATTTGCTATAAAAGTCTTTGAAAACGCCGTTCACCCCCCCTGGGTCCAAGACCATGTTACCCTCCCTATTCCTTATTCCCCCAATCTCCCTGGCCGCTTCTCTCTTCCTAAGCTGGTGCGCCAACATCCTGCTCGCTTTTTCCCCATATTCGTAGTCCGCCCTCCTTGCCCTCCTCAACTGCTCCACCGCCCTCCCCATGGTCAACAACTCAAACACTGCGTGTAGTTTCCGATGCTCACTCAGGAGCCCCGCGTCCAGGGCCTCCGCATATCTCCTATCCACTTGAAGTATTGGATTGGATTGGATTGTATTTGTTTATTGTCACGTGTACCGAGGTACAGTGAAAAGTATTTTTCTGCAAGCAGCTCAACAGATCATTAAATACATGGGAAGAAAAGGGAATAAAAGAAAATACATAATAGAGCAACACAACATATACAATGTAACTACATAAGCACTGGGATCGGATGAAGCATACAGGGTGTAGTGTTAATGAGGTCAGTCCATAAGAGGGTCATTTAGGAGTCTGGTGACAGTGGGGAAGAAGCTGTTTTTGAGTCTGTTTGTGCGTGTTCTCAGACTTCTGTATCTCCTGCCCGATGGAAGAAGTTGGAAGAGTGAGTAAGCCGGGTGGGAGGGATCTTTGATTATGCTGCCCGCTTTCCACAGGCAGCAGGGGGTGTAGATGGAGTCAATGGATGGGAGGCAAGTTTGTGTGATGGACTGGGCGGTGTTCACGACTCTCTGAAGTTTCTTGCGGTCCTGGGCCGAGCAGTTGCCATACCAGGCTGTGATGCAGCCCGATAGGATGCTTTCTATGGTTCATCTGTAAAAGTTGGTAAGGGTTAATGTGGACATGCCGAATTTCCTTAGTTTCCTGAGGAAGTATAGGCGCTGTTGTGCTTTCTTGGTGGTAGCATTGACGTGGGTGGACCAGGACAGATTTTTGGAGATGTGCACCCCTAGGAATTTGAAACTGCTAACCATCTCCACCTCGGCCCCATTGATGCTGACAGGGATGTGTACAGTACTTTGCTCCCTGAAGTCAATTACCAGCTCTTTAGTTTTGCTGGCATTAGGGAGAGATTGTTGTCGCTACACCACTCCACTTGGTTCTCTATCTCCCTCCTGTATTCGGACTCGTCGTTATTCGAGATCCGGCCCACTATGGTCGTATCGTCAGCAAACTTGGAGATGGAGTTGGAACCAAGTTTTGCCACGCAGTCATGTGTGTACAGGGAGTAGAGTAGGGACTAAGTACGCAGCCTTGTGGGGCGCCGGTGTTGAGGACTATTGTGGAGGAGGTGTTGTTGTTCATTCTTACTGATTGTGGTCTGTTGGTCAGAAAATCGAGGATCCAGTTGCAGAGTGGGGAGCCAAGTCCTAGGTTTTGGAGCTTTTATATGAGCTTGGCTGGGATTATGATGTTGAAGGCGGAGCTGTAGTTAATAAATAGGAGTCTAATGTAGGAGTCCTTGTTTTCGAGATGCTCTCGGGATGAGTGTAGGGCCAGTGAAATGGTGTCTGATGTGGACCGGTTGCAGCGGCATGCGAATTGCAGTGGATCAAGGCGTTCTGGGAGTATGGAGGTAATGCGCTTCATGATCAACCTCTCGAAGCACTTTATTACGACTGAAGTCAGGTCCACTGGTCGGTAGTCATTGAGGCACGTTGCCTGGTTCTTCTTGGGTACCGGTATGATGGTGGTCTTCTTGAAGCAGGTGGGGACCTCAGAGTGGAGTAGGGGCAGATTAAAGATGACCACGAATACCTCTGCCAGCTGGTCCGCACAGGCTCTGTATGCACGACCAGGGATCCCATCCGGGCCCGTCGCCTTCCGAGGGTTCACTTTCAGGAAGGCCAATCTGACTTCGGAAGCTGTGATGGTGGGTATGGGTGAATTATGGGCTGCTGGGGCACTCGACAGCGGATTGTTGGTTACCTGCTCGTATCTCTTCCACTAATCTCTCCCTCTCTGCTCGTTCCACCTTTTCTCTATGGGACGGAATCAAAATGAGTTCCCCTCTTACAACTGTTTTCAGAGCCTCCCAAACCACTGCTGCTGATACCTCACCCGTATCGTTTGTATCCAGGTAATTCTGAATGGACTTATTCACCCGCCCGCAAACCGCTTCGTCCGCTAACAACCCCACATCCAGCCTCCACAGCGGCACTGCCCTCTTTCCTCACTCAACCACAAATCCACCCAATGCGGGGCATGATCAGAGACTGCAATCGCCGAATATTCCGTCCCCACCACCTTCGGAATTAGCGCCCTGCTTAGAACAAAAAAATCAATGCGGGAGTAAACTTTCTGGACATGAGAAAAAAAACGAAAACTCCTTCGCCCTCGGCCATTCAAATCTCCTCGGGTCTACCCCCCACCCCCCATCTGGTCCATAGAACCCCTGAGCTCCTTCGCAGGCTTCCTTCCAGTCCTGGATTTTGACCGGTCCAGATCGGGATCAATGACCGTGTTAAAGTCTCCCCCCATGATCAAGCCGTGAGACTCTAGGGGCGTCATTCTCCGCCGGCGGGAGTCTCCGTTCTGCCGGCACCGGGGGGTTTCCCGACGGCGTGGGGCTGCCCCACAATGGGAAACCCCATTGACCGGCCGGTGTTACGGAGACTCCCGCCGGCCGGTCGGGGCAGAAATGTGGCGGGGCGGGTAGGAGAATTTCGCCCTAGGTCCGGGATCTTGCCTAACACCCGTCTCATAAATCCCACATCGTCCCAGTTCGGAGCGTATATGTTTATAAGCACCACCTGTACCCCTCCAGCTTCCCACTCACCATAATATATCTACCCCCTTATCTGCCACAATTCTTCCAGCCTCAAACGCCACCCGCTTGCTGATCAATATTGCTACCCCCCTGGTCCTTGAGTCCAGCCCAGAGTGGAACACCTGACCAACACACCCCTTTCTCAATCTCGTCTGGTCAATAACCTTTAGATGTGTCTCCTGAAGCATTGCTACATCTGCCTTCAGCCCCTTTAAATGCTCGAAAACGCGAGCCCTTTTGACCGGCCCATTCAAACCCTCACGTTCCACGTAATCAGCCTGGACGGGGGGCTGCCACCCCCGCCCCACTGCCGATTATCCAGAACCTTTTTTTTGGCCAACACAGAGCCCGCACCCCCCGCTTTCCCGAGCTCCCCCACAAGCAGCCACCGCCCTCAACCTCCCTATAGTTCCCCGATAATAGTTCCTCCCCTGTCAGCAAAGCAGCCTCCCCCTTCCCCCCTTCCCCCACCCCACAACAACCCCCGAAACCTAATCCCCCAGGTAAAGCGCCATCTTAGCAGATGTTCACCTTCCACCACACTTCCGTGAGTCAGCTGACCCATGCTGACCCTGACAGCCCCCGCCCTTGGTGCCAAACAGTCTGGCTCCCTATTGTTCGAACCCCTCTCCCGACATGCATAAACCATTTAACAACATTGCAGTCCCCAGTAAGTAAACAACCTCAAGTAAAATAAATTAACATAAACCAATGCAGAAACAATCGCTTGGAACCAAACCCAACCTCTCACAGAATAGCACCAACTTTGGGCTCCCCTCCCCCCTCCGCATCCAATCTCTGCAAAAACAAAGCACCCTCAAACCACCACCCCAGCCCAATACTTAACCCAGAATCACATACAGTCTTATTTGAACCGATAGAAGAATTACAAAAATTACAACCCGCCGCCGCATAACTCTTTCAAGATCTAAGTGTCCTTTATGACGCTTCCAACTTCTTTTCTTTGATAAAAGACCTTACATCGTCCAGTGCCTCAAAGTAAAAATGCCGGTCTTCGTGCGTAACCCACAACCGCGCTGGATACAGCATCCCAAATTTCACCCCCTTCTTGAAGAAGATCGCCTTCGCCCGATTAAACTCAGCACGTCTCTTGGCCCGCTCCGCTCCCAGGTCCTGGTAGATGCGCACCTCGCTGTTCTCCCATCTGTTGCTCCGCTCCTTTTTGGCCCACTGCAAGACGAGTTCTTTGTCCGAAAAACAGTGGAAACGCACCACCATGGCCCTCGGCGGGTCATTCGCCTTAGGCTTCCTTGCAAGGGCTCGATGTGTTCCATCCACTTCCAGGGGCCGAGAAAACGCCCCGGGCCCCAACAGCATCTCCAGCATGCCCGCCACATATGCTCCCGCGTTCGACCCCTCAATTCCTTCGGGGAGGCCAACGATCCTTAAGTTCTGCCTCCTGGACCTGTTTTCCAGATCCTCCAACTTCTCCTACATTCTCTTGTAGCGCTCATCCAACACCTCCACCTTGTGCTCCAGCACGGTTAGATAGTCCTCCTGGCTAGATAACTTCAGCTCAATTTCTTGTATCGCTTTCCCTTGGGCTGCCTGATTCAAAACCACTTGATCGACCGCAGCCTTGATCGGGTCCAGCGTTTCCTTTTTCATCTCAGCGAAACAGTCCTTAAAGAACTTCATCTGCTGCTCTTTAGACCACTGAGCCATCACTCCCTGGTCCTGACCCTCCGCCATGCTGCGCCGCGATACCAGCTCCGACTGCTTCACTCTATCCGGGCTGAGTCTTTTCACACGGCCACTTCTAGTCCAATTAGCCATACATCAGAGGGGGAATCCTTCTTAATATCGTCCACTACACCAATCTATTCCCGAAAGTCCAAGAAAAGTCAGGAAAAAAGGTCCGAAAGTCAGTTTCAGGCGGGTGCTATCGAATATGCGACCTACTCCTCCATGGTCGCCATCGGAAGTCCGCAATCGGAAAGATTAAACAATGGCACCTCCTCCACAATGGGCCTCAATACCAGGGCCCTGCAAGTCTGTGTACTTAGCCCCCTACTATACTCCTTATACGCACACAAGACTGTGTGGCAAAATTCGACTCCAACTCCATCTGCAAGTTTGCTGATGACATGACTATAGTGGGTCAGGTCTCAAACAACGATGAGTCAGAGTACAGGATAGAGATAGAGAACTTAGTGGCATGGTGCAATGACAACAATCTCTCCTTCATTGTTTGCAAAACTAAGGTACTGGTCATTACTTCAAGAAGCAAAGTGTCGTAAATGCCTCTGTTTGTATCAATGGTGCCGAGGTGGAGATGGTTGACAGTTTCAGAATTCCTAGGTGTAATGATCGCCAATAATTTGTCCTGTCCTGGTCCACCCATGTTTATGCTAGGACCAAGAAAGCACAACAGTGCCTTTACTTCCTCCGGATATTAAGGATATCCAGCAGATCCACAATGACTCTGACCAATTTTTATAGATGTACCATGGAATGCATCTTATCTGGCTGCATCATAGCCTGGTATGGCAACTGCTCGGCCCAAGACTATAAGAAACTACAGAAAGACGTGAACTCAGTCCAGTCCATTATGCAAGCCCGCTTCCAATCCATTGACTCTGTCTACACCTCCCGCTGCCTTGGGAAAGCAAGCAGCATAATCAAAGTTCCCTCCCACCTGGGTTATTCTCTCTTCCAACCTCTTCCATCGGGCATAAGATACAAAAGTTTGAGAACACGCACCAATGGATTCAAAAACAGCTTCTTCCCCGCTGTTACCAGACTCCTGAATGGCCCCCTTATGGACTGAACTAATCTTTCCATGCACCTTCTCTACAGTTGTAGCACTAAACTCCATATGCTGCACCCGGTGCCTAGGTTTATGGATTTACATTGTGTATTTATCCTGGATGTTTTATGTTTACATGTATGAAACTATCTCCCTTGACTGTACCCAGAATAAAGACAGCACGGTGGTGCAGTGGTTAGCTCTGCTGGCTTCGGCGCTGAGGACCCGGGTTCCTCCGGGCGCCATGTGGAGTTTGCACATTCTCCCCGTGTCTGCGTGGGTCTCACCCCCACAACCCAAATAGATGTACAGGGTAGGTGAATTGGCCACTCTAAATTGCCCCTTAATTGGGAAAAAAAGGAATCGAGTACTCTAAAATTATTTTTTAAACTGCACACAGAACAATACTTTTCACTGTACCTCAGTACACGTGACAATAAATCTAAATCAAAAATCTAATGAGGGTAAAGACTTGATGATAAATCTCAACATGTTACATTCCTTAAGAGAATATTGTAATAGATTAAATGATTTATTTTTATCTTGTGGGCTTTTCAGCTGTTTCCAATAAGGAATGTTTGAATGACATCTCAGGTTCAAACATACCTGGACTTCATCAGGTGTGTTTATTGTAGTTATATATGAGGGAGCAACCTCAACAGAATTTTACATGAACACACAAAATCAAAATGGCCCCAGTCACAGTTGCCCCATGCAATGTATGGCTGGTGCAAACAATGGTCTTCACCACTCATCATATTCAGTGGGGTGTGTAGCAAAGAATGATAACAGAAAGTTGCATCATAACCAATCCTGCAGTTATTTTTACATTAGGAAAACTGTTAAGTAAATAAACAAGACTGTTAAAGTTGTATTTGGAGAGTTTGTCATCAATTGAATGACATCAGCATTGAGGAATATAAAATGTATTGACTTTTCAAGCAAGTGTCAGCTATGATCACTTACAAGTCAAATTAAACATGGATTTTATTTGGGTGAAATCATCTCTGAGTAGCAAAACATTTGCCCAAACCTACTGGTCTCAGATCATAAGAGACCAGCTATACGAGATGTGTGGCATGACGCCACGGAAAACCTGACACGTGGATACACGTGAGAATTGCCCAAGAAGTTTAAATTTTCAATGGGTCCTGTTGTCCAGGACCCTACGTGAATGACTCTGCCTCTGAGCTAAAGTCAGAGACTTCGGGCAGATACACAGGATTTATCTTGATAGTTCCCCAGAATGTGTTCGACAGTGTAAAACCTGGCCAAACAGGTTTTTAAAAATAAATTTAGAGTACGCGTACCCAATTCTCTTTTTCCAATTAAGGAGCAATTTAGTGTGGCCAATCCATCTAACCTGTACATCTTTGGGTTGTGGGGGTGAGACCCACACAGACACGGGGAGAATGTGCAAAATCCACATGGACAGTGACCTGGGGCCGGGATCGAACCCAGGTCCTCAGCGCCATGAGGCAGCAGTGCTAACCACTGTGTCACCGTGCTGCCCTAACCTGGCCTAACAGTTGGGTAACTCCACAAGCGACCCCTCTCCCTATCAATGACCACTTCCCCTGAAACTACCTAGCTATCTCCATGACTACCTGACTAACCTCCAAGCACCTGAATACCCGGCTGACCCAATTACCCCCACGACTCACCTGACCCGCCTAACCACCTCACCCATTCGCTCACTCACCCTTTCACCTATTCAGTCAGACACCCATTTATCAACACACTGAAAATCTTTGGGACCGTTAAACATTTACTTGAATATAGCAGCTGACGTCATGAAAAGAGAAGGGTGGTCTTTGTGCTGAACATCTTCACTGGTCACTCCATGGATTCCTGTGCTGAGGAATTATTTTCTGGATCCTGCATTGGATGTTTGGCCTTTTTAAGGGTCTCCAGTAAGTGGGGAGTTTTCTGATTGATCATTGTAGCTTCAATGCTGATCAGAGATTTGAACCAATATTTCTCAATACCAATATGAGAAAAGTGCTTTCATTGCACCATTGTGACTGTTATAACCCCCTCGGAGGTCACGGACTATCCACCATCTCTTTCCCATAACCACCATGGAGTATGATTCCCCCCAGTAAAACAGGGCGGGGCATCCCATTAACAAGGGGGAACCTCATTGTATAAAACCCTGACCTGGGTCGGGGCAAGGAGAGTTAGTTGTGTTAATTGTGTGTACCTAAATAAACCAGAGTGTACTTTATCCTACCATGTATTGGTGTTAGATTCTACACTGGCGATGAGGCTAAAGTGGAGCTACCACAAGCATCGCATACTCCCCCTCCGAACCACTTTGTCTAGGCCCCAGAAGGCCTCTATTCCAGACGTAGAGATGCTGTACATCAGGAACCTTGAACATTTCGACGTGAGTAGCGATGACTGGACCCAGTACATTGAGAGGATACAATT
This sequence comes from Scyliorhinus torazame, assembly GCF_047496885.1. NCBI lineage: Eukaryota > Metazoa > Chordata > Chondrichthyes > Carcharhiniformes > Scyliorhinidae > Scyliorhinus > Scyliorhinus torazame. The sequence continues at coordinate 171,946,177 of NC_092718.1, forward strand.
CTTTTTGGTTCAATGCCATAGTTGGGGATGAGTGGCAAACTTGTGATATTACTGGCCAAATTTGGTGGGATAAAGAGCCTCATTCACCTGGACAGACTAGACTCCAAGGGCGGGATTTTCTGTCCACGACTGCCTGGTGACCAAAGAACCCCGCCCAAGGTCAATTGACTTCTCCATTGTCCACGTCTCGCCCATGACGTTCTTGCAGTGGGTGGAGCGGAAGAATCCAGCCCCAAGTCTTTTGATGCATTAGTGCCTTTAGCTGAGGCGCATTTGAACCCGAACCCCCTGAATATGGTGGGCAGGTTTCGATTCTATACGGCCTTCAGGCCCAGGGAGATCCAACGGCGACTTCTTGGCATGCTTGAGGAAGCTCGCCGCCACTTACGAGTTTGGGCCCGCTTTGACCGAGTCCCTGCGAGACCATTTTGTTTGGGGGCTCTGCAATGCTGACACCCAACGAAAGTTACTGACGGAATCCCAGCGGGTGATTGACATTGCTATCTCCCGGGAAAGCACAGAGCTCGGGATCAAAGAGCTTCTAGCCAGGGCAGTCCTAAACCTCGGCCATCGTAGTGACTGCCGGACGGCTAGGACCTGACCCGAAGGACACGATGCCCCACAGCTGTCTGGTATGACAATTCGATCTTTTCTCAGCAAAATACCATCCGAGATAATCAGTTCAGACTGTATGCTCTGGTATTGTGGACAGTGACCTTTAGGCCATCCATTTTGTAGATGATATATAACTTTGGTCAAAGCAGCAACTTTTTGTGTTTCGGTAGCATTGTGGTTAGCACAATTGTTTCACAGCTCCAGGGTCCCAGGTTCGATTCCTGGCTTGGGTCACTGTCTGTGCGGAGTCTGCACGTTCTCCCCGTGTGTGCGTGGGTTTCCTCCAGGTGCTCTGGTTTCCTCCCACAGTCCAAAGACGTGCAGGTTAGGTGGATTGGCCAAGCTAAATTGCCCTTAGTGTCCAAAATTGCCCTTAGTGTTGGGTGGGGTTACTGGGTTATGGGGATATGGTGGAAGTGTGGACCTTGGGTAGGGTGCTCTTTCCAAGAGCTGGTGCAGACTCGATGGGCCGAATGGCCTCCTTCTGCACTGTAAATTCTATGATTCTCGAATTTGCTGAAGCTTTGAATCAGAGGATGGAAGTAACTCTCTGAAAAGTTGCAGGTGAGAATCAATGTCATTGATTGATTCTTCTTGAAGAATATCAGTGTTGATGGATCTGGACAGAGTGTCAGCAATTACTCAATTTTTGCCTGGAGTATATATCTGATTGAAATCGTATCGTCGCAATACGTTGGGATTTTAAGAGATGGGATATATTATACCTGACATTGGCAGGGAGGATGCAGGTGGTAAAGGTGAATGTGCTGCCGAGGTTCCTTTTTGTTTTCCTGACCCTCCCTATTTTTCTCCCGAAAGAATTCTTCTGGAAGTTGGAGACACTTATCTCGGAGTTCAGATGGCAGGGAAGGGCTGATGGTAAAGAGGGCTCTGATGGGGAGGCAGAGACAGAAAAGGGGATTGGCACTACAGAACCTGTTGCACTATTATTTGGGGGCGAATGTGGAGCAGGTAAGGCGATGGTGGTGGGAGGGGTGGGGCGGAATGGGTCAGGATGGAGGAGGGGTCCTGTCGGGGATTCAGTCTGAGGGCTATGGTGATGGCTCTGCTGCCATTAGCACCAGTGAAGTATACGGGGAGTCCAGAGGTACTGTCGACGGTCAGGTTGTGGAATCAGCTGAGGAGACATTTTAAGTTGGAGGAGATGTCAGTGTTGACGCCACTGTGTAGGAATGACAGGTTTAAGCCAGGGGAATTGAATGGGATGTATGGGAAGTAGAGAGAGGAGGGGCTGGAAAGGGTGAAGGACTTGTACTCGGAAGCAAAGTTTGCAGGTCTGGATGAGTTGCAGGAGAAGTTTGAGTTATCGAGGGTGAGTGAATTTAGATATATGCAGGTGAGAAACTTTTGTAAGGGCCACGAAGAATCCAGCACGAGTTTTAAGGATACAAAGTAATAACATTTATTTACTATAACATATATACATAACAGTAGCAGTAACTTCCCTTGCTACATACTCCTTCCTCCTGGTTCCTGAACTGGCCAGCTTATTTATACTAGGAGTTTACTAGTGGTTTCTCCGCCCCCCTCATTGGGGAAGCTCATACTCCCACAGGATTGTGGGATAGTCATTTGCCCCAGCCAATGGTAAGTAGGCAGGTTATAACATCCCTCCCCCCCCAAAGTCCAAGGAATCCACCGAAGACCCTGGCGAAGGAGGGCGTCGGACTCGTTTGGCCGCAGGCCGGACGCCATTTGCACGCAACGCTGGATCAGGCGGCGTGTAACGAGACGGAGACCAGCGCTTCCGTGATGAATGGCGCGGTTGTACATCCACGGCCCGTGGACCCGAGGATTCCCCCTCTGATGCGTCCTGTGTCTCCATCTCGGAGTCAGAGTCTGCTGCCTCCGTCATGTCAGCGTCTCTATCTCCATTCGGTCCCGTAATGACCTGCGCAGGCTTCGAGTGAGGCACCAGTGGAAGATTGTGAGGACTACCTTCCCTTGTCTCTGGTCTCTGCGGCTGTTGAAATGAGCTCCGGAGACGGGGAATCTTTTGAGGGGATGATCTTCTGGACCGGACGTGGTCTACATGTTTTCGCTGGAGACGACCCTGGGCTTGCACTTGGTAAGATATAGGGCCCGTTTGGCGAAAGATTACACCAGGAACCCATTGGGCACCACCAGCAAAATTCTGAATGAATACTGGGTCACCGGGCGCAAACTGCCGAATCGGACGATGCCAAGAAAATCCCTGTCCCTGCCGTTCTTGTGTGCGGCGTACTTTTGCGCCAATGTCCGGGAAAACCATACTAAGGCGGGTGCGAAGTCTCCGGCCCATTAGGAGTTCTGCAGGAGCTACCCCAGTCACTGCATGGGGGGTGGTCCTGTACGTAAACAAAAAGCGAGACAGTCTCATGTCCATTGATCCGGAAGACTGCTTCTTTAGGCCTCTTTTGAATGTCTGCACTGCGCGCTCTGCCAACCCATTTGAAGCCGGGTGGTAAGGGGCAGTGCGGATATGGCGGATGCCGTTCATCTTTGTGAACCTAGCAAACTCCTCACTCGTGAATGGAGTGCCATTATCCGTGACCAGCACCTCGGGGAGGCCATGCGTACCAAACGATAAACACATCTTTTCAATTGTTGCGCAGGACGTTGTCCCCTGCATCTTATGCACCTCTAGCCATTTGGACTGGGTGTCAATTTGTAGAAGGAACATGGATCCTTGAAAAGGGCCTGCTAATCCATTGTGCTGTGCACACGTGGGTTCGAATCCCCTCCTCGTCGCCAGTTTTCTAAGGGCCACGAAGAATCCAGCATGAGTTTTAAGGATACAAAGTAATAACATTTATTTACTATAACATAAATACATAACAGTAGCAGTAACTTCCCTTGCTACATACCCCTTCCTCCTGGTTCCTGAACTGGCCAGCTTATTTATACTAGGAGTTTACTAGTGGTTTCTCCGCCCCCCTCATTGGGGAAGCTCATACTCCCACAGGATTGTGGGATAGTCATTAGTCCCCAGCCAATGGTAAGTAGGCAGGTTATAACAGAAACTTTACACAGAAAGAGTGGAGGGTGTTTCCTAGGTTGCCGGAATACACTTTATTGGAGCAACTGCTGCTCCCAGATGAGTTGGGGGAAGGTAGGATTGGGGATATATATGGGTGGTTGGGGAACAGGGTCAGGATTAAGAACAAATCGGAGGAGGAGTTGGGAGGGGAATAGGAACTTCTGGAAGGGAAGGGGGCTAATGTTATGGCCATCGCCTCTCTAATTGCCTGGCAAAGGATCCTGCTGAATTGGAGGTCAGATACGCCGTCCGAGGTTGCGGCCTGGCTGGGGAACTTGTATGACTTTCACCGTTTGAAGAAAATTAAGTTTGAGTTGAGGGGGTCAGCGGAGGGCTTCAAGATGCAGTGGGTATTGCTCATAACGATGTTTGAGGAATTGTTCGTTGCGGGAGAGGAGGTGGAAGGAGAGGGGGTAAAAAGGAGAAAAACTGTACAAACTGTGCATTGTGTATTTTACATGTTGCTGTTTTTTACACATGTTTGGTATAAAGTACATTTAAACAAAAATGAAAAGGATGCAGATCCTATACTCTGATCCAACAATCTCATGGGACATCCTGCCCTATGTATCCAAACATCTGTGGGTTGTGAATTAGCCATTCAGTCACATAAAGACCCATGGTAGAAGTTCACAACTCTGAGTAGACTCATCCTTGAATGGAAAAGCAGCCACCACCATCAATGGTGATCAGACATAGATGAAGGCTCCCAGGGCCTAACCCATCAAAAATTAAAAGCAACCCCAAGTCATCATGTGTGGTATGAAATCAATGCAGTCAATGCTGAAGTGTGTGTTGACCTCTATACACACGAGAGCAGGTTCCTCAGTTATGGAACTGATACAGATCCATTGGAAGAAGTGACTTTCGTCATTTAGGTTCTAGGGTCCAAACTCTGGGATCCAAATTGCATTCAGCCAGTTAAGGAAAGCATGGCTGGCAATCTTTGTGGTACACCCTTCCATACTCAGATTTGTCATTGTTGTGGTGTTGGGTGCTCTGGTGCACAGATGAGCCAACACAGTTGTATGTGGTACAACTCTATTTTATTTTAACTTTTATAATACAGTTCGTTCTGGATACTCTGCACGTGCTGTCTCCCTGAGTGTGTCTGGTAGCAGGTCTGTCCTGGTCTTCCTCTCCAGCTAATACTGACCACCAGGTGTCGTGTTTGTGCTTTTATATCTTTCTGTGATTGGTTGTGGTGGTGTGTGTTCTGATTTGTCTGTTGGTGTGTCTATCATGATGTGTGTGTTTGAATATCATGACATCCCCCCTTTTTACAAAGATATGTGCCTACGTGGTTATAAATATAATCGTGTCGTGAGTGCATCTAAGAGTGTGTGCGTGTGTTGTGTACAGCGTGTGTATATGACGTAACTATTTACATGGGGCGATGTCGGGTGCGTCACACTAACAAGGTTGTACCATAACAAAACATGAATGCGAGAAAAAAAAAAAACTTGAACAGTGGTCCGGTCAGACGATATCTGGAACGATAAACAACAACAGGTTATAATACAGAAGTGTTTGACTTTTTGAACGTATGAACAGCGTTATAAGTCCAGTCTAATGGGTGACCGCCTCAAGAATAGGCTGGTCCTCAAGCCGGTTCAGCTGTGGAGATTTGGGTTCACACTGGTTCACATTGGACTGTTGGAGGTGATGCTGTTGCCGAAGTCTCTACTTTTCCATTTGTTGTACTTCGTGCAGTGCTTGGTTTTTCATTCGTGCAAATATAACATTCAACGTCTTTGTTAGTGTTGCCTTGGCTGTTGTTTGGTTCTGGTGGCGATGGAAGGGGCATGATCCGTGGCATCTCCACGAAGTCATCTTTGGGAACCAGTGGAGGATCCGGCGTGTGCGTACGGTTCAGTTGCGAGCGTGGAAGGCGGCGCAAAGCTCGCTGATTGCGCCGACGCACCAATCCATCCGCCCTGCATGCCAGGAACAAGGTGGAGTCTTTTTTCTATTAATGTTTGTGGTGGACGGCATCTTGTAGCTGATGGGTCGTTGCCATCGAAGTAGCACCATCACTAATATCATGCAAGGCGATGACTGTGCCAAATGTGGAAGTTGGCCGAGACCGTGCACGCTGGTTCCGGCCACCTGCTGTGCCGGAAGGGCGACTCCGCAGAGAAACGTCGAAGCATGTCGCCTTGGAGAGAGAATTGTTGCTCGTATCAACGTCTGGCGATGGCGCGAGTTGGTGTGTCCATCTTGGACCGCCGGTGCTGGTCGCCACTGCCGACCCAGTGGGACTGCCACACGATCCATTCCCTGTCGCCGTGGCATCCGCCGTCACCCTGAGCATGCCATCACCGAGGCCGCGACACCGCCCGTCCGGAGCAAGGTCTGGCGTGCGCGAATCAGAGTCGGCGCTTGGCTGCTCCCCATCTGGAGTCCGGTCTGCCTTCCGTCGATGCTCCCCGTCCGGAGTCCCAACAGGTTCACTGGAGGCAGCCGAGATTCCCTGAAGCTGCACTTCTGGAGTCGGAACATGCAGGAATGCACCAACCAGTGGAGAGGCTCGAGCCATCGAGGGTGGAAGCGGTGCGCCGCCACCGCAGTCGTCAGTGGTCCCACCGTGATCGTCGAGTGCCTCGGTACGCACTAGGCGAGGTCTGTCACCTTGCATCTTTTGCATGGGAAGTGGGATGCTGTCGTCACTCGTCTCACATCCCGTGGATAGATCCTCATTAGCAGCTTGCTGTTCACTAGGGTTGGGTAAATTGTCAGAGTTTTCATCTGGTGGTGCACACCATGTCGGTGGACTGTCATTGTCTTGCCGTTGTCCTTCATTTGGGCTTTTCTTCTTTGGAATTTTAAATCTTCCCCCAGACATTGCAGAACCTTGTTTATTACCCCCAAATTCTCCCATATGTATGGTCTTGAATATAGGATCCAATGTTTCTATCGACATTGTACTATTTTCCAAAGAACATTCCGTTTCACTTTTCTGCTCAGGTACCTCATATGTATCTTTGTCTAATGTACATGCCTTCATGGTCTCTGGGTCTGATTTTGCTGGGACTGGCATGGTCACAGTCTCTCTTTTACTGTTCTCAATTGCCCACATTATACTCCCCATACATAACTGCTTAATCACTGGGGTTAGTGTGGTACAATGGATAATCGGGTCGACCTTATCTGCATCTTCACCATTAGTGGAAAGCATACTTGGTTCACTTGAAACTGCTGCGGGTTTTAAATTCGTTATCTGGCTACTCGATGTCGGTGTCCTCAGGATTCTTGCTCCAATGTTCTGCTCATTTATCAGTGGAGTGTGTATAGGTTCAATGCAATTAATGTTCCCCTCAAGGTTTGAAGAGTCATTACTGACTAATTGCTGGTCTCCGAAGTTGGGACTTTGCGGCGTTGTGTTGAAGGGAGACATTTGTCCCTTCTGTAGATATGATTCAGGTTGTGTTATTTCCATTACCTGAGGATCAATGTCTTGTCCATTTTTTCGATCCGTACTAAAACACTGGCAATTCTCAGTCTGCTCCTTGCAAGTTAAACATTCAATTAATTTCTTTCGCAAATCCTCAGCATCCTTCTGTGACCGTGCAGCATTATTAATCTCTGTTCGGCTATAATGATCCTGAAGGTCAGCGTATAAACCTTTTTTCTTCGGGCTTGGAAGAGGCGATTCCTTTGGCTTGTCTTCAGTTGGGCTTGAACAGTCTTCAGCGCTGTGCCCTTCATTGTAGCATGAGAGACCGTCATGGTCATGCTGCTGCGTAGTGGAGCATGGTAGGCTGTTATAGCCTTCTTGCTGTTCACGTAAGCATGGCAGACTTGCATCGTCTGCCGCTGGTTGGTCAGGAGAGGTTGCTAGACCCTCATGGTCTTGTTCCTGCAAGGACCGCGCTCTGGAGTCTTGCGTTTCTGCAATTGTGGAGTCTGTCCACGAGCTTGCTGTGGAGGCTTCTGACACTGGAGTCACTTCTGGTTCCTGCGAGGACTGCGCCTGGAGTCTTGCATGTCTTCTTTCATAGAGTCGGGAACGTTGAGCGGGACGTGGACCACGCTCTGTGTGGCAGCAGGGCGCTCTCCGTGTGCTTGCAGCGCTCCCTGTCTGTTAATGTCAGGCTGCAGCATCATCCGGTACTGATAAGTTGGGACGTCATATCTGCTGGATTGAAGATCCTCAAATCCGAAAAATGAATCCGCATCTGCGCGGATTCAATGTGGGGGCCGCCAATGTGCAACACGAAAGGTTCGTCCGAGTCATAGTCGTATAGGACCACGGAGCTATCATTGGGCTCGCAAGGTCCGGAAACACTGTAAAGATCGTCATCGAAGTATTCAAGGTCGTAATCATCGGCTTGTGCGTAGGTAACTGCTTGTCGGAGGGTTCTTCGGAGGTCAAATTCATCTCCTGGGTCAATTTGCGACAATGTGCTGTCATTCCAGGTGAGGGAAGGTTGTTTTACAGCTTTAACAGATTTTTGTTTTTTTGATTTGGGACGTTTCCCTTTTAAATTGGATTTGGGATGTTTCCCCTTTAAATTGGTGCGGTCTGGGGCCTCTGACATCCTGACGCTCGGTATGTAGCACGTAGGAAGCGCTGCGCATGCTCAGATCGCTGTTCCTTTACCGATGGCCGTTTTCTTGACTGCGCATGCGCAGCATCTCGCGCATGCGCAAACGAAACTTCCGGTTCTGCGCACTGCTCGCGCAACTGTGCTAGCGTGATACCTTTAGCAAGATGGCCGCCGACCTCGACCCAGCCCTCTCTCAGGCCCGGGATTTCGGCCTCTGGGAATTCGGGCTCCGGGATCCCAGCCACGAGGTGAGTACTGCCGCTTTTCTTACCTTTACTTGCCGATTGGATTGCGTTTTCTTCACAGTACTTGGAGAATTTGTCCAGGACTGCCTGGTAATCGTACCTTTGCTGCCCCCTGAAGAACCTGAACCTTGTGAATATTTCTCTTGCCCTTGCACCGGCGATGGTAAGGAGAAATTCAATTTTTTCGCTATCATCCAGGTCTTGGAGTTCAGCTGCCACCAGGAACAATTCGAACACTTGCCGGAATCGCCGCCAGTTTTCGCGGAGATCGCCGTAGCACTGGAGCGGCTGCGGAACCGGGAGCTCTATCATTTTGCCTGGGCACTGCTGGTTGTCTGTGTACACTGAGGTATGCCGGCAGGTATCGATCCACTCCTGTACCATGTGGTGTTGGGTGCTCTGGTGCACAGATGAGCCAACACAGTTGTATGTGATACAACTCTATTTTATTTTAACTTTTATAATACAGTTCGTTCTGGATACTCTGCACGTGCTGTCTCCCTGAGTGTGTCTGGTAGCAGGTCTGTCCTGGTCTTCCTCTCCAGCTAATACTGACCACCAGGTGTCGTGTTTGTGCTTTTATATCTTTCTGTGATTGGTTGTGGTGGTGTGTGTTCTGATTTGTCTGTTGGTGTGTCTATCATGATGTGTGTGTTTGAATATCATGACAATTGTAAGTTGCATGCTCAGCAATTTCACTATCATCGGTGTTTAGCCCTTACAACCACCAATGAAGCAAGAAATTCAGGAGGAGAAACAGAAAAAGCAGGGAAAGAGTGAATAAGGAGAGGAGGAAAAGATTTAGCAACCAAGGAGGCCCCTATTTGCTGAGCTCTCATCAAGGAGCTGATTTACTGTCAAATCTCTGCAGGGGCAGCACGGTAGCACAGTGGTAGCACTGTTGCTTCACAGCTGCAGGGTCCCACGTTCGATTCCCGGCTTGGGTCACTGTCTGTGTGGAGTTTTCAAGTTCTCCCTGTGCCTGCGTGGGTTTCCTCCAGGTGCTCCAGTTTCCTCCCACAGTTCCTGAAAGACGTGCCTGTTAGGTTATTACAAGCATGAATGTGGAAGTTGAGGAAGAAGATCAGCCCCGATCTTCTTGAATGACAGAGGTAGTTGAAGTGCTGCAGTTCGAGATGAACTCCTCCATGCTTAAGGACATTGTTAACAGTCTGGCAGGCTGTCCAGTGTAACACCAATCCCTGCTTGATATCCATCAATGTTTTTTGGGATCTTGGTCCATCACCAACAATATTTGAATCCTCTGCAGCAGAATTAGAATGTAACCTCGCCCTCCAGTAAATTGGCACCTTGTGTGTCGTACCCACTTTCCCCAAGCCCCTAGCAAAAGAGGATGATCCTTCTCCTCTCCATTTCCTGCAGCAATGTCTTCATTATTGTATCAGCGAATCTTAGTGTTTGCTCTCGCCCTGCTTCGGCTATTGGAATATGAATAACCCTCCAGCTCTTCCCAGCAAAATGCACCTCCCTTAGGTGCTGGTGGTCTTTAACTGGCCCTCCCAAGTTTGGGCCTCCCCCTTCGCACTTGCAACCTGTGGTAACATGGATACACAGAGCAATGATAGGAATAGACAGGTAGAAAGATATATAAATGTTGCCTATGGTGCTTTCACACATACCATGACACCAGGGCATCACAACCTCTGAGTACGTTTTGCCACACAATTACATTTTGGGCAATTAACTGATCATTTATCTGTTCTTTGCCATTTGCAGTGCCTTCTGTGTGAAAAGTGACTTTTGAACTTGTTTCCAAAACAACAGACTGAGAGAAAATTCCTCCGAATTGATTTGTACCAATGTTACAAAACTGTAAGGTGTGCCCTACATACCAAAACTGGAACTAACCAGGGTAAAGACTTGCTTAAAAATCTTGACATGTTGCATTCCTTAGGAAAATATTGTTAGAGATTAAATGATATTTTTTTATCTTGTGGGCTTGTCAGCTGTTTACAGTGAGGAATGTTTTGAATGACATGTCAGCTTCAAACATATCTTGACTTCATCGGGTGTGTTTATTCTTATATATGAGGAAGTAAAGTCAACAGAATTTGCAAGAAAGAAATGCTTCACTGGACCTGTCTGGGGATTATCACGAACTCGGAACAAAATTAAAGAACAGGTCCTCGTCCTCATGGGTTATAATCTCTGGATTACTACCCGAGCTCCATGCAAATTGGCACAGAAATGAGAAAATTAGGGAAGTAAACGTGGTCAAAGGAGTGGTGCGGGAAAGAGGGGTTCCATTTCATGGGGCACTGGCACCAGTTTTGGGATCTGTACCGTTGGGGTGGTCTCCACCTGAACCGATTTGGGACCAGTGTTCAAGCGGAAAAGATAAATAGGGTGGTGACAAGGACTTTAAACTAGCAAATGGGGGGGCGGGGGGGGGGGGGAGAAATAATATTGGCACTAAGGGCCAAGATGTTCAATCAATATGGGGTGGATATAAAAAGCAAGAGGAAAAACTCCTTGTGAGGAGTAATTTACAGGCCCCTGAACAATACTTCCAAAGTGGGGCATGGTATAAACGAAGAAATATATTTTTAAATTTAAAGTGCCGAATTCTTTTTTTTCCAATTAAGGCGTAATTTAGCATGGCCAATCCACCTATCCTGCACATCTTTGGGTTGTGGAGGTGAGACCCATGCAGACACAGGAAGACTGTGCAAACTCCACACGGACAGTGACCTGGGGATGGGATCGAGCCCAAGTCCTCAGTGCTGTGAGACAGCAGTGCTAACCACTGTGCCACCGTGTCGCCCCCTAAACCAAGAAATAATGAGGGCTTATAAGAAGGCACAACAGAAATAATCATGGATGATTTTAACATATATATTGGCTGGATTAATAAAATTGGCAAGGGTAGCCTCAAGGGAGATTTTATAAAGTGAATGAGGAATTATTTCTTAGAGCAGTATGTTGTGGAGTCAAGCAGGGGGCAGGCTATTTTAGATTTAGTATTATGTAATGAAGAAGGGTTGATAAATAGTCTTATTGTTAAGGAACCTCTTGGAAGGAGTGACACAGCATGCTAGAATTTCAAATTCAGATTGAGCGAGGGAGGACAGAGTGCCATAGTACAGTTTTACCACTGGGCAGAGATAATTATACAGGCTTGAGGAAAGATTTGGCCCAAGTAGACTGGGCACAAGTAATTGAGAGTAGGACAGATGAGGAACAATGGTGGATTTTCAGAGAGATATTAAACACCTCTCAATTAAAGTATATTCCTGAGAGGAAGAGGAATTGTAAAAGGGACAAAAACATTCCATGACTAAACAAGCAATTAAGGAGGACATAAAGGCAAAAATTAGGGCATACAATACTGCAAAAGCTAGTGGTAAGCTGGAGGATTGGGAGAACTTTAAAGTTCAGCAAAAAGCTGCTGAAATTAGAATCAAAATGCTGAGATGAAGTACGAAAGGAAACTAGCAGAAAACATAAACACTGATACCAAGAGCTTCCATATAGCTAAAGTAAAAGTTGCCCTTTAGAGGACGATATGGGTGAGGTAATAATAGGGAACACACAGAGATGGCAGAGGCACAAATGACAACAATCTCTCCCTCAACTTCAGCAAAACTAAAGAACTGGTCATTGACTTCAGGAAGAAAAGTATCGTACACACCCTTGTCTGTATCAATGGTGCTGAGGTGGAGATGGTTGACAGCTTCAAATTCCTAGTGTGCACATTATCAACAATCTATCCTGGTCAATTTACAGTGCAGGAGACCATTTGACCCATCAAGTCTGAACCAGCCCTTGGAAAGAGTAGCCTACCTAAGCCCATACCTCCGCCCTATCCCCACACCAAAGATGTACACTAACCCCATAACCCCCCAGCTAACCTTTTTGGACACTAAGGGTAAGTTAGCAGAGCCAATCCACCTAACCTGCTCTTCTTTGGACTGTGGGAGGAAACCGGAGCACCCAGAGGAAACCCACACAGACACAGGGAGAACGTGCAGACTCCGCACAGACAGTGCCCCAAACCAGGAATCAAACCCGGGACCCTGGAGCTGCGAAGCAACTTTGCTAACCACTGTGCTACCATGTCCACCCACATCGACCAAGAAAGCACAACAGCGTCTATACATCCTCAGGACACTAAGGAGATTTGGCATGTCCACATTGACTCTTACCAATTTTTGCAGATGCACCATAGAAAGCACCCTATCTGGCTGCATCACAGCCTAGTTTGGCAACTGCTCAGCCCAAGATCATAAGAAACTACAGAGAGTCATGAACATAGCCCAGTCCATTACGTGAATCCGCCTCCCATCCATTGACCCTGTCTATACCTCCCGCTGCCTTGGGAAAGCGAGAAGAATAATCAAAGACCCCTCCCACCCAGGTTATTCTCTCTTCCAACTTTTCCCATTGGGCTAGATATACAAAAGTGTGAGAGCACGCTCTAATAGGTTCGAAAACAGCTTCTTCCCCGCTGTTACCAGACTCCTGAATGGCCCTCCTATGGACTGAATTGATCTCTTCACATATCTTTTCTACTGAGTAGTACTACACTCCATATGCTCACCTGATGCCTGTACCTATATATTTACATTGTGTATTTATGCATATCCTATGTTTTTTCATGTGTGGAACGATCTGTCTGGACTGTGTGCAGAACAATACTTTTCACTGAGCCTTGGTACACATGACAATAAGTCAAATTCAGTTCTATTCAATTTACTGAACCAATATTTTGCCTATCTTCACGGTAAAGAATAATAACATTTTTCGAAGAACTGCAGTTAATGGAGAGGAACTTAGTGCAATAACCATCCCTAGGGAGAACGTATTGAAAAAACTAACGGAATTAAAGGCAGATAAGTCTCTGGGACCTGATGGTATGCACCCTAGGTATGAAAGGAGGTGGCAGCAGAGTTAGTGGATACATTGGTTATGATATTTCAAAATTCCATGGATTCTGGAAAGGTCCCGGTGGATTAGGAATACACTAATGTATCTCCCCTTTTCAAAAAGGGAGAGAGGCAAAAAGTGGGAAATTTTACACCAGTTAGTTTGACCTCTGTGGTGGGGAAGTTGCTGGAATCTATCACTAAGGAGGAGATAACTGAACATTTGGAAGGACAAAGATCAATCCACCATTGTCAGCATGATTTTATGAAGGGCAAGTCATGCCTGACAAACGTGTTTGAGTTCTTTGAGGACGTAACCAGCAAGGTGGATAATGGGGAACCTGTGGATGTGGTATATCTAGACTTCCAAAGGCACTTGAAAAGATGTCACACAAAAGTCTGATCCAGAAGGTGAGATTGCAGGGGGTTGAGGGTAGAATACTAGATTGGATTGAGGATTGGGTGACTGATCGAAAGCAGAAGGTTGGGTCAAATGGATGATTCTCTGGCTGGCAAACTGTAACTAGTGGGGTGCCGCAGGGTTCAGCCCTCGGACCTCACCTGTTTACAATCTATATAAATGATCTGCAAGCAGGGACAGAGTGTAACATAGCACAATTTGTGGATGATAATGAAGTAGGTGGGAAAGCAGGTGGTGAAGAGGAGATACAGATTTTACAGATGGATATAGATAGGCTAGAAGATTGGGCCAAAATTTGGCAGATGGAGTTTAATGTGGATAAGTGTGAGGTTATCCATTTTGGCCGAAAAAATAGTCAGACAAATTATTATTTAAATGGAAAGCAGATTCAAAATGCACCTGGGTAGAGGGATCTGGGTGTCTTTGCTCATGAAAGTCTGGATGCAGGTACAAAATATAATAAGAAAGGCAAATGGAATGTCAGCATTTATTGCAAAAGAACTAGAGTATAAAAGTAGAGAGGTATTGTTGCAACTGCAGAGGGTGTTGGTGAGACCACATCTAGAGTATTGCAGCCAGTTTTGGTCTCCTTATTTGAGGAAGGATTTGGAGGCATTGGTAGCAGTTCAGAGGAGGTTCACCAGATTGATTCCAGGGATGAAAGGGTTGACGTATGAGGAGAGATTAAACAGTTTGGGCTTCTACTTGCTGGAGTTTAGAAGGATGAAAGGGGATCTGACCGAGGCATATAATAGGGATTGATAAATAAATGTAGACCAAATGTTCCCCATTTTGCTCAATTAAAACAAGAGGTTACAGATATAGGTTGAGAGGTGGTAGATTTAGAACTGAGATGAGCAGGCACTACTTCTCGCAGAGGGTGGTGAATTTGTATAACTTGTTGCCCCATGGTGCGGTGGAGTCCAAATCATTAAATGGCTTCAAGAGGGAGATAGGTATATTTATGATTTAAAAACGGATCAAATGAATATGGGGGACACATAGGGAGCTGGCTTTGAGACCAGGAAGAGATCAGCCATGATCTAATTGAAGGGCTGAATTGTCTGCATCTGCTCCTAATTCCTATTTTCCTATGTTGACCAGCATTGAATTGGAACCCATTAGAGGAATTTCTGACTTTATGCGCTCATGTATAGTAAATGGGCAGTCTATTTTATATCTTTCTGTTCAGTATCATCCATCCTACATTATCACACAAAGTGAAATGACCCCAGCTCAATATCCAGGTCACATTTAGTCCATGCAATGAAAAATAATGACCTTCACCATTCTAAATTCAAGACAGTACAACAAAGAGTAATGCTGGAAAGTTCCAACACAACCAATCTTCTCGTTATTTTACATTAGGAAAGCTGTTACATAAATAAATCTGATTGTTAAATTTGTGTGTTTGGAGAATTTGTCCTCAATTAAGTGACACCAATGCTGAGAAATGTAACATTTTCCACTTTTCAACCCAGTGTCAGACATGAACACTGAGTATCACAGCAAGGTTTCTTAATCCCAGTGTCAGAAAAGGTATTTCATCGCACCAATAAGTCATTACCATTTCTCTCAACAACCAACTTAATGACATCTCTGAATGAAACTTTATCCTTAATTATGTCTGTACTACACCTCCACAAGAACTGCGTTGACAAAGCACACATTCCTCTGAACATGAGTCCCTGCAGTTGAAAGACAGAAAGGAGAAAGTCGAGTGCACAACCAAGAGGAATCCCCCCACATTTGTTCACAGACTGTCCAAGTCCGATATCCAAATCTGCACACCATACTTTAGGAAGGACATGGAGGCTTTGGGAAGGATATGAAGAAATTTACAAGAATAATTCCAGGGACAAGGGATTGCATTTAGAGGAATAGAGATTCTGGGGTTGCGATAGACCTTTTTAAAATCACGAAGGCTTTAGATAGGGTAAATAGAGAAACTTCTTC
The DNA here is from genome assembly GCF_047496885.1 of Scyliorhinus torazame. NCBI lineage: Eukaryota > Metazoa > Chordata > Chondrichthyes > Carcharhiniformes > Scyliorhinidae > Scyliorhinus > Scyliorhinus torazame. The sequence continues at coordinate 171,961,890 of NC_092718.1, forward strand.
CAGTTTCACAAAATGGTCACTAATAAGAAGCCATAGGTTTAAGATGATTGATAAAAGATCATACTGGCTACAGGGATGGTGCAGGAGGGAGGGTTTCAGATTTCTGGATAATTGGGGCTCATTCTGGGGTCGGTGGGACCTCTACAAACGGGATGGTCTACACCTGGACCAGAGGGGTACCAATATCCTGGGGCGGAAATTTGCTAATGCTCTTCGGGAGGGTTTAAACTAGTTCAGCAGGGGCTTGGGAACCTGAATTGTAGCTCCAGTATACAGGAGGTTGAGAATAGTGAGGTCATGAGTAAGGTTTCAAAGTTGCAGGAGTGTACCGGTAGGCAGGAAGGTGGTTTAAAGTGTGTCTTCTTCAATGCCAGGAGCATCCGGAATAATGTGGGTGAACATGCGGCATGGGTTGGTACCTGGGACTTCGATGTTGTGGCCATTTCGGAGACTTGGATAGAGCAGGGACAAGAATGGTTGTTGCAGGTGCCGGGGTTCAGATATTTGAATAAGCTCAGGGAAGGTGGTAAAAGAGGGGGAGGGGTGGCATTGTTAGTCAAGGACAGTATTACGGTGGCAGAAAGGACGTTTGATGAGGACTCGTCTACTGAGGTAGTATGGGCTGAGGTTAGAAACAGGAAAGAAGAGGTCACCCTGTTAGGGGTTTTCTATAGGCCTCCGAAAAATTCCAGAGATGTAGAGGAAAGGATTGCAAAGATGATTGCGGATAGGAGCGAAAGCAACAGGGTAGTTGTTATGGGGGACTTTAACTTTCCAAATATTGACTGGAAACGCTATAGTTCGAGTACTTTAGATGGGTCCGTTTTTGTCCAATGTGTGCAGGAGGGTTTCCTGACACAGTATGTAGATAGGCCAACGAGAGGCGAGGCCATATTGGATTTGGTACTGGGTAATGAACCAGGACAGGTGTTAGATTTGGAGGTAGGTGGGCACTTTGGTGATAGTGACCACAATTCGATTACGTTTACTTTAGTGATGGAAAGGGATAGGTATATACCGCAGGGCAAGAGTTATATCTGGGGGAAAGGCAATTATGATGCGATGAGGCAAGACCTAGGATGCATCGGATGGAGAGGAAACCTGCAGGGGATGGGCACAATGGAAATGTGGAGCTTGTTCAAGGAACAGCTACTGCGTGTCCTTCATAAGTATGTACCTGTCAGGCAGGGAGGAAGTGGGGGAGCAAGGGAACCGTGGTTTACTAAAGCAGTCAAAACACTTGTCAAGAGGAAGAAGGAGGCTTATGTAAAGATGAGACATGAAGGTTCAGTTAGGGCGCCCGAGAGTTACAAGTTAGCTAGGAAGGACCTAAAGAGAGAGCTAAGAAGAGCCAGGAGGGGACATGAGAAGTCTTTGGCAGGTAGGATGAAGGATAACCCTAAAGCTTTCTATAGATATGTCAGGAATAAACAAATGACTAGGGTAAGAGTAGGGCCAGTCAAGGACAGTAGTGGGAGGTTGTGCTTGGAGTCCGAGGAGATAGGTGAGGTGCTAAATGAATATTTTCCGTCAGTATTCACACAAGAAAAAGACAATGTTGTCGAGGAGAATACAGAGATTCAGGCTACTAGACTAGGCGGGCTTGAGGTTCATAAGGAGGAGGTGTTAGCAATTCTGGAAAGTGTGAAAATAGATAAATCTCCTGGGCCGGATGGGATTTATCCTAGGATTCTCTGGGAAGCTAGGGATTGCTGAGCCTTTGGCTTTGATCTTTATGTCATCTTTGTCTACAGGAATAGTGCCAGAAGACTGGAGGATAGCAAATGTTGTCCCCTTGTTCAAGAAGGGGAGTAGAGACAACCCGGTAACTATAGACCAGTGAGCCTTACTTCTGTTGTGGGCAAAATCTTGGAAAAGTTTATAAGAGATAGGATGTATAATCATCTGGAAAGGAATAATTTGATTAGAGATAGTCAACACGGTTTTGTGAAGGGTAGGTCGTGCCTCACAAACCTTATTGAGTTCTTTGAGAAGGTGACCAAAAAGGTGGATGAGGGTAAAGCAGTTGATGTGGTGTATATGGATTGCAGTAAAGTGTTTGATAAGGTTCCCCACGGTAGGCTACTGCAGAAAATACGGAGGCATGGGATTCAGGGTGATTTAGCAGTTTGGATCAGAAATTGGCTAGCTGGAGGAAGACAAAGGGTGGTGGTTGATGGGAAATGTTCAGACTGGAGTCCAGTTACTAGTGGCGTACCACAAGGATCTGTTTTGGGGCCACTGCTGTTTGTCATTTTTATAAATGATTTGGAGGAGGGCGTAGAAGGATGGGTGAGTAAATTTGCAGATGACACTAAAGTCGGTGGAGTTGTGGACAGTGCGGAAGAATGTTACAAGTTACAGAGGGACATAGAAAGCTGCAGCGCTGGGCTGAGAGGTGGCAAATGGAGTTTAATGCAGAAAAGTGTGAGGTGATTCATTTTGGAAGGAATAACAGGAAGACAGAGTACTGGGCTAATGGTAAGATTCTTGGCAATGTGGATGAGCAGAGAGATCTCGGTGTCCATGTACATAGATCCCTGAAAGTTGCCACCCAGGTTGAGAGGGTTGTTAAGAAGACGTACGGTGTGTTAGCTTTTATTGGTAGAGGGATTGAGTTTCGGAGCCATGAGGTCATGTTGCAGCTGTACAAAACTCTGGTGCGGCCGCATTTGGAGTATTGCGTGCAATTCTTGTCGCTGCATTATAGGAAGGATGTGGAAGCGTTAGGAAAGGGTGCAGAGGAGATTTACCAGAATGTTGCCTGGTATGGAGGGAAGATCTTATGAGGGAAGGCTGAGAGACTTGAGGCTGTTTTCGTTAGAGAGAAGAAGGTTAAGAGGTGACTTAATTGAGGCATACAAGATGATCAGAGGATTTGATAGGGTGGACAGTGAGAGTCTTTTATCTCGGATGGTGATGTCTAGCACGAGGGGACATAGCTTTAAATTGAGGGGAGATAGATATAAGACAGATGTCAGAGGTAGGTTCTTTACTCAGAGAGTAGTAAGGGCGTGGAATGCCCTGCCTGCAACAGTAGTGGACTCGCCAACAGTCAGGGCATTCAAATGGTCATTGGATAGACATATGGACGATAAGGGAATAGTGTAGATGGGCTTTAGAGTGGTTTCACAGGTCGGCGCAACATCGAGGGCCGAAGGGCCTGTACTGCGCTGTAATATTCCATATTCTATGTTCTAAGATAAGGAAGCGATAAAAGGATAAACCTTTTATGCAGAAGTGGATTTGGAATTCAATGCATGATAGATTAGTGGATACAGATTGAATTCAATAATGTATACTCTGCTTGAAGGCAGGTCCTAGGTTTATTGTCTGCTGATGCTTCATCTTGAGCTGTTTTATTGGCAGTTTTGTTTGTGATGGTTGTTAGAAAAGAGTTAATGTTCCTAATACCTAAGTTTGAATTGGGGTTTTAACTGTTGAGTAGAATGCATTTATTGTTTAAAGCACTGCACCAATATATAAAGGGGGTACAGGTGGCACTGTTTTGTGTTGAAGAATTGATTGCTGAACACGATAAACTTGGATTAGAAGAAGTCAAGACTTGCTTCCTAGGGCTGGAATCTTCAGCTGTGCCCGCCGCAAGATTGCCACGGATGGAACAGGGACCATGTAAAGGACCGCTGATGTCGGGAGGGAATTTCCGGTCGGCAGGTAGAAGAATCCCGCCCCTAGTTCTTATTATAGAGTTCAATTGGAGCTCAACATTGGTTTCCCATTGCTCTCAGGGACAGGGCCACGAGGTAGATCTGAAGCCTACCGCAGCATAACAAGAATTGATTGTTGATGTTAGCCAACAGAGCTAGCCAGTCCCCAAAGATTTAATATTTGCCTTTAAAAAGCTTTTGAATAATTTCTAGAAAGAGAGAAAAAGTACAAGGATATAGGGAGAAGTGAGGGAGTGGGATAACTGGATTTCTCTATTGATTTAGACCAAGAATAACCAATGGCCTCCTTCCTTTCCTGCATTATTCAATGATTCTATGTATGTATTTAGAGTATTTAAGTTTTATATTGTATCTATTTCTCTTTACAAGAATATATAAACATTGGATGAAGGCAGCATGAGGCTGGGGCCTAACGTTGCTCTTGAGTGGGAGAGGAGGAGCAGAAAAGGCACTTAGCTCCTTGATTCAAAAGGTTCCCATTAACCACCAAGTTTCACAAAAGTCAGGAAATCTGTTGTGTTATGTGCTTCTTTGCGTTATAAGACTGACGATTGGCATCACCCGTGGTATAATGTATTGAGTCACATGGTAAGGGACTCTAAGAGAACAGTCTTGAGAGAGAACTATGTAAGTAAGCAGCCTGCCTGAATGGAGGCAACACTTTCATGCATGACCGTACCTTGTATCTGTAAATAATTAAAGACTGGAAGTAATTAAAGGGTTCATGTTTAAAAATACAAGTCTCAAGATATCTTCACTGAGGTATCTAAAGAACCGATAATACCACAGGAGGTGCAACCATATTACAACAAAGCCCAGTGTTAAATTTAAGACGCAGGTTAAATATGAGACATAGAGGGCGCGATTCTCCACTCCCACGCCGGTTGGAAGAATCGCCTGGGCTGCCGAAATTTCCGGGGACGCCGGTCTGACGCCCTCCCCCGATTCTCCCAAGCGGCGGGAACGGGCCGGTCGAGTTTCGCGGGCCGCAGGCCGGAGAATCGCCGGAGATACCCAAAGTGGTGATTCTCCGGCACCCCCGCTATTCTGAGGCCCGGATGGGCCGAGCGGCCAGGCCAAAACGGCGGTTTCCCCCCAGCGCCGTCCACACCTGGCCGCTACAGCCGTGGACGGTGCGTGAACGCTGGGGGGGCGGACTGTGGGGGGGGGGCGAGGGGGGATCCTGCACCGCCGGGCTTCACCTTGAATGTGGGGTGGCCCGCGATCGGTGCCCACCGATCGTCGGGCCGTCCTCTCTGAAAGAGGACCTCCTTCCTTCCGCGGCCCCGCAAGATCCGTCCCCCATCTTCTTGCGGGGTGGATTTGGACAGGATGGCAACCACGCATGCGCGGGTTGGCGCCGGCCAACCCGCGCATGCGCGGATGACGTCCGTTATGCGGCGCCGGCCGCGTCATCTATTCGGTGCCGCTTTTACGCGGGCGACAAGGCCTGGCACGGCTAGATGACGTGGCCCCAATACTGGCCCATTGTCAGTGCCTGAATCGGTCGGGACCGGGGCCGTTCCGCACCGTCGTGAACCTCGACGGCGTTCACGACGGCACGGCCACTTCGGCGTGGGGGTGGAGAATCCCGCCCCATGACTCATTATAATATTTAAATTGCCAACTCACCTGCCAGGAACAGATTGACTGCCTGCTCCCCCAACTTGCCTCCTTTATAACTGGAAATGGGAGGATTAAAGTCGGGATTCAGATTGTTAATGTTTATACATCCAACTCAACACAAACTTTAAATCACCCCATTGAGCCTTTCTCTGTTTTGAACCTGGAAGCTGATAATTCCACAGACAACAAAGAGCGAAAATCTCCATTGATTCACAGGTTGCCCAATTCTGTGCATTTCTGCTATGGTGATTCAGTCACAGTTTGCTTTTGAAACTGAGAAAGTAGTTACTATTTGTCATCTGCAATGTGCTTGAAAATTAGTCGGGATAAGCCTTTTCTGTCTGGTACCTCGGGTATATTCAGATAATAAAATGAATATCCATTTGCTATGAGCCAGTGGTAGCATCTTCTGTTGATCTCACTGGACTGAAATCACACTGCGCAGTGTAAATAATTAATGCACTTTTGAGTTTAACCAGCTACTCATGGTACACAAGAGAGCAACTTTTCAGGGAAGTTGTGATACCACACCTTATATGTGTGTCCTAGAAATGTTAAGGGCGGCTAGTTTTAACTTTTAGTCAAACATCTCTTTGTGTGCACCATAAGATTCTCATAAAATATGTCCTCCTTGTGAGAATGGATAGCTTAATGGTTCAATTTTTGCCTCTGAATCGGGTGGTTGTCAAAACTTGAGCACAAAAGTCTTTGCTGACACTCCTGTGCCACACTGAGGGGCACTGCGTTGTCAAAGATAATTGGCTTGATTCTCCATGAACTGGATCCTCCGCTTCGCTGCACTCTCACCCGTGGAGGCGTGGGGGTGCCCACAATGGGAAACCCCATTGGATGGAGGATCCCGCTGCTGGAAGAGGCGTGCTACGCCAGAAAATGTGCGGTAGCATGGAGAATCCCACCCAATCTCTTTCAGGCAAACTTTTAAACCAATGCCTTGTCTGACCTCTTAGGTTGATGTAAACGATCCCCTGACCGGACTTTGAAGAAAAACAGGGAGATCAACAGGCTGGATTCGATGTTAAAAAATGTTTTAAGTTAATATTTAAAATTGCCAAAATTGGTTTTACAGTTCTAGCTTCTGACTTCAGAACACATAACTTCTCGTAGTAAAATACAAATTGCAAATTGTTGTGATAGCTTGTCCAAGTTTTTCTTTAGGATTTGGGCAACCTGGCAATTGCCAATTGCCAGATCAATACATTGTGCACAATAATAGGGAACAGGAAGAGGACCAGATTTCAACTCTTCCAAATGTGTGAGGCCTCCCTTGATGGAGTGACCAGAGGGTAGGTCAGAAGCATGATAAGACCGGAGAACACATTCCATAGGCGTACAGACACCTTACATTCTTTTACTCTTCTCATTGAAATCTCTTCTTCACACATTCTGCATAACGGGCTGGTTTAGCACAGGGCTAAATAGCTGGCTTTTAAAGCAGACCAAGGCAGGCCAGCAGCACGGTTCAATTCCCGTACCAGTCTCCCTGAACAGGCGCCGGAATGTGGCGACTAGGGGCTTTTCACAGTAACTTCATTTGAAGCCTACTTGTGACAATAAGCGATTTTGATTTTTCCATTTTTCATTTTCATAACCTGGTGGTACTTTAAGTTGCCACTCATCTGTTCCTATTCATATTCCAATAACTCTTCATATTTACCACTCTCTGTTTCCAGATCTAGGGCAGCACGGTAACATGGGGGCAGCACAGTAGCACTGTGGTTAGCACAATTGCTTCACAGCTCCAGGGTCCCAGGTTCGATTCCCGGCTTGGGTGACTGTGCGGAGTCTGCAAGTTCTCCCCGTGTCTGCGTGGGTTTCCTCCGGGTGCTCCGGTTTCCTCCCACAGTCCAAAGATGTGCAGGTTAGGTGGATTGGTCATGCTAAATTGCCCTTAGTGTCCAGAATTGCCCTTAGTGTTGGGTCGGGGTACTGGGTTATGGGGATAGGGTGGAGGTGTGGGTTTGGGTAGGGGGCTCTTTCAAAAGAGCCGGTGCAGACTCGATGGGCCTCCTTCTGCACTGTAAATTCTATGATTCTATGATCCATTGTGTTACAGGCCCAGTTTAAGCAGAAGAAGGAAAAGACAATTCAAAGATGCCACCTGAGATACTGCTGCAAGCGTCAGCTCAGAAATTGGCATTGGCGATGGAGCTTGAGATCTACGTATAGGACGTAAAGCCTCACCTATAATATTAACAGCCACTCTATCCTTCATTATAAACTCTTGCAATTCCCAATCATGCAAATTCGTCTTTATTTCCCTGCAGGATTCTCTGGTGTGCGATTAGGGAGGCTAAAACCAGGGCGTAGGCCCTCTTCCCAAAATGAAAATCTGGCTGATCTGATATCCCGAAGACTGCCATTCACGGGCAGGCCCCACACCCACCCCTACAACCTGGACATCGCCTCGAATAAGGCTGTCCAGAACTCGACAAGTCTAGGGCATGCCCAGAACATGTGGGCGTGGTTGGCAGGGCCTCCCTGGCACCCTTCACATTTATCCTCCCCCTCCAGGAAGAACCTGCTCACTCGGGTTCTAGTCAGGTGCGCTCTGTGCACCACTTTAAACTGCATGAGGCTTAGCTTAGCGCAGGAGGAGGTGGAGTTGGCCCTGCTCAGTGCTTCGCTCCAGAGTCCCCAACCCACCTCCATCCCCAATTCGACCTCCCATTTCCGTCTAGCTTCATCAAGGGGTAGTCTTGCCCTGTCCAGCAAACGTCCGTGTATGTTCACACAGTTCCCCCCTCCTTACTGTCCGTGTTCCTCTAGTAGAGTGTCTCCCGCGACCCTGGGATATTTTGCCATCTGCGGAGAAAGTGTTTAATTTGGATGTGCCTGAGCTCCCGTTGGCAGGTCCAAGACTCCCTAACTGTTAGCATCCCCTGTCCAGTCTTCATTTTTTAAAGGTGGCGTCAAGCATGGCTGGCGGGAATTTATGGTTACCGCTGATGGGGTATGGAGGACATCTCGGTTAGACTAAAATGTTGCCTCATTTGGTTCCATGTCTTCAATGCAGCTACCACCACTGGGCTGGATGTGTACTTTGATACGGGAGATGGGAGCGCTGCCGTGGCAAGTGCAAGGGAATGACCCTCGTACTATTCCTGAAACATCGCTTTCCCCAGTGCAAAGAAGTCTCTCCTCGAGTATGCTTTTGGACCGGCGAAAAGAACGAGAATTCCTTCTCACTGGGGTATAGGAACTGCCATGGGTCCACTGCCCCCATCTGCTCCATGAATGTTCCCAGCTCCCTTGTCATGCCCGTCCTTTCCCCGATGTGGAGTATGATCAGTCTGTCAATGGGTCCTGTACATAGTTGAAGTTGCCCCCCATGATCAGTCGGTGCGTGTAAACGGCGAGGATTTCCGCCATGGTCTTTTTTATGAAGCCTGTGTCGTCCCAGTTAAGTGCGTACACATTAATCAGAACTACCAGTGCCGCGTCTAGGGCACCGCTGACCATGACATACCGTCTTCCTGGGTACATGAACATCCTTGGCGCAGTGATCATCGTCCTCTTATTAATCAATATAGCTACTCCAATAGTCCTCGTCCCATAGTATGAATGGTATGTCTGTCCCATGTTTCACATACATATGTTCCCATCAGCCATTGTATGTAAATAAGTTAGTTTTTCGGCCTACACATGTAATACTTTCACATATGCTACAGAAAAACATTTCAAAAGGGGAGATGTCATGATATGCAGACATGCACATAATGAGATACAGACAGGCAGCTAATGAACACAGAGAACAGGACATAAGCAATCAGCAGGCAGAACACTTGGGGGTGGTTTCCCACTATAAAAGGCACGAGGCACTCACACTCCGCCTCTTTCCACTAGGGACATCTACAGAGTGAGTCCGGTGTATATATCACGTAACACCTACAGCACGTGGCTAAGAGCTAGTCTGGTTCAGTCAGGCAGAGTAATCACACTTAGGTTAGCAGAGAGTCGAACTCACAGAGAACTGTGCTAACTGTGTGACAGGTTCAATAAATCAAATTGAACTAACATCAAGGTCTGGAGTCTATTTCAGTTATAGCTGCATCCAGTTGCAGCCCGTGTTATCTCAGTGTGCTTAACATGACATGGTACCAGAAGACTGCTATTCCTAGGTGGTTTACCTTAATCTGTTCCGTGACGACCTGCAAATGCATCCCGGCACCATGGAGAAGATCCAGGCTCCTCAACAGCTGCGGACCTCCAGCAATCTCAGTGCTAACTGGCGGACTTTCAAGCAAAGGTTTCTGCTGTACATCGAAGCCTCAGACCTCGAGGGTGTGTCTGATACAAGATCGTGCTTCTCCTCTCAACTGCGGGGGATCCAGTCATCCAACTCTTCAACTCGTTTAACTTCACCGAAGGCCAGGACAAGACAAAGTTTCAGACCATCCTGGACAAGTTTGATAGTCATTGTGAAGTGGACACCAATGAAACCTTCGAGCACTATATATTCAAACAATGCCTACAAGGTAAAGATGAATCTTTCAACTCCTTCCTTTTTAAAAAATAAATGTTTTATTAAAGTTTTTCCAAAGAGCGTTTTCCATTACAAAAATAGAAATACAGATAATAAACAATCAACCTATCCCAAAGCTTACAGTGAAACTATGTACACAACAAAAACGTTTTTCCCTTTTTTTTTAAACAGAACAAGGTGGGTTTTGTCTCCATGCCCAACTCACATTATATCAACAGTACCCCCACCTGTACTCACAGTACTCACCCTGCCCAGGGCGTTGGCCCACAGGCCCTCATCCAGCTCCTCACCCAGCTCCTCCTCCCACTTGCCCTTCAACTCCTCCACTGAGGCTTCCTCCACCTCCTGCAGCTCCTGATATATGTCTGACACCTTCCCCTCCCCTACCCAGATGCCAGACACCACCCTGTCCTGGATCCTTCACGGGGGCAGCAGCGGAAATGTCCCCACCTGTTTTCTAAGAAAGTCCCGAACCTGGAGGTACCTGAACGCGTTCCCCGGGGGTAGGCCGAACCTCTCCTCCAGCGCGTGCATGCTAGGGAAAGTCCCGTCTATAAACAGGTCCCTCATCCTCCTAATACCTGCCTTATACCAGCCTTGGTATCCCCCATCCAACCTATCCGGAGCAAATCTGTGGCCCCATCCTCTCCCCTATGTCTCCTCCACTGCCCCCAGATCCTCAGTGCCGCCGTCACCACCGGTGGTGTATCGCGCCGGCGAGAATGGCAGCGGAGCCGTAACAAGTGCCCCTAGACTAGTGCCTCTGCACGACGACGCCTCCAAACGCCCCCACGCCGCCCCCTCCTCCATCATCCATTTCCTGATCATGGCCACATTGGCTGCCCAGTAATAACCGCAGAAGTTCGGCAGAGCCAGTCCTCCCTCCCCCCACCCCCCACGGCTACGCTCCAAGAATACCCTTTTGACTCGTGGGGTTTTATTCGCCCACACAAATCCCGTAACAATCCTATTCACCCGCTTGAAAAAGGACTTGGGGATGAAAATGGGGCGGCACTGGAACAAGAAGAGGAACCTGGGGAGAACCGTCACCTTCACAGTCTGCACCCGTCTTGCCAATGAACTCTCACAAGGCCCTGGTCGCCGCCGGCCTCTGTCCCGTTCTGGTCTTAGAACGATCCAAGCTCGGATCCAAGACCGTATTAAAATCCCCTCCCATAATCAGGTGACTTATCTCCAAGTCCGGGATCCTACCCAACACGCGCCTCATAAAGTCCGCATCGTCCCAGTTCGGGGCATATCCATTCACTAACACCACCCGGGCCCCCTTCAGCTTGCCACTCACCATTATATACCTGCCCCCCTTATCCACCACGATGCTCCCCGCCTCAAATGCCACTCGTCTACTGACCAAACTAGCCACTCCTCTGATCTTTGAGTCTAACCCCGAGTGAAACACCTGTCCCACCCATCCTTTCCTTAGCCTCGTCTGGTCCGCGAGCTTTAATTGCATCTCTTGCAACATGGCCACGTCCGCCTTCAACCCCATTAAATGCGAGAACACGCGGGACCGCTTGACCGGCCCCCATTCAGGCCCCTCACGTTCCACGTGATCAGCCTGGTCGGGGGGGTAACCACCCCCCCCCATCCCGCCGACTAGCCATCTCCCTTTTTCGGCCAACTGTGTGCCCCCACCTCCCTCCTCCAGCTCTCCCGCCGTCGGCCCCCTCGCCCGACTCTCCATCCATACCCCTCACCTGGCTGCCCTTCCGTCAGCAAAGCAGCACCCCCCCTCCCCCCACCCCCCCCGCCAAGCATCCGCTTAGCTCTGGTTTCCTCCCCATTGTGTTTCCATGATTCAGCTCACCCATGCTGACCCCGGCCGCTCCCGCCTCTATATACCAACTTGTTGCCTCCTTCAGGCCGCCCTCCCCCCCTCCCCCGCAGGGTAGAGGGGCAAGCGTCATCTGGGACCTCTCCGTGCGCCGGCAAGCCCGTCCCGGGCGTTCCCCACCCCCTAGCACCGCACACCTGGAAAACAAAACACCTGGAAAACAAGCAAAACAAACACCAGAACCCCCAAACAAACTAGGGCAGACATGCCCATAAGCTTATGCTTTACCCGCCGTCCTCCCCTCGATCCCTCCCCACCCGCACATTTCACCCCCATACAGCAGTCCCTTAGTTCAGGTCCAGCTCCTCCTGCCTGATGAACGACCACACCTTGTCTGGGGTATCAAAATAGTGGTGCCTGTCCTGGTATGTTACCCACAGTCTCGCCGGGTGCAGGAGCCCAAACTTCACCCCTTTACCGTGGAGGACCGCCTTCGCCCGGTTAAAACCCGCCGCCGCTCCTTTTAGCGGCCCGAAACAACGATCCCGGCGGGAGCTGCCGTTCGCGTGACCTAGCAGGTCATGACTGCTACCGGAAGACTCTCTTCAACTCCTTCCTAACTAATCTCCGTCTACTAGCGCTGTCTCTGCAACTTTGGTGATATTGCTGACTCCATGATCAGGTACCAAATCATTTTTGGAGTACACTCTGATCCTCTAAGAGAGCAGCTTTTAAAAATCAAGCATATGACCTTGTCAGTCGCGATTGAAACATGTACAGTGCATGAGCACGCCAAAAATTGGTATTCCCAATACAAATCGGCTGAAACTGAGAAACTTGCCTCCCACGAGGCAGAGAGTGTGCAGGCCATCGCCCGGATGCAGCGCCTCAGCATTGATGACAGCGGCCATTTTGCGCGTTCTTCCCGGAGCCCCACGCATGCGCGATGCGAATGGGATAACCAAGCGGCCGATCACCACACTGCACAGGTGCAAACGTCTGCCGACCGCACTGCGCATGTGCGAAGACACACGGAGCGTAACGACGTCATGATGTGTCCGAACTGCGGCACCGCCCACTTAAAGAAACACTGCCCTGCAAGAGGCAGGCGCTGTTTAAATTGTGTAAAGCCTGGACACTATGCAGCCTTGTGCAGGTCTGCACTACCAGTCAAGGGCCAGCGCTCCCAATTCCAACGCAGGCGTGTTCAGAGTGCCCAACAAGGTTTACAGGATTTTGATCCTGGCAGTATAACGGATCCAGAGGACGATTGCCTGGAGTTCCCCTACCATGTGGGCATCATCACCACACGTGAACATGCCTCACCGACATCATCACGGAGCCTGCCCATCCTCACTGTGGATTCTGCGGATGAATGGCATGCGGTGATGCAAGTAAATTAATGCTCCATCCAGTTCAAGCTGGACACAGGTGCTTCTGCCAATCTCCTTTCACAGGCAGATCTCAACAGCATCAAGAAGCCACCCAAGGTTCTTCCAGCAGCCTGCCAGCTCCTGGACTATAACGGCAATGCCATCACAGCACTGGGAGCCTGCCATCTGCTCATCTCCAACAGGAGCATTCACGCAAGGCTAAGGTTTGAAATCGTCAAGCCAGACAGGGCCTCCCTGCTTTGCGCATATGCATACAAGCAGCTAAACCTTGTGCAGCGGGTCTACACAATGACCTCCCCCAACGTGGATCTTCAAGCCGGCATTGACGACATTCTCGCTCAGTATCCGGATGTGTTTGATGGGATGGGCACTCTGCCATATCGGTACAAGATCCTGCTACGGCCTGATGCCACGCCTGTGGTCCACGCACCATGCCAGGTCCCGGTTCCACTGAAGGAGCGCCTGAAGGCGCAGCTAAAGGATCTTCAGGACCAGGGCATCATCTCCAAAGTTACAGAACCGACTGACTGGGTCAGCTCGATGGTATGTAAAAAAGCCTTCGGGGGAGCTGCGCATCTGTATTGATCCCAAGGATCTCAACCAGAATATAATGCGGGAACACTACCCCATCCCGAAGCGGGAGGAACTAACAAGTGAGATGGCACACGCCCAGTTTTTCACAAAGTTAGATGCGTCACACGGGTTCTGGCAAATCCAGCTGGATGAGTCCAGCAGAAGGCTCTGCACCTTCAACACACCGTTTGGCAGGTGCTGCTATAATCGTATGCCATTCGGCATTGTCTCGGCCTCGGAGACCTTCCATAGAATCATGGAGCAGATGATGGAGGGCATTGAAGGGGTTTGTGTGTATGCGGACGACGTTATCATTTGGTCCACAACCCTCGAAGAGCACATCTCTCGTCTCCAGCAGGTATTCCGCCGTGTCCATGCCAATGGCCTCAAGCTGAACAGGGCCAAGTGTTGCTTTGGCATGTCGACACTGAAGTTCTTGGGTGACCAGATATCTCAGCAGGGTGTGCGCCGGACACAGACAAGGTCAAGGCGATCGAAGCCATGAAGATCCCTGAAGACAAGAAGGTGGTGCTGCCCTTCCTAAGAATGGTGAAATTTTTGGGCAAGTTTATCCCAAACCTGGCCTCACACACCGCAGCCCTCAGACACCTGGTGAAAAAGCCTACTGCCTTTGAGTGGCAGGAAGCTCATCAAGCAGAGTGGTTGGAGCTGAAAGCCAAACTCACCACTGCACCTGTATTGGCACTTTTTGACCCTGACAGGGAAACAAAAATCTCGACAGATGCGAGCCAGGACGACATCAGCAAGGTGTTGCTCCAGCACGATGACACCTCATCCTGGGCACCGGTTGCCTACGCATCACGGGCGATGACACCCACCAAGCAGCGGTACTCCCAAATTGAAAAGGAATGCCTGGGCCTTCTTACTGGAATTCTCAAGTTCCCTGATTATGTCTACGGCCTGCCGACATTCACCGTCGAGATGGACCACAGGCCTCTGGTCCACATTATCCACAAGGACCTGAACGACATGATGCCCCGGCTGCAGCGCATCCTCCTCAGGCTCAGACGGTACGACTTTGAGCTCGTGTACATGCCTGGCAAGGAGCTCATTATTGCGGATGCCTTGGCCCGCTCCATAACCTTGCCTGCCGACCCGCCGGCATTCGTCCAATAGACCGAATCACAGGTGCAGCTGTGGGCCAGCAACCTCCCGGCGTTTGGGTGAAAAGGTGATTCGCATTCGCAACGAGATAGCCAAAGACCCGGTTCTGCAGCGTGTCATGTGCCACGTCACCAATGGCTGGCAAAAAGGGCAGTGCCCTCAATTCTTCAATGTGAAGGATGACCTGACGGTGGTTGATGGCATCCTCCTCAAGCTGGATCGCTTTGTCATTCCACTCAGTCTCCAGAGCTTGGTGCTCCGGCAAATCCACGAGAGACATCTGGGTGTCGAGAAATGCAGGCGCAGAGCCCGGCCAGCAGTCTACTGGCCTGGGATTAGTCAGGACATCTCAAATATGGTCCTCAACTGTCCGACCTGTCAACGCTTCCAGCCAGCACAGAGCAAGGAGACGCTTCAGCAGCACAAACTCGTGACCTCCCCGTGGTCCAAGGTGGGCATCGACCTCTTTCACGTCAATGGTCGTGATTATGTGCTAATCATCGATTATTTTTCCAACTACCCAGAAGTCATGAAGCTCTCGGACCTCACATCCAAGACCGTCATCAAGGCCTGTATGGAGACGTTCTCCAGGCATGGTATTCCACTCACTGTCATGAGTGACAACGGTCCTTGCTTCAGCAGCCAAGAGTGGTCAAGATTTGCCCAGTTATACCAGTTTCATCATGTCACTTCCAGCTCACATTACCCGTAGTCCAACGGGAAGGTTGAGAAAGGGGTGCACATAGTGAAGCAGCTCATCTGCAAGGCCGCGGATTCTGCTTCTGACGTCAACCTTGCACTGCTTGCGTACAGAACAACCCCTCTGTCTACCGGCATGTCACCGGCTCAACTCCTGATGAACAGGGACCTGCGGACGACTCTTCCAGCCATACACTTGCCTGTTCTGGATCACCTCCCGGTGCTGCAGAAGGTGCAGAAACTCAGGGACCGGCAAAAGCAGGGCTATAACGCTCATGCCACCGATTTGCCTGTGCTATCCCCGGCGGATGCTGTTCGGATCAAGCTACCTGATGTAGGCTGGTCGGCTCCAGTGGTTGTTGTTCGACAGGCTGCTCCTCGATCATATGTTGTGCGTATGGCTGATGGCTCTGTTGTGCGATGAAACAGACGGGCATTGCGCACAGTTGCCCGCCTGTAACCACATTCTTCGTGGTTTCCATCTGTTATTGTGCCACCTCCTGACACCTCGAACCTCGAGGCCACCAGTCAGACTTCAATCCTGCCCATCAAGGCGCCGTTGTCCCCACCACCACCTCTCCGGCGGTCGACCAGGATCAGACGCAAGCCCCAGAGATTGGACTTATGAACATTTGTTTTGTTTGCTATGTTCTGTTTTCGCATATTAGACACCTGTTTTCACATGTACATATGTTCCCATCTGCCATTTCATGTAAGTACGTTAATTTTTCAGCCTTCACATGTAAACACTTTCATATATGCTACAAAAAAACATTTCAAAAGGGGAGATGTCATGATATGCAGACATGCACATAATGAGATACAGACAGGCAGCTAATGAACACAGAGAACAGGACATAAGCAATCAGCAGGCAGAACACTTGGGGGTGGTTTCCCACTATAAAAGGCACGAGGCACTCACACTCTGCCTCTTTCCACTAGGGACATCTACAGAGTGAGTCAGGTGTATATATCACGTAACACCTACTGCACGTGGCTAAGAGCTAGTCTGGTTCAGTCAGGCAGAGTAATCACACTTAGGTTAGCAGAGAGTCGAACTCACAGAGAACTGTGCTAACTATGTGACAGGTGCAATAAATCAAATTGAACTAACTTCAAGGTCTGGAGTCTGATGTGTTGGGTGCTCTGGATCCGTGGAACACATACAGGCCACCAACACTTAAAATAGTACAACACTATTTTATTAAGTTAGAAACTGTTGAACATACTTTCATTGTGGGTTAACACGATGTTAGATTAAATTAAAGACCTATGCCTGTCTTAACCAGTCTATGCACTCAGCACATGGTGAAGATCTGTGCTGTAAGCTCTGTCCTTCTAAGAGGCTGCATCCCGAATGAGTGGGAACTCTGATGCCCCCTGTCTTTATAGTGAGTGTGCTCTAACTGGTGATTGGCTGCGGTGTTGTGTGTGTTGATTGGTCTTGCTATGTGTCCATCAATGTGTGTGTGTCTGCACCATGATATACTGGTGTATATTATGACATCCCCCCTTTTATAAAAGAATGTATGTGTGTGGCAGTAAATAATGTATGGTGAGAATGTTCCTAACTATGTGTGGGGTGCGAAGACATATTTACAGGACTATGCACATGAGAACTAAGCTATTTACATGGGAAGGTGCCTGGTGCAGAGAAGCAGTATGCAACAAGAGTAACGAGATCAACACCATATGCAAACCAGGGAAATGATCAAACAAAGCAACAAAACAAATCAGAGAGTCCATAAGTTCGCAAAGTTCATAAATTTAGTCTCTGAGGTGGGCGACGAATTCTGGTTGACCGCCTCAAGGGTGGGTCGAGAGCCGCCAGTTCAGGAGCAGGCTGGTATGCGTCAGAGTCAGGGGGATGCAGAGTGACAGGGAGCTCTGCATAGTCTGTGGCAGGGTCAGCAGGAGGGCGAGGTGACATTGGAGGATCACGTGGCGAGCGTGGAACGAGACGAAGGGCGAGTCGATTGCAGCGCAGAATAGAGCCATCCGGTAGACGAACCAGGAACGAGCGGGGGGCCACCTGCCGAAGGACAACAGCGGTTTCAGACCAGCCACCATCTGGAAGATGGACGCGGACGTTATCATCTGGAGCCAGAGCAGGGAGATCAGCTGCACGGGAGTCATGAGCTGCTTTGTGCTGTGCACGAGACAGCTGCATCCGGCGAAGGACCGGAACATGGTCGAGGTCTGGGACACCATCATCCTCAGGGTGTGACCCATGAGTAACTGGGCTGTGTCGTGTTGGGTGCTCTGCTACATAGACGAACCAACACGGTTACGGATGGTACAACTCAATTTTATTAATAACAATATTAACATCTGTAAACTGGTTACTGTGGTTCGTTCACTACGCTCTAGCCTGTGGACCTAGCCCTAACACTATCTTGGAGAAGCACTCAGCACGTGGTGAATGTCTGAGTGGCTTGCTGTGAGCTCTGTGCCCTGAGCTGCCTCCTGCTGGAATCCGAAGGAAGTGTCGTGTTCCCCCTTTTATAGTGTGTATGCTCTTGCCTGTGATTGGCTGTGATGTTGTGTTGATCTGTCCATCAGTGTGTATGCATGTTTGCACCATGATGTTTATCTGAATATCATGACAGGCTGGCGACAGGCCAGTGGACGGAGGGGGGAAGCGATAGGCCAGCAAGGCAAGGTCGAAATCAGACCCAGCATCGGCAGCCTTGCATAGGAGCCTTTTGACGATATGTACTCCCTTCTCTACTTTGCCGTTGGATTGGGGGTACAGGGGACTGGACCTCACATGGGCAAAATTGTACCGCCTGGCAAAGTTGGACCATTCTTGACTGGCGAAGCAGTGGCCATTGTCCGACATAACCGTGAGCGGGATGCTGTGTTGAGCAAAGGTTTCTTTACATGCACGAATGACTGCAGACAAGGTGAGGTCGTGCAACCATATCACCTCCGGGTAATTTGAAAAGTAGTCCACGATCAGGACATAGTCTCTACCCAGCGCGTGGAACAGGTCGATGCCCACCTTGGTCCATGGTGACGTGACCAATTCATGGGGCTGCAGGGTCTCACGTGGTTGGGCCGACTGGAAGCGCTGACAAGTGGGGCAGTTGAGCACTGTGTTGGCTATGTCCTCATTAATGCCGGGCCAGTACACTGCCTCTCGGGCCCATCGGCGGCACTTTTCCACACCAAAGTGGCCCTCGTGTAGCTGTTCCAGGACAAGCTGGCGCATGCTATGCAGGATGACAATGCGGTCCAGTTTTAGAGGAACCCCGTCTACCACCGCCAGATCATCTCTGACATTATAGAATTGAGGGCATTGGCCCTTGAGCCACCCGTCCGTTAGGTCGTGCATGACACGCTGTAGCAAGGGGTCAGCCGCCGTCTCGCGGCGAATTTGGACAAGGCGTTCATCCGAGGCAGGTAGATTGGAGGCCACGAAGGCCACATGGGCTTGAACCTGGCAGACGAATCCCGCTGGGTCACATGGAGTGTTGACTGCCCTGGAGAGAGCGTCAGCAATGATGAGGTCCTTGCCTGGGGTGTATACCAGCTGGAAGTCATATCACCGGAGCTTGAGAAGAATACGCTGGAGGCGAGGCGTCATGTCGTTCAAGTCTTTCTGTATTATATTGACCAGCGGGCGATGGTTGGTCTCGACGGTGGATTGAGGAAGTCCGTAGACATAATCGTGAAACTTAACCACACCAGTCAGAAGGCCCAGGCACTCCTTTTCTATCTGCGCGTAGCGCTGCTCCGTGGGGGCCATCGCACGTGACGCATATGCAACGGGGGCCCATGATGAGGCCTCATCACGTTGAAGGAGCACTGCCCCAATGCTGGATTGACTGGCATCGGTCGAAAGTTTGGTCTCCTTTGCTGGATCAAAGAAAGCTAAGACCGGGGCCGTGGTCAGTTTGGTTTTGAGTTCTCTCTATTCGCGCTTGTGGGCAGGGAGCCATTGGAAGTCTGTCGTCTTCCTGACCAGGTTCCTGAGAGCCGTGGTATGAGAGGCGAGGTTAGGGATGAATTTCCCTAAAAAATTGACCATGCCCAGAAATCGGAGGACTGCCTTCTTGTCCTCTGGTGTTTTCATAGCTGTGATGGCAGCTACCTTGTCCGCATCAGGCTGCACACCCAATTGGGAGATGTGGTCCCCGAGGGACTTGAGTTCCGTCTGACCAAAAGAGCATTTGGCCCTGTTGAGGCGGAGGCCATGCTCATGTATACGTCTGAATACGCGCTGAAGGCGACTAACATGCTCCTGCGGGGTGGTGGACCAAATGATTATGTCATCGACATAGATGCAAACACCTTCAATGCCTTCCATTTTGTTCCATAATCCTATGGAACACTTCTGATGCAGATATGATCCCAAACGGCATCCTGTTGTCACAATATCTGCCAAAGGGGGTGTTAAATGTGCCGAGTTTCCTGCTGGATTTATCGAGCTGGATTTGCCAGAATCCTTTTGAGGCGTCGAGTTTGGTAAAGAGCTTGGCGCGAGCCATCTCACATGTGAGCTCTTCGCGCATGGGAATTGGATAGTGCCCCCTCATAATATTGCGATTTAGACCCTTGGGATCAATGCAAATTCTCAATTCGCCGGAAGGCTTTTTTACACATACCATGGAACTGACCCAGTCGGTCGGTTCCGTGACTTTGGAAATCATTCCTTGGTTCTTGAGGTCCTGCAGCTGCTGCTTGAGGCGGTCCTTCAGAGGTACTGGGACCCTGCGAGGTGCGTGCACCACACGCGTGGCATTCGGTTTTAATAAAATCTCGTAGGTGTACGGGAGCGTGCCCATGCCCTCGAAGACGTCGTGATATTGGTTGATAATGGCGTCGAGCTGCGCCCTGAAGTCGGTGTCCTCAAAGGCAGCCGCATCAGCAGGAGAGAGAGAGTGAACTCTCTAAACTAAGTTCAACAGCTTGCATGCCTGCGCGCCAAGCAGGGAGGCTTTCGAGGAGCCCACGATTTCAAAGGGAAGGATGGCTTTGCGTGACCTGTGCGTCACATCAAGTTGGCACGAGCCGCTAGCAGCAATGGCATTGCCATTATAATCTAATAGCTGGCAGGCTGATGGGAGGATGGCTGGTTTGACACGAAGGCTTTGGAGGTCAGACCGCGCAATGAGATTGGTGGAGGCACCAGTGTCCAGGCGGAATCGTATTTTGGGACCGGTTGACTGCAAGGGTGGCACACCACTCATCGTCCGGATCGATGCTGTATATAGAGGCTGGATTCTTTGCTTCGGGGACACCCTGTTTTTTGTAACGATACCGACTCGAAAAGGCGCCTTCGGGTTCTCGGTGTCAATATCGGGCAGCAGGTCCGAATCTGACTCGGTTACCGTGTGTTGAATGGCCCGGACATTCCTGCGAGGCTGGCTGGAGCGACAAGAGTTGGCAGGCTGAGGTGATCTGCACAAATCAGCATAGTTATCAAGTTTGCCACATCTCAGGCATCGTCGGGATTTGGCAGGGTATTGCCGCTTTAAGTGGGCGGAGCCACAATTGCCGCACCTTGTAGCATCAGTACGTTCACTGCGCCACCGCGCATGCGCGGTGCGGTCATACGTGCTGCGCGCCTGCGCAGTACATTCGTCGACGTCGCCGTCCCCTCGTTCGGTGCGCACAAGCGCGGGAGTCCGCGAAAAGCGCGCAAAATGGCCACCCTCATCCAGGCTGAGGCCCAGGAGTTGCTCGATTGCTTGGAGCCGTTCTGCCTCGTGGGGATCTTGCCACGCTGTTTCAGCCGCTTGGATGTGGGAATACCGACTAGTGGCGTGTTCGTGTAGCACGCAGGTCTCGATGGCGGTCGCTAGGGTGAGTTGCTTTACCTTGAGGAGCTGCTGGCGTAGGGGGTCCGACTGAACACCAAAAACGATCTGGTCGCGTATCATGGAGTTGAAGGTGGGCCCATAATTACAGGACTGCGCACGGATGTGGAGGTGGGTGAGAAAGGACTGGAAAAGTTCATCCTTACGCTGCAAACGCTGTTGGAATACATAGCGCTCAAAACTTTCATTCACCTCGATGTCGCAGTTACTGTCAAACTTGAGGAGGACCGTCTTGAATTTTGATTTATCTTCATCATCAGCAAAGGTGAGAGAATTGAAAATGTGGATGGCATGTTCCCCAGCTGTGGATAGGAAGAGAGCGATCTTCCTGGTGTCTGAGGCAGCTTCCCGGTCTGTGGCTTCAAGGTAGAGCTGGAAGCGTTGTTTGAATATCTTCCAGTTGGCCCCTAGGTTACCGGTGATGCGGAGCGGCGGCGGCGGGCGGACGCTGTCCATTTTGCAGGATGGCTGTATGCTGGTGGAAGGCAGATCACTTGCAGGTAGGTCTAAGAAGTTCTAACATCCCTCAACTACTGGTACCATGATGTGTTTGGTGCTCTGGATCTGTGGAACACATACAGGCCACCAACACTTAAAATAGTACAACACTATTTTGTTAAGTTAGAAACTGTTGAACATACTTTCACTGTGGGTTAACACGATGTTACATTAAATTAAAGACCTATGCCTTTCCTAACCAGTCTATGCACTCAGCACATGGTGAAGATCTGTGCTGTAAGCTGTAAGCTCTGTCCTTCTAAGAGGCTACATCCGTAATGAGCGAGAACTCTGCCCCCTGTCTTTATAGTGAGTGTGCTCTAACTGGTGATTGGCTGCGGTGTTGTGTGTGTTGATTGGTCTTGCTGTGTGTCCATCAGTGTGTGTGTATCTGCACCATGATTGAGACCAGGTGTATATTATGACGGAGTCTATTTCAGTTATAGCTGCATCCAGTTGCAGCCCGTGTTATCTCAGTGTGCTTAACACGACACTAGTGTGGTGGCCCTCCACCCTGGGCTGGTCTACCCCTCCCTTATGCCCATTGACAGCCCATTTTCCCTGTTTAAACCCTCACCTGCCTTCCCCTGTCCTCGCTTCTTTCTAAGACCCGGTCATCGCTTTATGATCGGCACGAGGCAGCACAGTCCTGCGCAAACATGTTCACAGTCCAATGAGTCCTTTGCTCTTTCGGTCTTTCCCTACACAACTCTCATCGTTGTTGTGCCTGCCCCTTGTCCAGACCATTGCTTCTGACAAACTCATTTGCTTCCTCCAGGGAGTTAAAGAGATGTTCCCGTTTTTGGTATGTGACCCGGAGCCTCTCTGGCAACAGCATGCTGAAACGGATCCTGTTCTTGTAGAGGATCGATTTTGCCTGATTAAACTCAGCCCTGCATTTTGCTAGACCTGCCCCAATGTCCTGGTAGATTCTGATTTTGTGTCCTTCCCAAGTGCTTGCTTTTGTCTGGCATGCCCACTGCAGGATCCTCTCATGGTCCTGATATCGATGGAGCTTTGCGATAATCGCCCTCGGCTGCTCCCTGGCTTTAGGTTTCGGTCTGAGTGACTTTGTGCTCTGTCGAGCTCTGGGGGTTTGGGGAAGCTCAGTTGCCCAGCATTTGGGCTACGTAGTCCATCAGGTCTTTGCCCTTGATACCTTCTGGCAGGCCCACAATCCTTATACCTTGTTGTCGGGACCTGTTCCCTCGAATTTCCCCCTTAGGTTCCTGGAAACAACCTTTTAACTTCTGCCTCCAGGGCGACGATTCTATTGCTCTGATCCGTCAAGGCCTTCTCCAGGTTGAGGATTGTCTTCTCCTGAGCTGCTACTTTCTTCCCAGCCCACTGATTGCCTTCTGCATTGTGGCCATCGTCTCTGTCACCACCACCTTGACCGCCACCTGGATTCTTATGCTGACCATAGAATCATAGAATTTACAGTGCAGAAGGAGCCCATTCGGCCCATCGAGTCTGCCCATTCGGTCCACCAAGTCTGCCCCAGCCATTGGAAAGAGCACCCACTTGAGCCCATGCCACCACCCTATCCCCGTAACCCCATCACCCCACACAACCTTTTTGGACACTAAGGGCAATTTATCATGACCAATCCACCTAACTTGCACATCTTTGGACTGTGGGAGGAAACTGGAGCACCCGGAGGAAACCCACGCAGGCACAGAGAGAACGTGCAGACTCCACACAGACAGTGACCCAAGCTGGGAATCGAACCTGGGATCCTGGAGCTGCAAAGCAACAGTGCTAACCATTGTGCTACCATGCCACCTCTTTCATGGCCGTCAGCTCCTTCATCAGGAAACTCTTCTATCTGTCTCCAGGTGGGTGGGCGGGGGGGGCAGAGAGAGACTGATGCTCAGGTCGTTGACCGCCCTCTCTCCTGGGTGGCAGGGGCCCTTCGCCTCGTGGGTCTGCCAACTCATCTGCCTATTGGTCATGTTTCTTTCTGACGCTTCTGCCGTCTCTTCGGCCCCTCAATCTCCCGTTCGCTGGCATCTTTTCTTGGTTGCCCTCCTTTTGCTGTTGAGGGACTTTTTTCTTTTGAAATCTGGACAAATTCAACTAAAAGTGCCTTTTTTTGTCCTGGTTTGGAGGAGAGCCACCTGATGTGCGGCCGCTCAGCACATCACCACCACTGGAAGTCCTTGGCACCTTTTTTTAACCTTTCAACCCGCTTGGTCCAAGAAGCTTCAGGATGATGTCATGAACAATGAAGATGTTGCACCCAAGAGAAATTTGGTTGGAAGTGGATTGTGTATTTGATTCAAACCACAACTAACTTTTCTTCCAATAAACTGTGAACCATGTTTAAAATACTTATTATTAAAAAAAGACTTTGAATAAATCTACCACCGCCCCCATCAAATACCCCTCCCGGCTCCTCCTCCCACTTCCTGCTAACGTCTCCCAATGAGGCCTTCTCCCCCTCCATCAAATGCCCGTAGATATCAGAGACCTTCCCCTCTCCTACTTCATCCTGTGTCAGCTCTTTTCAACCATGGCCCCCAGAGGCATGATGGCAGCTGCCTGAGCTTCCAAAGCAACAGCTTGTGCTGCCATGGAGGTTGTGAGCTTCTTCACGAGCCACACCTACATTGTGGATTCCAGTGCATTATTTACAGAGCTGATCACTTGTTACACTTTAAGCTCCATGTCCGGACAAAGCCTTGCGCCACATTGAAGGTGGACTCCTCCATGTTTTGCCTTTATGGACAAGCTCTCCAAGAAGCACCCAACACGTCAAGTATTTTCAGGTATACGCCCATTGTTCACCTTTGGTAGTTTGGTCCACTGAAGTCAGCATTTGACTCCTCTGCAGCTGAATTGGTACATAAACCCAATCTTCAGCAAGCTGCCATCTTTGGTGCCCTCTCCCCATCCCCAAGTTCAGATGAAAAGAAGAGGACCCTCATTCACTCTCCTTCCTGCATCAAGGTCTCCAATCTGACATCACAGAATCCTATTGCCTCCTCTCTCCATGTTTCAGCCATTTCAATATTAGGTACCACAACAATTCTTCCAGGCAGCATGCACCTTCCCTTTAACATGTGCTGGTTTCCTTTTACCAGTATTGTGGCCTCCATATATTAGGACTCGCCAGTCAAAGAACACACCAGGTAGAGCTGGATGCACACAACAATCATGGAAATGACCATGCAGCAATAACTTTACATTCTCCCTGCATTGCTCTCAAATGGTTCAGGTAAACCCTGCAGTGTGACCTTCACATATGTTTTCCTGTGCAAACCACTTTCCAGACCATTAGTTGGATCATTTCTCTACTCATTGCCATTAGTTGTGCCTTACTGCGTGCAAAATGGGTTTTGAGTTTATTTCCAAAACAACAGAGAAAGAAAACAAATTCTCCCCCAGTGACTCTGGCAATGTCACAATACTATTAGGTTAGATGGCTTTTGTTTTTTTGACTTCCCATGTCGGTGCAACATCGTGGGCCGAAGGGCCTGTACTGCGCTGTATCGTTCTATGTTCTATGTTCTATGTGTCTCACATAACCAAAAGGAAACCAATGAGGGTAAAATAATGAACACCCAACACGCTACATTCCTTAAGAGAACACCATGAACAGAAGAAAGGATTTATTTTAATCTTGTGAGAATTTCAGATGTTTCCTGTAAGGAAGATTTCAAAGATCCTTATAGTTTCAGTTGGTTGTTCCACTTTGACAGTTGGGTTAATTAGAACTATGAGAAAAATGTCAACAAAATAGCCACAAGGAACTGGTTTTTTTTGACTGCTCTGAATGAGAATTCCTTACAGGTAATTTTGACTTTGTGTGAACAACTTGACCATTTTATATCTTTTATTTTTAATTTCAATTGGCTGCAATATGCAGGTCACAGTCGGTCTCTGAGGTCCATGACTGGTGCAAAACAATGTTCTTAACCAGTAACCATTTAAAATGTGGAACAAAGAATGATAACAGCAAGTTCCACAAGAACCAACCTGGTCATTCTTACATTTGGAGAAAAGTTGAGTAAATATACACGACAAATGAACAAAGCAAATTTGACTGTGTGGAGAATTTTGTGCTCAATTGAGGGACATCAACACTGAGGAATAAAACGGAATGTGGCAACTAGGGGCTTTTTCACAGTAACTTCATTGCAGTGTTAATGTAAGCCTACTTTTGAAATGAAATGAAATGAAATGAAAATCGCTTATTGTCACGAGTAGGCTTCAATTCAGTTACTGTGAAAAGCCCCTAGTCGCCACATTCCGGCGTCTGTTCGGAGAGGCTGGTATGGGAATCGAACCGTGCTGCTGGCCTGCCTTGGTCTGCATTAAAAGCCAGCGATTTAGCCCAGTGTGCTAAACCAGCCCCTAATAAAGATTATTATTATTTGCCGTATGTTTGCCCACTCACACAACCTATCTATATCTGTCTACAACTTCCTTATGTCCTCTTCACAACATATTTTCTACCTATTGTTGTGTTGTCTGCAAATTTAGCTACCATGTCTTCACTCCCCTCATCTAAATCATTGATATACACATTGTAATAAGTTGAGGCCCCAACGAAGACTCCGCTCATTGCATCTTGCAATCAGACAAAGACGCATTTGTGCATATTCTTTGCTCTCTGCTGGCAAACCAATCTTTTATCCAGTCTAATGTGTTACCCCTACACCATGAGCTTTTTACACGCACTCTCCTTTATCCACAGCACGTGTTACTTCTTCAAAGAACTCCAATTAACTGGTTAAACTGATTTCCCTTTCATAAAACAATGCTGACTCTTCCACATTACCTTGTGTTTTACAAAGTACCCTACTATAACCTCCTTAATGATCAATTCTAACATCTTCCCCATGATAGATGTCAAGCTAATTGATTTATCGCTGTTGGTTTTGTGCCTCCCTCCCTTCTTGAATAGAGGGGTCATATTTTCCACTTTCCAGTCTGATAGAACTTTTCCCGTGAATTTTGGAAAATTAACACCAACACATTTACTATCTCATTGGTCACCTCTTTTAAGGTCCTAATCTGCCCAGCAACTGTGTCTGTTTTATAAAAGAAATACATTAATAAATATGGATGACATACGCTAAGGCATAATAATATAGAAATGAGATAATTTTGTATATCTGTCATACCTTCAATTTACCCTGCATTAAAATTGCATCAACTTTGCTCTATTCTCTACTTAATTATTGATTTCTTCTGCCCGGTGATGACATTTTTTCCATGTCAACTACTTCAGAGCAAAAGAATTGTTCATCAATTGATACAAAGTTGTAAAGTTCTCAATTATAATCACATCACTGGTTCCCAACCTTTCCTCGAATACTTGTGAGGGTTATTTTGGTCAAATTGTCAGCCACTGAATAGGTGTTGCGTTAATAGGACAAATGTTTGAAAGTCAGGGTTTAACGTGTAATTTTGGTCCTAATCACTGATTTCAACTTGCCTGGAAATGCTAACCAAAAACCTGTAGGTTTAGCACTCAAGTGCTGACAAGGCACAGTCTACTTGGAGACGAGTTACTGCTCTGTCTGATGCACAGCAGCAGCTTGCTCGATGGCTTGCGGGCTGAGGGAGAGGCAGGGCAGGTTCTTGGATGCTGCACTGGAGGTCCTGGTGAAGATGGTCCAGAGAAGAGGGGCGTCATTCTCCGACCCCCCAGCGGGTCGGAGAATGGCCGTTGGCCGCCGTGAATCCTGCCCCCGCCGGTTGCCGAAGTCTCCGAAGGGAGAAAAGTCGGCGGGGCGTTAATGGCGCCACTGACGTCGGAGAATGGCACAGGTCTGCGCAAGGCAGCCGATTTTGGGCCTGCCGATATTCTCCCTTCCAGATGGGCCGAAGTCCCGTCGACGTGATGACCGTTCACGCCGACGTAAATCAAACCTCCTTTTCATCGGCGTGAACCTGTGCTCCAGGTTCACGCTGACCAGCGTGGAGGTGAGTGACGGCCTGGGGGGTTGGCCGCTGGGCAGGCGATGGCGTGGCCGCAGTCTGAATGTGTGGGGGAGAGGTGTGTGTAGGGTTTTGTGTGTGTGTGTGCGGCAGGGGGGGGGGTTAGAGTGGGCTGGGCTCCGGGCGAGTGCCGGGAGGGGGGTCCGTGGCCGGGGAGGAGGATGGGGGGGGGGGGGTCCGTGCCGGGGAGGGGGATGGGGGGGGGTCCGTGCCGGGGAGGAGGTTGGGGTCCGTGCCGGGGAAGGGGATGGGGTGTCCGTGCCGGGGAGGAGGATAGGGGGTCCGTGGCGGGGAGGGGGATGGGGGGGTAAGTGAGTTGGTCCACCTGGCCAGGTGCCAGCCTCCAACGGTTGGACCCATGCGGTCCATGCCACCTGGCTGGGGGGAAGGAGGGGATATGGGCGATGATGACATGTCATCGTTCCCCCCCCCCCCCAACCAGGCCGTCATGTTTTCCGATCATCCAGCGATGTTGACCGCCGTGGAGGCAGCCGCTAATGTCCATGTTGCCCTGGATGAGGAGGAGGAGGAGCGTGCCAGAGAAGCGGCGCAGGCTGCCGCAGAGGGGCAGGCGACAGCCGCCCAGGCTGGAGGGACACCTGACCGACAGAACGAGGAGGGGGAGGAGGATTTTGCGGCCCCACGGCAACGGAGGCACCCGAGGGCGCCCCGTGTGTACCGGCCCCGGCAGTCATACCAGGACCTCACGGACCGGGAATGCAGGAGGAGACTCCGGATGAGCCGGGAAACCGTGGCACACATCTGCCACCTGCTGGCACACCTGTCACCGCGTGGCACTGGCGGGGGACACCCTCTCTCCGTGTCCGTCAAGGTTACGGTTGCCCTGAACTTTTATGCAACGGGGTCATTCCAGGCACCGAGTGGGGACCTGTCCGGCATATCGCAGACATCGGTGCATCGGTGCATCCGGGCAGTGACAGATGCCCTATATGCCATGGCGCACCGCTACATCCGCTTCCCTGTGGACCGGGCCAGCCAAGATGCCCGGGCCGTGGGCTTCTCTGCCGTGGCCGGGTTCCCCATGGTCCAGGGTGCGATTGATGGGATGCACGTCGCCGTGCGGCCACCTGCAGATAACAGGGCCGTGTTCACCAATAGGAAGGGGACCTATTCGATGAACATACAGGTGGTCTGCGACCACCGCATGATGATCCTGCACGTCTGCGCCCGTTACCCAGGCAGTGTACACGACTCATACGTGTTGTCGCGGTCATCCATCCCCGGCATGTACGAGGGACGCCATCCCCGGCTGAGGGGCTGGTTGATGGGCGACAGGGCTACCCATTGCGATCGTGGCTGATGACGCCTGTACGGAGGCCATGCAATGAGGCGGAGAGCCGCTACAATGATGCCCATGTAGCGACAAGGGGAGTGATAGAGAGGTGCTTTGGCATGCTGAAATTGCGTTTCAGGTGCCTGGACCTCTCTGAGGGCGCCCTCCAGTATCGGTCAGATAGGGTCGGCCGCATCATTGTGGTGTGCTGCGTCCTGCACAACATAGCCCAACAGAGGGGTGATGTGCCGCAGGCAGAGGAGGGCGGAGTGGAGGAGCAGCAGGAAGAGGCGCAGTCCTCCCCAGATGAGGGGTGTGGGGGTAATGGTCAGGGCAGACGGGCTAGACACAGGCGGGTGGCTGTTTTTTGCGCCGATCGGTGGACTTTGCGCCGATAACGGAGAATTTCGCCCGCGATGTCTTACACTTGCTGTGGGATGTCGGAAGCCCCCTCTCCTTTCTGTCCCTCTCTCTTACAGCAGCAGCTGCTGCTCTCTCTGACCTCATTCCTCATCCAGACCAAAGAGAACCCTGAACAAGGTGCCCCTAATTGCGAACTCCCTTTCCCCTGGTGGCACCTATAAGGTTTCCAATAAGATAGAGTAACTCACCACTCATTCTTTGAAGGTAAAGTCCTCAGAGAATTTTCTAGAATGTTGGTGAAGTCTTGAATAAGTGTCCCAGTAAGTCTCTCAATGTGTCGAAGGGGCTGCCTTCATAGCTCCAGCAGCAAGTGAGCATGAAATGGTGAGAATTCCTTTCCGTAGCACTTGGAAGTCAACATCAATACTGTGTTCATTCCCAACCAGCAGGTCACTGTTAGGAGAGGGCACTATTTTAGTGAAAATTACGAAAGTGCCATGTGAGCACTTAAACGGATTCAAGCAGATATTTTAAGTGGATTTCGTAAACAACTGGATGACTATCCCTGTCCCTAATGTATATTTGTGTATAAAGATGGTGCCTTGTGCCAAATGCGAGCGAAAGCTTTGTTCCAGCTCAAGGTCCCACCTTGACCATCTCGTTACTTCTTTAATTCCTAAAGTATTGAGTGATAATTTCCATCGTAAATCCAACCATACCCTTCCTAACAATGTATTTCGCAAAGAGATTTCACTCCTTAGTCATTTGTGTGAGAATGCAGAAGATATCTGGTTCTCTGAAACTGGGCCAGAGAATAGAGATGGATGGGAAAGATCTGGTGATCATGGCTGCAGTGCTTCAAGAGTTAATCAGGCATTCTAGTTCAAAAAAATAATGTTCAGTGGGTTCTGCCCAGTGTCAATATCAAATTACCAAATTCAAGTGTGCGTATTGTGTAAACTGCTGGAAGCACTGTGTGGGTGTGTCTATGCAAATACATTTGTCTCAGCATAAATACAGAGATTTCAGTGCTGAGTTTAGTCTGCGCTGTTTGAGGCAGGATGGCAACTAAAATGGGTGAGTCTGAGTTTCGATGCTTTCTGCTAAACAAAAACATTCTTAAAGTTGAGTTTATTTTGTTTCCAGTTTTGTCCTCTCCAAGATGCTGACTCTTGCAGGGTACATTTCTGCAGTTTACAGTGGTCCTCAGAACTTTACCCCAAGAGGACATTTTCCTGTGCCCGTCTATATAAGGAATAGCAGCAGGTTATTTGACTGAGCAGTGCATCAGTCAATACCAATTTGATCCTTACAACATCCCCACATGAAAGCACTTTGCAGCGTAGCAATCAGAAACAAGAAACCTAGATGGCAGTAAGCACTGTAAGTAGCTCCAAATGCCCGGGGTCAGAAAGACCATAATCAGTTGTTCTACACTTGTGCCCAACTGGTAAGTGAGTGTAAATATCAACAAGGACAGAATCAGGAAGGGCTTAAGTGCCCACAATGAGTAATCTATTGAAAGGAGAGGCGGTGGCGTAGTGATATTGTCACTCGACTAGTAAGCCCAAAACCCAGGGTAATGCTCTGGGGACCTGAGTTCAAATCCCGCCGCTGCAGATGGTGAAATTTGAATTAAATAAAAATCTGGAATTAAAAGTCTAATGATGACCATAAAGTCATTGCCGATTGTCTTAAAAAAACAATCTGATTTAATAATAAAACTAATCTTTACCGTCACACTGCAATGAAGGTATTGTGATAAGCCCCTAGTCGCTACATTCCAGCACCTGAATGGGTACACAGAGGGAGAATTCAGAATGTCTAAATGACCTTATAGCACGTCTTTCGGGAGGAAACCGGAGCACCCGGAGGAAACCCACGCAGACATGGGGAGAACGTGCAGACTCCGCACAGACAGTGACCCAAATCGGGAATCGAACCTGGGACCCTGGAGCTGTGAAGCAACAGTACTAACCACAGTGCGACCGAGCCACCCAGGGGAAGGAAATCTGCCATCCTTACCTGGTCTGTGACTCCAGACTCACAGCAATGTGGTTGACCCTTAACTGCCCCCTCAAGAGCAATTAGGGATGGACAACAAATGCTGGCACTGCCTGCAATGTCTACGCCCCATGAACGAATGACAAAAAAACATAGGGCGGGATTCTCTAATCCCGCGGCAGAGTGTCTACGCCGTCGTAAATGCCGTCGGCACTGGAGCAGTTCACGCCGCTCCAGCTGCTGATCCTGACGTGGATTGGGCGCCGCGGGATCCGTGCATGCGCAGTGGCGCCGTCGCCAACGCACGACTGAGCAGTGCCTTCCTTCAACGAGCCGGCCCCGATGCAACATGGCGCAGGACTACAGGGGCCGGCGCGTAGGGAAGGAGGCCCCCAGCCAGAGAGGTCGGCCCGCCGATTGGTGGGCCCCGATCGTGGGCCAGGCCACATCGGAGGCCCCCCCGCCCCCCCCCCCCCCCGGGTCGGACCTCCCCTCTCCCCCACAGGCCGCCCCTGATCCTTCAACGCCGAGGTCCCGCTGGCTGAGAGCAGGTGTGGATGGCGCCAGCGCGACTCGTTTTCATGAAGGCCACTCGGCCCACCCCGGCTCACAAATCGGCGGACCGGCCGCATAGAGCGGCGCGTGACCGCCGCTGCGCCAACCACGCCGGCACCAATGGCGCCAAATCTCCGCAGCGTGGAGAATTGCGTGCCAGCGTCGGGTCAGCGTGGTGCATTTCGCGCCGGTCGCAGGGATTCTCCGGCCCGGCCCTGGGCTGAGAGAATCTCGCCCATACTCTTCGGGCTCAGATATAAAGGATTACATTTGGCCAAGGTAATAGAAAATGACAGATGCTTGTGAATGTCACCTGCAGGAGAACAGAAATGGAGACTAGGAGTAGCACAAAATAAGAGACATTCGCTTATTGTTCAAATCACACAAACTGTTAAAGGATTAGAACAGGGAAATTGTTACCATTGCATCTGACCAGCTTTCTCTGTTAATCAGAATGAAACTGCCGGAGACAATGAAAGCTGTTCTACACCAGAATCAAGAGCAAACCACATTTAAAATTTAAATTTAAGATTGGTAAAGCAAAAAAGGAGCATTTCCTCTAATCTACAGATTTAATTTAGCCCATTAACCTATTAAACTTCATTCTCTCTCAGGCAGTCTTCCATGTACTTCACCAACTCACTTTTCCTTCTTTCTCATTCCATTCTTTCTGCCTGTCTTGACTTCTCTCTTTCTGAGATACATTTCCTTCTCTTTCACCTGGCTTCAATATTGTGGCATTTGTGGCATGCTTTCCCTAATTTAGGTGTGGCCTCAACTCCACTTTCCCTTCTGCCCCCTATACTATATTACGCCCTAATCAATCAAGAATCTATCTAACAGAGTTGATGTGTTTGGTGCTCTGGATCCGTGGAACACATACAGGCCACCAACACTTAAAATAGTGCAACACTATTTTATTAAGTTAGAAACTGTTGAACATACTTTCACTGTGGGTTAACACGATGTTAGCTTAAATTAAAGACCTATGCCTGTCCTAACCAGTCTATGCACTCAGCACATGGTGAAGATCTGTGCTGTAAGCTGTAAGCTCTGTCCTTCTAGGAGGCTGCATCCCGAATGAGCGGGAACTCTGATGCCCCCTGTCTTTATAGTGAGTGTGCTCTAACTGGTGATTGGCTGCGGTGTTGTGTGTGTTGATTGGTCTTGCTGTGTGTCCATCAGTGTGTGTGTCTGCACCATGATATACTGGTGTATATTATGACACCAGTCTTAATTCAAACATTCTAACAAGACAGGGATACCTCCAGAGCAAGCCACAGTAGCAGGCCTGTAGTCTGCAGCTGCTTTTGGGAGCTTGACCTTTGACCCCCATCTGCAACCCTGGTGGCAGAGTCTCCAATTCTTGATGTGGGTGGGGGGGGGGGGGGGGGGGGGGGGGGGGGGGGGGGTGAGGGGGGGCGGGGGGGGGAGGGGTGAGGTGGGGGGCGGGGGGGGGGGAAGGGGGGGGAGGAGAGGAGGTGAGTGGTGGAGTCTGATCCTAAGCATGGAGGTAGGTAGACCACGGCCCGGTACTCCGGCTCCA
Source organism: Scyliorhinus torazame (assembly GCF_047496885.1). Lineage (NCBI taxonomy): Eukaryota > Metazoa > Chordata > Chondrichthyes > Carcharhiniformes > Scyliorhinidae > Scyliorhinus > Scyliorhinus torazame. The sequence continues at coordinate 171,995,329 of NC_092718.1, forward strand.
CCTGGCCCACAAACAATTCCAAAAAGACACTGACCCATTGCCGAAGCTGTCCTCACCACCTTTAAACTGCTGGCTTCCTGAGAAACACAGGCAGTTGAGGGGGAACATGTCAGGGAAGGTAAATCAGCACTCATTGTAGTATTTGAATAGCTAACCCACTTTCTAGAAGCATATTTTCCAGCCTCCATTGCTGCCTTCCTGAGTCTTGCATTGTGCCTCTCTCCAAAGCTCGCACCGTTACTGCTTAACGCATACTACTGGTTCTTGCACAGTATGTCTCTGTCCAATTGTTGTAACTGTCTCATGACTTGTAACGCTGTTTGTTTTGTAAATCTCAGGTTGTGTCCTGACTGCAATCATTCTTCTTGCAATGGGTGCTGCAAACTGTGACGAGGAAATAGCCAACCTGCACATGTTACCTGCTGAAGAAAGGACCACCAGAAGTATCCGAGTAAGACCTCCATCTGGTTAGTATATGGGGTTCTGGTTAGAAAATGAGCTCAATTAATTTTCCTTATGATCTTTGTTCAAGATTAATCACCAAAATTGGCTGGCTTGACCCAAGAGCAATTGTGAGAATAGAGTCAGACTCCATCGCCCTCCTTGGCAACAGTAAAGTTAAGGCAGTTTATTTCCAATATTAGCGTCGCATTTAACCCTAATATGAGATTCTGACTTCATGGGCCAAATTCTCCGTTATCGGCGCAAAGTCAGCCGATCGGCGCAAAAAACGGCGCAAATCTGACTTGTGTCACGCCGGAAAAATCGTTGCAAAGTCTCCGGCCCGAAATGGGCTAGCAGCAACGTGACGGGATCCGCGCCAGGTGGACCAACTCACTTGCCCTCGCATCCCCCTCCCCGGCACGGACCCCCTCATCCCCCTCCCCGGCACGGACCCCCCCCCATCCCCCTCCCCGGCACGGTACCCCCATCCCCCTCCCCGGCACGGAACACCCCCCATCCTCCTCCCTGGCACGGACCCCCCCATCCTCCTCCCCGGCACGGACCTCACATCCTCCTCCCCGGCACGGACCCCCCTCATCCCCCTCCCCGGCACGGACCGCCCCCCCCATCCCCCTCCCCGGCACGGACCACCCCCCATCCCCCTCCCCGGCACGGACCCCCCCACCCCCCTCCCCGGCACGGACCTCACATCCTCCTCCCTGGCTCGGACCCCCCATCCTCCACCCCGGCACGGACCCCCCCCATCCTCCTCCCCGGCACGGACCTCCCACCCCCCTCCCCGGCACGGACCACCCCCCCATCCCCCTCCCCGGCACGGACCCCACCCCCCCATCCCCCTCCCCGGCACGGACCCCCCATCCTCCTCCCCGGCACGGACCCCTCCATCCTCCTCCCCGGCACGGACCTCCCATCCCCCTCCCCGGCACGGGTCCCCCCATCCCCCTCCCCGGCACGGACCCCCCCAACCCCCTCCCCGGCATGGACACCCGCCCCCCCCCCATCCTCCTCCCCGGCACGGACCCCCCCATCCTCCTCCCTGGCACGGACATCCCATCCCCCTCCCCGGCACGGACCCCCCCCCCATCCCCCTCCCCGGCACGGACCCCCCATCCCCCTCCCCGGCATGGACCCCCCCATCCTCCTCCCCGGCACGGACCTCCCATCCCCCTCCCCGGCACGGACCCCCCACCCCCCTCCCCGGCACGGACCCCCCCATCCCCCTCCCCGGCACGGCCCCCCCCCCCCTCAATCCTCCTCCCCGGCACGGTCCCCCCCATCCTCCACCCCGGCACGGACCTCCCACCCCCCTCCCCTGCACGGACCCCCCCCCCATCCCCCTCCCCGGCATGGACCCCCCCATCCCCCTCTCCGGCACGGACCTCCCATCCTCCTCCCCGGCACGGACCCCCCATCCTCCTCCCCGGCACAGACCCCCCTCCCGGCACTCGCCCGGAGCCCAGCCCACTCTAAACCCCCCCGCCGCACACACACACACAAAACCCTACACACACCTCTCCCCCACACATTCAGACTGCGGCCACGCCATCGCCTGCCCAGCGGCCAACCCCCCAGGCCGTCACTCACCTCCACGCTGGTCGGCGTGAGCCTGGAGCACAGGTTCACGCCGATGAAAAGGAGGTTTGATTTACGTCGACGTGACCGGTCATCACGTCGACGGGACTTCGGCCCATCCGGAAGGGAGAATATCGCCAGGCCCAAAATCGGCTGCCTTGCGCACACCCGTGCCATTCTCCGACATCTGCGGTGCCATTAACGCCCCGCCGACTTTTCTCCCTTCAGAGACTTCGGCAACCGGCGGGGGCGGGATTCACGGCGGCCAACGGCCATTCTCCGACCCGCTGGGGGGTCGGAGAATGACGCCCCAGATTTCCACCATCACTGAGACTACTTATTTCCCCCTCAGTAACATTGGCTGGCTTGGCCCCATTCTCACCTCATCACCTGTGGAAACTCTTATTCACAGTGTTACCCCTCAACTTGGTTATTCCACCCATGCATAGCTGGTATATCCTCCATGAATTTGAGGCCATCCAATTCCCTGCTGCCCGTGTGTTAATTTACACCAAGTCTTGGTTTTAAAATTCTCTAAGTCTGACCTCTTGCATCCCCAATCGAATTGCTTCCCCATTAGTGGTTGTGGCTCAAGTTGCCCCAAGCTCTGGAATTCATTCCGTCCACGCTCCCCTTCTCTACCTCACTTTCCTGCTTTAAGACACCCCTTAAATTGCTGGGAGCCTCCTGCTAAATGGAACAGGAGGATTAACACAGCAGAGTCAGAGCATCATTAGTAAATGCCAATATCTTTCTCAGATGGTTAAAACTGACACTATCGGCAGAATCCTGAGTGCTCCAATTCTCTTTGAAATAAAGGAATGCACTACACCCACAAAGATCACTGCCCACATGGGGTGAAGCCAACATTCAGAAATTGCATCCTATCCCTTACCTTGTATCCCCTCATCACTCACCAAAAGTTATTAATCTTTCACACTATAGGAGCGAGAGTATAGATTAAGGAAATGTTCATTAAATTGAGGAATATAGTGAGTGGGGTTTTCCTGAGTTCTGTGCTAGGTTCTTAGCTTTTACCATGTATATTAATAGGTTGGGTGAAGGAATAGTGAGTTGGTTGTCTCAGTGGGCAAATAGCGCTAAGTTATGTGACACAGATTTCTGTAGCCACTATTTGCTGGAACTTGAAAAAACATCTACTCTAGTTAAAACCTTGGCCAGGGATAGGTTTGTGAATATGAAACCACGGTCTTCCCCATTGGTGATACACAAATTGAGTCCTAACCTTTCAGCGAAAACTTTCACTGGCACAAAACTGTCCACTGAGGTCCAAACGAATACCGACAGCCCCTTCCCCCTTTGATTAAATAGGCTGCAGATTGTCATTGAGATAGACTCTCCCTTTCCATTTTCACCTCACCTCACTTGGTCACCTCCTACATGGTCTTGGCATCTCCCTTCCATTTCAACTCACCTCTCTTCCCGCTTTTCCCAATCTACACTCCTTTCTGCTCATTCCTTTGTTCTGTTGTCTTTTCACCTCATCATTCTTTTTTATTTCTCTTTCCTGTTCTATCCTCCTGATCCCTGTCCCTCATTTCCTATTCATCCTCCAATTCATGCTCTCCCTCCTGCCTCGGTTTCTCCCCATCCCCTTTACTTTCCCCTATCCTTCATTTCCTCCATTCTGCCCTCTACAATTTTCCTACCCTTCTTGTACAATCTGTCCCCCTCCATCCTGACCCTGCCCCAGTCTCTGTCTACATCCATCCTCATCATTTACTGTTCCTTTCCCCACCCAACATTCGCCTGCCTCCTCTCCCCTGATGGTTGCTCCCACTCTCTCCCTACCTCATCCACTTTTTATTCTGTCCCCATTCCTCCTCATCTCTCCCACACTTTGTCCTCTTTCTCACTCTCTCCTTCACTCTGCCTTTTCCTCCTACTTATCTTCTTTCAGTCATCTCCGGTCTCACACCTCTTTCCATTCTTCTGCACTTTTCTCCACCACTCTTACCCATCCCCTTTCCTCAACCCTCTCTCCTTTCATCAACAAATCAATCAATCTATCTTCCATATTGCAGGTTATCCCAAGGATTGCAGTGCTATCCGAGGTAAAAGTGGACTTCACGTCATCAAGCCTAATGGGTCCCCTCCACTTGTTGTGTATTGTCAATTGAGCAGATTTGGTGGTGGATGGACCATGATTCAAAAGAACACTCGGCGTACTAAAATTACCTGGAAGGAATCCTGGACAGCCTACAAGTTTGGGTTTGGCAATATCCTTCAGGATCATTGGCTGGGAAATGAATATATATTTAAGATCATAAGTCAGGGAAATTACAAAGTAATGTTCTTAATTTGTAATCGAAGCGGTAGAGAGCGTGTTGCCTATTATGACTCATTTGCTATTGCGAATGAAAGAAGTGGTTACCAACTGAGCTTAGGTCGATACTCCGGAAATGCAGGTAATGCTTTGATTGGAACTGTGAAGAGCGGTGTACATGATAACATGAAATTTTCAACATTCGACCGAGACCAGGATTTGTCAAGGGCAAACTGTGCACAAAGTTGCAAGGGTGGCTTCTGGTATAACAGCTGTTACAAGGTTAACTTGAATTCAAAATCAATCTTCTGGTATGGCTTTTGCAATGGTGACTGCATGCTTTCTCAGATTCTGATCAAACCCAGCAATGTGTGTCGGCGGGTATAATAACAACGAATTTAGAGCTGGTGAGTTCCAGGTGATCTTTCACCCTGACAAAGGGGAAGAAGCCACGTGCACATTATATGGGCTTTGTTCTTAACTCCATCAGTCTGTGCATCCCTCTGCCCCACCTAGGTGCCCTCTGTTATAAAATTGTATCTGGCCTGTCTGCAAAACAAGAAAGCAAAATATCTGGGATAGATTTATCTTGTGTATTGAGATTTACCTATCTTCTCTTTTGGGGAGCTGAATTTCTGTGTGAAATGCCAGATTTAGAATGAAGAGAAGCCAAACCTGTGGATTGGCGATTGGCTGTATCTACATTGCTCAAAGAATCAGAAACTATCACAAACAAAACAAGCTCAAAGATCACTCTCAGACTTTCCCCAGCTTGGATCTCAGTTTTGAGATTTTACAGGTTTGCACTTAGAACAATCTTCAAATGTATTGATATATTTAAAAAGCATTGTTACTTTGTGATAGTTGTTTGACTGTGTTTATTGTTGTCACCATAAATGGCAGCTGTGGGAAAGAATAGGACCCTGGGTTGAAAATCAGATATGGCGCGAAAATGTTGAGCTACAATTCTGACTATTTACACAAATTGGTGTTTCATTCTGTGTATAATGTTGATCAAATTTCTTTTGGTTTGCTTATGGTTGCAATAAAATCTACTTCAATATCTTCTGATGGTTTGCGTGTCTCTTCTGTCTTGGACAGTCCCTCAGCATCGAGGCTGACTCGCTTCCATTCCGGGGAGTTGGGTTCTGTGTTTGTTGAAAAGTCCGGCCCTGGATCTGCTGACTCTGCCACAGGTTTGGTAGGTGGGTGGGTGGAACGCTCTATGTTCTGTGCTCTCCTTTTGCTGTTTACTCTTGCCCTCCACATGCTCCACCCAACGACGCTCGAGGTGATTGGCGCCTTTGCAGATGCTTTTTCTCCAGTTTGTGCATTCGAAGGCAAGCTATTCCCATCTGTTGGTGGAGATGTTGCATTTATTTAGAGAGGTTTTCAGAGTGTCCTTGTCGCATTTCCTCTACCCTCCTAATGATCGCTTGCCATTGCGGAGCTCTAAGTAGAACACTTGTTTTGGGAGTCTTGTGGTGGGCAATGTGGCCCACCCATTGCAGCTGTTCAAGAGTGGCCACTGTCTCGATATTGGGTATATTGGTCTGGGATAGGACGCTCATGTTGGTGTGCCTATCCTGCCACACATGTTGGTGTGATCTCTGCAGGACCGGGGTACGCAGATTAACTACTGTTAAAAACTAGTCAGTAAAAAACTAGTTCCTTTCTTTGACATTAAATTAACAATCCCACCCAAAGAAGCCATAGATTGTAGTTGACATGAGAACTGGAAACAAATCACATTCACGGACAGTCTTAGGATTTTTGTGATCATGTGAGTTTAACTTTATCATGTCCCAGATGAACATTGCCCAATTCCATTCTGTCACACATTTTTATGTAATCAAACATACACCCTGACAAATATTGGACATGCGTTCACCTGCTACTGAGAAAGTAGTAGAAAAGATGCTGGAGATAAAAGTAACATCTTGCAGTTTGCAATACACTGCCGACGAAGGGACTCTCGACACAAAGTTTCCCCTCACTTCCTCTTCCCAGAGACAAGCCTGCGAACCTACCACCAGAGTTTGTAGATTGTAGGTCATTCAATGGTGCAAGGTGCCACAGACTGCATGTATAATGCATAGTCCTCATGTCATGAACTGTGAGGGATTATATTATCTCAATATGCAGCCTGCCCGTTATACTCAAGTCACAATTCCTTCATGTTGTGACAGTCCTCTTTGCCACCATAACAAGTCAAATCCTGGCTACTGAATGAGAAGCTTTATTCACTTATTTAAAAAAAAAATTTAGAGTACCCAATTAATTTTTTTCAATTAAGGGGCAATTTATCATGACCAACCCACCTACCCTGCACATCTTTGGGTTGTGGGAGCGAATGTGCAAACTCCACATGGACAGTGACCCAGAACCGGGATCAAACCTGGGACCTCGGCGACGTGAGGCAGCAATGCTAACCACTGTGCCACCGTGCTGCCTGCGTTATTCTCTTATAATCAGGCTCATGATTCTAGTCCACAAACGGCATAAAATAATTGTACTGAAACTTCACTCACTTGTCGTCCTGAAATTTGCACCACGTGTAAAAATAGCAGAAATTTTGCATCGGACCTCGAGCTCTTCATTTTTTCTCGTACACATTCACTTCATGAATTGGTCCATTGTGGCATCAAGGACAGAAATTGACTGTTGAACTCTGAACTTCACTGAGTTATCTCGAAGGCCAACCACGGACAAATCCTGCTGTTTCATCTACATTTTTTTATTTTTCAATATGAATCTTGTGAAATAATTCTTGTCATGATATTCAAACACACACATCATGATGGACACACCAACAGACAAATCAGAGCACACAACACCACAACCAATCACACACAAGGACACCAACCACATAAAAGTACGAGCACGACACCTAGTGGACAGTAGGTCTGGGGACAAAGACACGGACAAGACCTGTTACAAGATCACAAACAGGGAATTCCCACGTGCAGAGTATCAAGACAAAACTGTACATAGAAAGTTTAAATAAAATAGCGTTGTACCATATACAACCGTGTTGGCTCATCTGTGTGTCAGAACGCCCAACACCACATGGTACAGGAGTGGATCGATACCTGCCAACTAACCTGCCATTCTGGACATGGACCGCACAGACAAACCGCAGCCGTTGCAAGTCGCGGGGAACCTAGGTACCAATTGGAAGCTCTTCAGGCAGCGATTTGACCTGTACATCCGAGCCAACGAAAAACAGAGTGCCTCGGATGAAACGAAGATTGCAATGCTCCTCTTCTACGCAGGTCAGCACACCCTCGACGTATTCAACTCACTGGTGTTCGAAGAAGGCGAAAACCAATCCAAATATGACACGGTCATCCTCAAACTGGACCAGCACTTTAAGGTTGAAGTGAATGAAAGTTTTGAAAGATACCTCTTTCAGCAACGCCTGCAAGGTAAGGAGGAGCTTTTTCAACCCTTTTTGACGCACCTCCGAATTCTAGCGCAGTCCTGTGGTTACGGCAGCACCACAGAGTCCATGATCAGGGACCAGATTGTTTTTGGCGTTGCCTCTGGTGGCCTACGCCAGCAGCTTCTTAAAATAAAAAGCCTCACCTTAGCGTCTGCTGTGGAAGCCTGTGTCCTCCACGAGAATGCAACCTGCCGTTTTGCCCGATTTCAGGCGTCCGAGTTGGCACGGAGGGGGTCCCCAGCCGTCGAATCGGCAAGCCAGGCCGCCCACGACGCCGAACGCATCCAGGCCGTCGATTACTTCCCGACCCACGGCCCGGACGACAGCGGCCGCTTCCCGCGCTTTTCGCGGTCTCCCGCGCTGGTGCGCGCCAAAAATAACGGCCACATCGAGGGACGCACTGCGCAGGCGTGCCCACCGCAAGATCGCACTGCGCATGCGCAGTGGCGCAACGAACGCAGTGACGTCATGACGTGCGGCAATTGTGGAGCTGTACACTTAAAAGGGCAATGTCCTGCTAAAAACCGACAGTGCCTCAGATGTGGCAAGATGGGCCACTATGCTGCCCACTGTCGTTCGGCTCAACCCATGGATCCTGCACATCCCCGACAATCTCGCAGACAAGTCAGGACCGTCCAGCCCACGCATCAAGACTTCCAGTTAAGTGATGCAGATGACCAGGATGCCTTCCGCGTTTCCGTCATCGATGTCAACAAGGTCAATGCCATCAATCCAGCCGATGAGTGGTGTGCCACCCTGACGGTCAACCCGAACTCGTCGCAAGCCCATTAGACTGGACTTATAACACCGTTCATATGTCTAACAAGTTACACAATTTTATATGATAACCTGTTGTTGTTTATCGTTCCAGATATCGTCTGACTGGACCACTGTTCAAGTTTTTTTTTCTCGTTCGCATTCATGTTCTGTTATGGTACAACCTTGTTCATGTGACGCACCCGACATCTCCCCATGTAAATAGTTACGTCATATGCACATGCTGTACACAACACACACACACTCTTAGATGCACTCATGACGCGATCATATTTATTACCACGTCGGCACATATCTTTGTAAAAAGGGGGGATGTCATGATATTCAAACACACACATCATGATGGACACACCAACAGACAAATCAGAGCACACAACACCACAACCAATCACACACAAGGACACCAACCACATAAAAGTACGAGCACGACACCTAGTGGACAGTAGGTCTGGGGACAAAGACACGGACAAGACCTGTTACAAGATCACAAACAGGGAATCCCCACGTGCAGAGTATCAAGACAAAACTGTACATAGAAAGTTTAAATAAAATAGCGTTGTACCATATACAACCGTGTTGGCTCATCTGTGTGTCAGAACGCCCAACACCACAATTCTAATTCCATTTTTTGTGTTGTTGCTACTCAGCATTCTCATTCACCTTTTGCTTAGCTATACTACATCTTCTGTATAAAAAAAAACCTGCCCTTGTAAATATATAAATGGCTGCTGATTTCAGCTCATAACAGCTTTGGACTGTGAATGAAAATTCCTTTTTACTGCAACTACAAGACAGAAATGTTTGAATAAGTTACAACACTCTCAAAGGGACTTGGGCTTGTCCTCGTCCTACAGATCGATTTGAGTAGGGACAGATTTGGTTGAGAGGAAGAGGGCGGTCTTGATTTTCCTCGACCTGACTCACTTTCCTCCTCACTCACTTTGGAGTAACTTTGGTGCAGTAAACAGTAACAAATGTACTGAAAGACAACAACCTTCAAATGTTTCCCAGCTAAAAAAAACTGCAGCCCCATTCCGCTCCGCAGGTGCTATCAGTTTCTTTAAGGTCTGCTGGATGCTGATTCTACCTTTAGCTGGGGTCAAGAGTAACTCCTTCAACCCATTTCTTTCTACTTCAATCCTAAATCATTGCAACTGCTGCACCAGGTGTCCATGAGACAGAAACCATGTTCAGGAGACTGCTTTCGTTCCTGTTGTTGAAGGTTGATGTTTCTTTGCCTGCATTGTAATATTTTAGATATTGGCCGGAATTCTCCAGGCAATCCGATTCACTTTTCCCGCCAGCAAACCAAGTGTCACCAAGAAACATACGACTGGGGAACCAGAGAATCCAGCCGATTAAGTCAGGACTTTTGAAGCTATCCTGACGCAGCCCTACTCAAAGTTGTGCTTTGTACTACATTCATGGATTTCTCAATGGAAATGTGATTTACTTTGATGTTGTGCAGTGAAGAAGGAAAAGCATTGAACCGGGGAGACATTACGAATGTGCTCTCTTCCCTACATGCAGAACCTTACATATCACGGCTTACAGATCAAGGAATCCTTATTTTGGCACGGTTACAGTATAATAAAGGAACACAAGCAAGTGAGAAAGTGGAAACGAAGAGTCTGCACAGCTCATAGTCGAGGGTTTTCAAGCGATAAATGTTGATGAACCAAATGAAAAGGGCAGAACGGTGGTGCAGTTGTTAACACTGCTGCCTCACGGCTCCGAGGTCCCAGGTTCGATCCTGACTCTGGGTGTGGAGTTTGTACATTCTCTCCGTGTTTGCATGGGTTTCGACCCACAACCTCAAGATGTGCAGGCTAGGTGGATTGGCCATGCTAAATTGCCCCTTAATTGGAAAAAATGAATTGGGTACTCTAAATTAAAAGAAAAGACTAACCAAACAAAGTCTCTTCTCCCATGCTTGAGGTTCTGTCCCTTCCCTATACAATTTCACAGACTCCATGTGAACAAGCTGCTCTTTCCAAAGCTACTTCTTTTGTGCCAGTAAGCGTTCGTTAATTTTCAAACTTTTACTCCAATTATGTGCTTCCTGTGTCAGATGAACTTTGAGTGGTGGGTGGCAAAGATAGTTTCCCCAGGAGATACAAGTTGGCTATCATCTCAGGGTAGCTACAGTATGAGACAGGTCAGTTTCTGGTAGCTTTATGCTTTCAAGGAGCAAGGGGTCATGTCAGAAACTCCTTAGGTGAAGGCATTGGAGGGGGTTTTATGGAAGAAGATTCATTGACAACGTTTGGAGAGTCAGCTGCATCTGCATAGAATCTATTCGGCCCATCAAGTCGGCACCAACCCTCTGAAAGAGCAACCTACCTAGGCCCATGCCCCTGTTCTATCTCTGTAACCCTACATAACCTTTGGACACATTAGGGGTCAATTTAGCATGACCTGTCTACCTAACCTGCCGCCTTTGGACTGTGGGAGGAAACCGGAGCACCCAGAGGAAGCCCACGCAGACATGGGGAGAATGTGTAAACCCCACACACATAGTCACCCAAGGGCGGAATTAAACCCGGGTCCTGGGCGCTGTGAGACAGCAGTGCTAAACACTCCTTGTAGTCTTTTTGTGCTTTATACATGTTCAGAGATTCTAATAGCCCGGGCGGCACAGTGGTTAGCACTGATGCCAAGACTGACCTTGAGGTGCATGTCTTCAACTTAACTCTTTACTGAGGGACATGGCCTATCTGACAATGGTCACACTGGAACAAGTCACTAATTATCTCAACATCAAGGCCCACTGCAGTAAGGAGAAGAAGTTCTTGCTGCAGCCAGCGAATCAGGTGAGGTTGTTTCTTTCTGTACACTCAGTGGTGAGCACATTTATTGATTGTTTTAATTACTTTAACATTTTGAATTGTCTTTCTCCCATTAATCTATTTTCTAGTGCAAATATTCTTTACTCGGACTCTCTGTAACTCTGTTGCATTTTGGAAGAATGAGATGTGACCTATTGAGACATAAAGGATTCTCAAGGGGCTTGTCAGGGTAGATGCCCAGAGGTTGTTTCCTCTTGTGGGAGAATCTAGGACCAGAGGGCACAATCTCAAGTGTAAGGGGGGTCACGCATTTAAGACAAAGATAAGGAGGAATTTCTTCTCTCTGAGGAATTTCTTCTCTCAGAGTGTAGTGAATCCGTGGATTTCTTTACCGCAGAGGGTTTTTGAGGCTGGGTTGTTAAGTATGTTCAAGGCTGAGATAGACAGATTATTAATCAGTAAGGGAATCGAGGACTGCAGGGGGATAAGGTGGGAAAGTGTGGTTAAGGATTGTCATGTTAGATCGGTCATGGCTTCATTAAATGGGCCAAATGACATATTTCTGCCCCTACGTCTTATGGTCTTATGTTGTCAACTGTGATTACATCTATTCCTGGAGCTTTCATCACATGACTTGTCCCCACCCTCCAGCCATTAGTCGGCCAACGCAATCCTTCCTGATACATACTGTTTTCCTAAGCCAATTAGAAAGCAAATTAGGAAAGCAGTAAGACTCTTCACCCAATTGGATGATGCTTGACTGTTAGCCAATTGGCCCATTGATTCTGCCCTATTTTCAATTTTCTTTAATAGCTGGAAAATAGAAATATTCAAAGAAACGAAATAAATCTGCTTTAAATTTACTTTTCATTAATTCAGTCCTTCTTTGCTGACTTACTCCTGTGATTATTGGCCCTAATTTATTGCACCTAGGAGAATCTGTGCCGGTTGTTGACAAATAAACAAAATTCTCCCACTGCTGGTGCCTGTTGCCTTAAGAATTGGAATGGTTTGGACCAGCAGCGTGGGCTCCTCCAGAGTTCACTGAGGTGGACAATAACTTCTGGGTTTTGTCATAAATACAGAAACCATAGGAACCGGAGTAGGCCTGCTTCACCTTCCAACATGATCATGGCTGACCCTCATTGTCAACACCCATACCCCAGCGCTCTCCCCGTACTCCTTGACACCTTTAGAGTCTAGAAATGTATCTGTTTCCTCCTTAAGTATGTTTAGTGATTTGACCTGCACAGCCTCTGGGGTAGAGAATTTCACACATTCACCACCCTCTGATTGAAGATGTTTCTCCTCGTTTCAGTCCTAAATGGCTACGCCCGTATCCTGAGACTGTGACCCCATGTTCCAGACCCTCCAGCCAGAGCAAACAACATCCCTACATCAGTCTGTCCAACCTTGTCAGAATGTTATGATGCGATCATCAATTCACACGAGACAGAGTGTTGAAGTGAACAGTGGCTTCAATCAACTAGAACAGTGCCTGCCTGCGACTGCTCTGCACTGAGAGCCGCCTACAGGACAGCTGCTCTATATACCTCCTGCTCTCCAGGGGCTGTTACTGGCCTCGATGATCCCTTCCCGCAAGAACCGCTGGACCTCGGACTTGATAAAAGTCCTGTCCTGGATACTGTATCGCCTGCTCCTGGTGGCGATGGGTTCACAGTCGGCGGTGAGATTCACGAATAGCGGGGGAGGGTCGACCTTCAGGGTCGCAAGGCTACAAACAGTGAGGGGGGGTAGGGGCCCGCCGAACTTTAGGGTCAGGCTCCTGAGGTTGCACTGGAAGTCCAGTCCCAACAGAAGAGGAGCGCAGAGATCGGGGATTACATATAGTTTAAAGTTAGCGTATTCAACGCCCTTCATCGCAAGGTTTGCAACGGTGTACCCAGATCTGCACTGAGTGCGATCCGGAAGCGAGAGAGACTGTTTGGAATGCGGGGAGATTTGCAGAGAACAGCGCCTTACCGTGTCTGGGTGAACGAAGCTCTCCGTGCTCCCGGAGTCAAACAGGCAGGGCGTTTCATGCCCATTTACCCAGACGGTCATCATCGAGTTCCTGAGGTGCTTTGGGCATGACTGGTCGAGGGCGAGTTGCGGGTAGCCTGCGTGGTCGGAGGTGGTGGGGTGGTCCCAAAATGGCCACCCCCGTCGGTCGCACGTGTCGGGCGGCGTTGAAGATGGCAGCCAAGATGGCGGCCCCCATCGGTCGCACGTGTCGGGCGGCGGTGAAGATGGCGGCCAAGATGGCGGCCCCCATGAGTCGCACGTGTTGTGTAGAGTCGAAAATGGCTGCACCCACGGACAACACGAGGCGGGTGACGCAGCTGAAGGGGGCGGAGCCAGCAGGCACGCAGCCACGCTGCGGGGTCTGCGGGCCTGTGAGTCTGAGGGTCGGGCCTGTGATTTGGAGGTCTTGGACGTGGCCAGGCAAGCTTTGGCAAAGTGTCCTTTCTTGCCGCAGTCGCTACAGTTCGCGTTCCGAGCTGGGCAACGCTGCCTGCGGTGCTGGCTCTGGCCGCAAAAGTAGCAGGGCAGCCCCCCGGCATGGGTGAGCAGCCGCACGGCACAGGCCTGGGGTACTCTCCGGTCAGGCGTCCACGAGGGGGTCGCGTGGTCGGAGGGGAAAGCGTTGAGGCTCTGGAACGCTACTTCTAGGGAGGTGGCTAGTTTTACCGTCTCTTCTAGGTCGAGGCGCCCTTCTCGAGCAGGCGCTGTCTGACATAGTTGGACCGGACTCCAGCCACGCAGGCGTCCCGGACGCGAGTTCCATGTGTTGGGAGGCCGTGACGGCCTTGTAGTTGCAGCTTCGCGCGAGGACTTTGTTGTAGTGTAGTTACTCCTCCAGCCATTCCGCGGGGCATTGTCGGCGAATGGTGAGGAGATGCCGCGCGAACACTTTGTTCACCGGCCTCACGTATTGGCGCTTCAGCATCGCAAGCGCGTCTGCGTATGTGGTCGCTTCCTCGAGTTGCACGGAGATTCGATGGCTCACGCGGGCGTGGAGGAGGCTCAGCTTGTGTTCGTCAGTGATGGAGGGCGAGGAGGAGGTGGTGAGGCAGGACTCAAAACATCGGAGGCAGTGTGAAAAAATCCCTTTAGCCTGTGGATCGAGTTCCAGTCGGTCAGGTTTGAAGGCTGCTTCCATCGCGATGTTATAGAACATAGAACATAGAACGATACAGCGCAGTACAGGCCCTTCGGCCCACGATGTTGCACCGAAACAAAAGCCATCTAACCTACACTATGCCATTATCATCCATATGATTAAAATTGATGCGACCATCAATTCACACGAGACAGAGAGTTGAAGTGAACAGTTGCTTTAATCAACTAGAACAGTGCTTGCCTGCGACTGCTCTGCACTGAGAGCCGCCTACAGAACAGCTGCTCTATATACCTCCACTCAAGGGGGCGGAGCCAGGGGCGGAGCCCACAAGGGCACCAACATGATACAAGCGGTGTAATACATTACAATGGTCCATAGGTGGAGCCCACATGGGCAACCGCATAGTACAATGTAATACAGTGGTGAATGGTTACCATAATACGTTCACCACATGTTGTACGTTTCATTTAGATCCTCTCATATTCTTCGAAACTTCAGTGAATACAGACCCAGTCGACCCAATCTCTCCTCAAACAACAATCCTACCATCCCAGGATTCAGTTTGGTGAATCTTTGCTGCACTCCCTCTATGGCAAGTATATCCTTCATTAGATGAGAAGACCAAAACAACACTCAATTCTCCATGTGTGACCTCAGGACCCTGTACAGCTGCTGCAAGGTCTCCTTCCTCCTGTACTCAAGTCCTCTTGCCAACGTACCCCAGAATATCACAGCTGTACTGCGGGCGGGCACCTGAGAGGGCTCATGCAGTGAGCTCAGGAACAGGAAGAATGCAGTCACAATGTTGGGGGTTTACTATAGGCCTCCCAACAGCCAGTGGCAGATAGAGGAGCAGATATGTACGTAGATTTTGGAAAGGTGTAAAATCAACAGAATTGTTGCAGTGGGTGATTTGAACTTCCCTTATATTAATTGGGACTCACTTCGTGCAAGGAGCTTGGATGGGGCAGAGTTTGTATGGAGAATCCTGGAGGGCTTCTGGAAACAATATGTAGATTGTCCAACTAGGGAAGAGGCCGAACTGTATCTGGCATTGGGGAACGAGCCCGGCCAGGTGGTTGAAGTTTCAGTGGGGAGCATTTCAGGAACAGTCACCACAATTCAATAAGTTTTATGGTATTTTTGATAAAGATAAGAATAGTCTTCAGGTGAAGGTGCAAAATTGGGGGAAGGCTATTTATAACAATATTAGGCAGGAACTGAGAATCTAGATTGAACATAGAATATAGAACATAGAATGTTACTGCGCAGTACAGGCCCTTCGGCCCTTGCTGTTGCGCCGACCTGTGAAACCACTCTAAAGCCCATCTACACTATTCCCTTATCGTCCATATGTCCATCCAATGACCATTTAAATGCCCTTAGTGTTGGCGAGTCCACTACTGTTGCAGGCAGGGCATTCCACGCCCTTACTACTCTCTGAGTAAAGAACCTACCTCTGACATCTGTCTTATATCTATCTCCCCTCAATTTAAAGCTATGTCCCCTCATGCTAGACATCACCATCTAAGGTAAAAGGCTCTCACTGTCCACCCTATCTAATCCTCTGATCATCTTGTATGCCTCAATTCAGTCACCTCTTAACCTTCTTCTCTCTAACGAAAACAGCCTCAAGTCCCTCAGCCTTCCTCATAAGATCTTCCCTCCATACCAGGCAACATTCTGGTAAATCTCCTCTGCATCCTTTCCAATGCTTCCACATCCTTCCTATAATGCGGCGACCAGAATTGCACGCAATACGCCAAATGCGGCCACACCAGAGTTTTGTACAGCTGCAACATGACCTCATGGCTCCGAAACTCAATCCCTCTACCAATAAAAGCTAACACACCGTACCCCTTCTTAACAACCCTCTCAACCTGGGTGGCAACTTTCAGGGATCTATGTACATGGACACCGAGATCTTTCTGCTCATCCACACTGCCAAGAATCTTACCATTAGCCCAGTACTATGTCTTCCTGTTATTCCTTCCAAAGTGAATCACCTCACACTTTTCTGCATTAAACTCCATTTGCCACTTCTCAGCCCAGCTCTGCAGCTTATCTATGTCCCTCTGTAACCTGCAACATCCTCCCGCACTGTCCACAACTCCACCGACTTTAGTGTCATCTGCAAATTTACTCACCCATCCTTCTACGCCCTCCTCCAAGTCATTTATAAAAATGACAAACAGCAGTGGCCCCAAAACAGATCCTTGTGGTACACCACAGGTAACTGGGCTCCAGGTTGAACATTTCCCATCAACCACCACCCTTTTGTCTTCTTCCAGCTAGCCAATTTCTGATCCAAACTGCTAAATCACCCTGAATCCCATGCCTCCGTATTTTCTGCAACAGCCTACCGTGGGGAACCTTATCAAACCCTTTACTGAAATCCATATACACCACATCAACTGCTTTACCCTCATCCACCTGCTTGGTCGCCTTCTCAAAGAACTCAATAAGGTTTGTGAGGCACGACCTACCCTTCACAAAACCGTGTTGACTATCTCTAATCAAATTATTCCTTTCCAGATGATTATACATCCCATCTCTTATAAACCTTTCCAAGACTTTGCCCACAACAGAAGTAAGGCTCACTGGTCTATAGTTACCGGGGTTGTCTTGACTCCCCTTCTTGAACAAGGGGACAACATTTGCTATCTTCCAGTCTTCTGGCACTATTCCTGTAGACAAAGATGAATTAAAGATCAAAGCCAAAGGCTCAGCAATCTCCTCCCTAGCTTCCCAGAGAATCCTAGGATAAATCCCATTCGGCCCAGGGGACTTATCTATTTCAACACTTTCCAGAATTGCTAACACCTCCTCCTTATGAACCTCAAGCCCTTCTAGCCTAGTAGCTTGTATCTCAGTATTCTCCTCGACAACATTGTCTTTTTCCTGTGTGAATACTGACGAAAAATATTCATTTAGCCCTCTCCTATCTCCTCGGACTCCACGCTCAACTTCCCACTACTGTCCTTGACTGGCCCTACTCTTACCCTAGTCATTCTTTTATTCCTGACATATCTAGAGAAAGCTTTAGGGTTATCCTTGATCCTACCTGCCAAAGACTTCTCATGACCCTTCCTGGCTCTTCTTAGCTCTCTCTTTAGGTCCTTCCTAGCTGACTTGTAACGCTCGAGCGCCCTAACTGAACCTTCATGTCTCATCTTTACATAAGCCTCCTTCTTCCTCTTGACAAGTGTTTCAACTGCTTTAGTAAACCACGGTTCCCTCGCTCGACCACTTCCTCCCTGCCCGACATGTACATACTTATCAATGACACGCAGTAGCTGTTCCTTAAACGAGCTCCACATTTTCATTATGCCCATCCCCTGCAGTTTTCCTCTCCATCCGATGCATCCTAAGTCTTGCCTCATCGCATCATAATTGCCTTTCCCCCAGATATAGCTCTTGCCCTGCGGTAGATACCTATCCCTTTCCATCACTAAAGTAAAAGTAATCGAATTGTGGTCACTATCACCAAAGTGCTCACCTACCTCCAAATCTAACACCTGTCCTGGTTCATTACCCAGTACCAAATCCAATATGGCTTTGCCTCTCGTTGGCCTGTCTACATAATGTCAGGAAATCCTCCTGCACACAGGAGCGGATGTTTGAAGGTGAATCAACATCTGGCATGTGGGAAGCTTTCAAATGTCAGTTGATAGAAATCCAGGACCAGCATGTTCCTGTGAGGAAGAAGGATAAGTCTGACAAGGTTCGTGAACCTTGAATAACGAAGGATATTGTGAGCCCAGTCCAAAAGAATAAGGAAGCATTTGTAAGGGCTAGAAGGTTGGGAACCGACAAAGCCTGTGAGGGATGTAAGGAAAGTAGGAAGGAACGTAAGAAAGGAAACAGGAGGACGAAAAGTCATTGGCCAGCAGAATTAAGGAATATCCCAAAGCTTTTTATACATATATAAAGAGCATGAGGGTAGTCAGGGAGAGGGTTGGCCCACTCAATGACGGGAGGGAATCTATACCTGGAACCAGAGGAAATAGGTGAGGTGCTGAATGAGTACTTTGCATCAGTATTCTCCAAAGAGAAGGACTTTGTGGATGATGAGTCTGGAGAAGAATGTGTAGATAGTCTGGGTCACATTGAGATCAAAAAGGAGGTGTTGGGCATCTTGAAAAACATTAAGGTAGATAAGTCCCCTGGGCCTGATGGGATCTCCCCCAGGATAAAGAAGAAGGCAAGGGAGGAAATTGTTGGGGCCTTGACAGAAACCTTTGTATCCTCACTGGCGATAGGTGAGGTCCCAGAGGATTGGAGAATAGCTCATGTTGTTCCTTTGTTTAAGAAGGGTAGCAAGGATAATCCAGGAAATTACAGGCAGGTGAGTAGGGAAATTATTGGAGAGGGTTATTTGAGACAGAATTTACTACCATTTGGAAACAAATGGACGTATTAGCAAGAGGCAGCAAGGTTTTGTGAAGGGGTGTCGTCTCTCACTAATTTGCTCAAGTTTTTCGAGGAAGTGACAAAGATGATTGATGAAGGTAGGTTAGTGGATGTTGTCTACATGGACTTCAGCAAGGCCTTTGACACGGTCTCTCATGGTAGACTGGTACAGAAGGTGAAGTCGCACGGGATCAGAGGTGAGCTAGCAAGATAGATAAAGAACTGGCTCGGTCATAGAAGACAGAGGGTAGCAGTGGAGGAGGGCTGTGATAAGTGGTGTTCCGCAGTGATCGGACCTTTGCTGTTTTTAATATATATACATGATTTGGAGTAAAATGTAATTGGTCAGATTAGTAAGTTTGCAAATGGCACAAAGATTGGTGGAATTGTGGATAGTGATGAGGACTGTCAGAGGATACAACAGGATATAGATTGGTTGGAGACTTGGGCAGAGAGATGGCAGATAGAGTTTAATCCAGACAAATGTGAGGTAATGCATTTTGGAAGGTCTAATACAGGTGGGAAATATACAGTAAATGGCAGAACCCTTAAGGGTATTGACAGACAGAGGGATCTGAGTCCACAGGTCACTGAAAGGCAACACAGGTGGAGAAGGTAGTCAAGAAGGAATACGGCATGCTTGCCTTCATTGATGGGGCATTGAATATAAAAATTGGCAAGTCATGTTACAGCTGTATAGAACTTTAGTTAGGCCACACTTGCAATATGGTGTTCAATTCTGGTCGTCACACCATCAAAAGGATGTGGAGGCTTTGGAGAGGGTATGGAAGAGGTTTTACCAGGATATTCCTGGTATGGAGGGCATTAGCTATGAGGAGACAATGGATAAACTCAATTTGTTCTCACTGGAATGACGGAGGTTGAGGGGCAACCTGATAGAATTCTACAAAATTATGAGGGGCATGGACAGAGTGGATAGTCAGAAGCTTTTTCCCAGGGTGGAAGAGTCAATTACTATGGGACATCGGTTTAAGGTGTGAGGGGCAAAGTTTAGAGGAGATGTTTGAAGTACCGTCAATTACCACGAGATGAGAATGGTGAAACAATTGAGGCTTTATTGCACAAGATGTTGTGCCTCCTGCAGCTGGAACCAGAATGGGAGCAGCGCAGGAGAGCATACACTTTTATACGTCGCCTGCGAGGAGGAGCCAGCAGGCTGGGGTTTACTGTGGTACCTGTAATGCAGTGGCAGTACCGTAATACATGTAATGTATTACCAGTGGTGTTTACCACATTCACCCCCTGTTTAAAAAGATGTCCGGCGGGGGTGAAGAAAAACATTACAGATTGAGTCTGTCGGGGGCTTTGACCCTCCTCTGCTATCACCTCAGTCCTGGTGGTGGTGTGGGCGCCAATGTGGTCACCTGCGACTCTGGGAGTGTGTTGTCCTCTCCTTCGTCACCCCTTAGTGGGTTCAGTGAGGGAACGGATCCTGCTGGGGTGGGGGCTGCGGTGAGGTTCACTGGTGGGACGGTGGGTGGCGCAGGGGTAAACAAGGCAACCAGGGGGGGAAGGAGTGGTATCAGGTTGGGGGTTGTGGGTGGTTCCCCAGCGGGTGCCAGATCCCGGAGGGAGTCTCTGTCCTGTCGCCCGCTGGGATGTGCCAAGTAGGCGTAATGTGAGTTTGCATGGAGGAGGTGGACTTTCTCAACCAAGGGGTCCGATATATGGCTCCGCACATGCTTCTGGAGGAGGACAGGTCCAGGAACTGTCAGCCATGTTGGGAGCGAGACCCCAGAGGTGGACTTCCTGGGGAAGGCAAACACACGTTCGTGAGGGGTCTCATTAGTAGCGGTGCACAGGAGCGACCGGATGGAGTGGAGCGCGTTGTGGAGGACCTCCTGCCAGCGGGAGACCGGGAGATTTCTAGACCGAAGGGCCAGCAGGACGGCCTTCCAGACCGTCCCGTTCTCTCTCTCCACCTGCCCGTTTCCCCAGGGGTTGTAACTGGTCGTCCTGCTCGAGGCGATGCCCTTGCTGAGCAGGAACTGACACAGCTCACCACTCATGAAGGAGGATCCCCGATCGCTGTGGATGCAGGAGGGGAAACCGAACAGGGTGAAGATGCTGTGCAGGGCAGAAGTCATGTCGGGGCATGGGATGGCGAAAGGGAAACGGGATTACTCATCAATTACGTTGAGGAAGTACACGTTGCGGTCGGTGGAGGGGAGGGGCCCTTTGAAGTCCATGCTGAGGCGCTCAAAGGGGCGGGAGGCCTTCACCAGGTGCGCTCTATCTGGCCGGTAGAAGTGCGGCTTGCACTCTGCGCAGACTTGGCAGTCTCTGGTTACGGTCCTGACCTCCTCAATGGAGTAGGGCAGGTTGCGGGCCTTGACAAAGTGGAAGAACCGGGTGACCCCCAGGTGGCAGAGGTCATTGTGGAGAGCCGGAGTCGGTCCACTTGTGCGCTGGCACATGTACCGCGGGATAGAGCATCTGGGGGTTCATTGAGCTTCCCCGGGCGATACAAGATCTCATAGTTATAGGTGGAGAGCTCGATCCTCCACCTCAAGATCTTGTCATTTTTGATCTTGCCCCGCTGCGTATTGTTAAACATGAAGGAAACCGACCGTTGGTCACTGAGGAGAGTGAATCTCCTGCCGGCCAGGTAATGCCGCCAATGTCGCACAGCTTCCACGATGGCTAGGGCCTCCTTTTCGACAGAGGAGTGCCGAATTTCGGAGGCATGAAGGGTGCGGGAAAAGAAAGCCATGGGCCTGCCCGCCTGGTTGAGGGTGGCGGCCAGAGCTACGTCCGATGCATCGCTCATCACCTGAAAGGGGAGGGTCTCGTCGACTGCGTGCATCATGGCCTTGGCAATGTCCGCCTTGATGTGGTTGAAGGCCTGGCGGGCCTCAGTCGTCAGGGGAAAAACTGCGGGCCTTGTCCGCATAATTAGGGACCCACTGGGCGTAATATGAGAAATACCCCAGGCATCATTTCAGGGCCTTGGGGCAGTGGGGGAGGGGGAGTTCCAGGAGGGGGCGCATGCGGTCGGGGTCGGGCCCTTGGACTCCATTTTCCACTACGTAGCCAAGGATGGCTAAGTGGTTGGTGCGGAACACGCATTTCTCCTTATTGTAAGTGAGGTTAAGGAGTTGGGCGGGATGGAGGAATTTTTGGAGGTTTGCGTCATGGTCCTGCTGATTGTGGCCACAGATGGTGACGATATCTAGGTACGGGAAGATGGCTCCCAGCCTATACTGGTCAACCATTCGGTCCATCTCTCGCTGGAAGACCGCTGGTGACGCCGAAGGGAACTCTAAGGAAATGATAGAGGCGGCCATCTGCTTTGAACGCAGTGTATTGGCGGTCCTCCGGGCGGATGGGGAGCTGGTGGAAGGCGGACTTCAAGTCATCTGTGGAAAAGACTCGTTACTGCGCAATCTGATTAACCATGTCAGATATGCGTGGGAGGGGGTACGCGTCGAGCTGCGTGTACCGGTTGATGGTCTGACTGTAGTCAATGACCATCCTGTGCTTCTCCCCAGTCTTCACCAGCACCACTTGAGCTCTCCAGGGGCTGTTACTGGCCTCAATGATCCCCTCCCGCAGCAGCCGCTGGACCTCTGACTTGATAAAGGTCCTGTCCTGGGCACTGTACCGTCTGCTCCTAGTGGTGACGGGCTTACAGTCCGGGATGAGGTTAGCAAAAAGTGAAGGTGGATCGACCTTAAGGGTTGTGAGGCCGCAGACGGTGAGGGGGTGCAGGGGTCCGCCGAATTTCAAAGTAAGGCTTTGGAGGCGGCATTGAAAATCAAGACCGAGTAACAGGGCAGCGCAGAGATGGGGAAGGACGTAGAGCCTGAAGTTGCTGTACTCTACGCCCTGAATGGTGAGGGTCGCGACACAGTACCCCCGGATTTGCACGGAATAGGATCCGGAGGCCAGGGAGATTTTCTGGGTGACGGGAGAACCAGGAGGGAGCAGCACCTTACCGTAGCAGGGTGGATGAAACTCTCTGTGCTCCCGGAGTTAAAGAGGCAGGTCGTTTCGTGCCCGTTGATCTTTACCGTTGTCGTAGCGGTCACGAGGTCGTGGGGCCGAGACTGATCCAGGGTGATGGAGGCGAGCTGCGGAAGATGTTGAGAGGTCCTGGGCTGATCAGCGGTAGCGGCGGCTTCGGCGGTGAACGGCCAGACGAGCAGGGGTCCTGAGGTGCGGTCCAAGATGGCGCCGAAGTTGGCGGCGCCCACGGGGAACTCGACTCCCTGGACGGTGAGGGTCTCGATGCAGTCCGCCCGGATTTCCACGGAATGGGATCCGGAGGCCAGGGAGATTTTCTGCGAAACGGGGTGTACCGTGAGGGAGCAGCGCCTCACCATAGTGGGGTGGATGAAGCTTTCTGTGCTCCTGGAGTCAAACAGGCAGGACGTCTTGTGCCCATCGATTTTAACCGTTGCGAGGTTGTGAGGCCGGGACTGGTCGACAGTGATCGAGGTGAGCTGCGGCTGATGCTGGAGGCCCCGGGCTGGTCAGCGGTGGTGGCAGGCGATGAGCGGCCAGACGAGCTTCCCGACGAGCAGGGGTCCTGACACGCCATCTAAAATGGCGCCGAAGATGGTAGCGCCCACGGGCCGCATGCGGGGGGTGCAGGAACGTTGGGCCTAGAAACAGCGGCAACCAACCGGGCCTGGCACACAGCAGCAAAATGTGAATTCTTTCCGCAGCCGTTGCAGGTTGCGCTCCGCGCCGGGCAGCGCTGCCGGGGGTGTTTGTTCTGCGCGCAGAAGTAGTATTTGGGCTCCCCAGAGTTGGCTGTCTGCCGCGCGGCGCAGGCTTGCAGTGGGCTGGGGTCAGTAGCTGGTGGGGCCCACAATGCCCATGAGGGTGCCGTGCGGTCGGGGGCGTACGAGTGGAAGTTACGGGAGGCCACTGTTAATGAGTTCGCGAGCTGCCTGGTTCCCGCAAGATCAAGAGTACCCCCCTTCCAATAGGCGCTGGAGGATGTACGCCATCCCCATGCCCATAACAAAAGCGTCTCTGATTAAAAGTTCTGCCTGGCAGTCACAGTTCCTTGCCAGGATGTGCAGGGCACGACAGAAATCGTCTAGGGTCTCACCGGGGATTTTCTGTCTCGTGGCCAGGAGGTGCCTGGCGTATAATTTGTTGACCGGCCGAACGTAATGTCCTTTCAGGAGCTCCATTGCTTCAGAGTAAGTGGTCGCATCCCGGATGAGAGGAAAAATGTCAGGGCTCACCCGTGAGTAAAGGACCTGGAGCTTCTGTGCGTCCGAGGGTTCTTCAACGGATGTTAGGAGGTAGCTTTCGAAGCAGGCCAGCCAGTGGTCAAAAGCGGACGTAGCGTTGGCTGCTTTGAGGGCTCAGCTGTAGGTGATCAGGCTTGATGCGAAGTTCCATCGTTTTAAAATCTTTGCTCAATAAATTGATGCACTATCAATTACTACAAAGATGAGAGTAGTGAATAATCGAGGCTTTATTGAACAAAGATGTGTGGCCTCCTGTAGCTGCTGCCAGAATGGGAGCAGCACTGGCGAGCACACACATTTATACGCCACCTACTGGGCGGAGCCAGCAGGCAGGGTTTTACCCATGTACCTCTAGTACAGGAGTCTTACCGTACTACATCTACTATACATCTAATACAGTTAGTGGTGACTACCACACGGAGTTGGCTGGCTGCCGTGCGGCGCAGGCTTGCGGTGTACTCGAGTCGGCAGCTGATGCCCACGAGGGTGCCGCGCGATCGGGGGTGTAGGCCTCCCGATTACGGGAGGCCACTTCTAGGGAATTAGCAAGCTGCACAATCTCTGCAAGATCGAGCGTACCCCCTTCCAATAGCCGCTGGCGAACATAAGTAGACTTAATGCCCGTGACATAAGCGTCTCTGATTAGTAGTTCGGTATGTTGGACTGTAGAAACTGCCTGGCAGTCACAGTTCCTACCGAGAATCTGTAGAGCCCGCAAGAAATCGTCCTGAGTCTCCCCCGGGAGTTGCCGTTTCGTGGCCAGGAGGTGCCTGGCGTACACTTGATTCACAGACTTGATGTACTGTCCCTTTAGTAGCGTCATCACTTCTGTGTAGGTGTGCGCATCCCGGATGAGGGGAAAATGTTGAGGGCTCACCCATGAGTAGGGGACCTGGAGTTTCTGTGGGTCCGAGAGTTCTTCAGTGGCTGCTCTGAGGTAGCCTTCGAAGCAGGCTAGCCAGTGCTCAAAGGTGGACGTGGTGTCAGCTGTGTGAGGGCTCAGCTCCAGGCGATCAGGCTTGATTAAGATGTCCACCTTTGTAAAATCTTGTGCAATCTATTGATGTACCGTCAATTACCACGAGACGAGAAGGGTGAAACAATCGAGGCTTTATTGCACAAGATGTTGTGCCTCCTGCAGCTGGAACCAGAATGGGAACAGCGCAGGAGAGCATATACTTTTATACTCCGCCTGCTGGGAGGAGCCAGCAGGCTGGGATTTACTGTGGTATCTGTAATACATGGGCAGTACCGTAATGCATGTAATGTGTTACCAGTGGTGTTTACCACAATGTTCCAGGCACTTTTTTACGCAGATGGTAGTGGGTGCCTGGAACTCGCTGCCGGAGGAGGTGATGGAAGCAGGTATGATAGTGAGGTTTAAGGGGCATCTTGACAAATACATGACTAGGATGGGAATAGAGGGATACGGATCCTGGAAGTTTAGAAGGTTTTAGGTTAGACAGGCAGCATAGATGGCTCAGGTTTGGAGGGCTGTAGGGCCTGTTACTGTGCTGTACATGTCTTTGTTCTTTGGTCGAGACCATTTGCCTTCCGAACTGCTTGCTGTACCTACCAGCTTGCTTTCAGTGACTGATGTACTGGGACATCTAGGTTCCTTTGTCGGGCAACATTTCCCAAACTCCCACTATTTAAATAATACTCTGCCATTCCGTTTCTCCATCTGAAGTGGATAACTTCACATTTAGCCATGTTATATTGCCTCTGCCATGTATTTGCCCACTCAGTCAACTTGTCAAATCACCTCAAAGCCCCTTAACATCCTCCTCACTACTCACCTTCCCACCAAGTTACGTGCCATCAGCAAACTTGGGAATATTACATTTGATTCCCTCATCCAAATCAATGAGACTGCCGGAAGTTGTGGTGCTGTGAGATCCTCGCCACCTCAGCATTTGCGGGTATTTGGAAAGGAAAACTGGAGCCTTCATTTCCTGATTTAACAGATTGCCAGATACTGGCTGTCACTGTATGCTGCCACCTAGTGTTCATAAGGGGGATGAATTCCAAATTTGGCAAAAAGCAGAGGAAACATGAACTAAGGTAGAAATTATGATAGACAAACGCAAGGGGCCAAATTTACTGAAGCATGGCTTGGTTAAACAAGAGGGTTGTCCTCCGATGAGAATAGTGAGTAAATTGTGTCCATATTCTCTGGTGTTTAGAAGAATCAGGGCAGCATGGTAGCATAGTGGTTAGCACAATTGCTTCACAGCTCCAGGGTGCCAGGTTCGATTCCCGGTTTGGGTCACTGTCTGTGCGGAGTCTGCACGTTCTCCCCGTGTGTGCGTGGGTTTCATCCGGGTGCTCCGGTTTCCTCCCACAGTCCAAAGATGCGCAGGTTGAAAACTCAGGTCCTTCATGAATAACCTCAGCCGGTAAAGGAACTAAATCCTTGCTGTTAGCTTTGCTCTGCATCACGATGCAACTGTCCAACCAACTGAGCTAAACAGGGGTAAGGGCTTTAGAATTTGTTGCACAAGGGAACAGGAAACCACTTAATGGAAAAAACAAACTTACATTTATATAGCACTTTACACAACCACCAGATATCTCAAAGCACTTTACAGCACTTTTCGTAATGAAATGTAGGAAACATGACAGTCAACGTGCACACAGCAGATCTCTACAAACAACAGTGTGGTATTATATAAATGTAAGAACTGCAAGGGTGAATGAAATGTTTAGAATAGCCACTAAATGGAGCTACAGTTACAAGTATAAAAGGCATTGATGCTAAGCCTTGTGGGAGAGATTAGTGCAGGAGTTAGCAAGAGACAGACAGAAGTAAAGATAGTGTGAGTAAGAGCAGATCGTAGTTTATAACCGTGTAGAGATTAGTTGTAGGTGAGTGTAGTTTATATGTTAACAATCAACTGTATTATTTAGGAGTACGTGTCAAATCCAAATGAGTAGTGTTAATACATTTCTAGCTTTGTTCAAGTTCAAGCTATTTTGTGGTCTTTGTGAACACTGCCAAATATCCTGAATTTTAAACACAAAGAACACCACACCACCTAGATAATCTGTTATTTTGTGATGTTGATTGAAGGGAAACTTTAGCCAGGTTACCAGGGATAACTCCCCGGCTCCTCTTCAAGATAGTGCCAAAGGGCCTTTGACAACCACCCAAGCAGGCAGATATGGACTCAGTTTAACATCACATCCAAAAGACAGCCCCCTCTGGCATTGCAGTAAGAGGTGCACAATCAGAGAGAACAGACTTGGGTCTGAGTGAGACAGGGACTGAGTGAGTATTGTTACAAATCACGCTGATGTTAAATGCAAGGATACCCCAAAACCCAGAAGAATAACTTGGAACACCAGTTTGTAGTGGTGTTTGTGGGTTTTTTTGTATAATGTGAGGAATTATATACAGCCCAGTGAGTAACAGTCCAGACATTGTGTGTCCAGAATATTTATTAATTTAAAAGCAAGACAAAAGCACACACGACAAGAAGGACTATAATACAACTTTGACACTCAGGTACGCTGATGTCGATACATACGATTTAACATGAAATTATCCCTTAGTCCCCAACTATCTATGTTACCGGAAACTCTGAGACACCCCTTTCCCCAAACAACATCCAATAGTAAGCAACTCCAAGAGCTAAATCTAGCAAATAATTACCACAATCAGGTTAAGATGGCCATGTCTGGGAAGTAGTCCTCAGGTTCAGCAAAAAATGGGTGCTTCTTTCGGAAGACTAAATCTGTAACTGCTGCAATTTTAATGTTAGCTGTCTCTCCCTCTCTGCTTAGCTAGTGTTCTAATTCACCCTGTGCAATCGACGTTTGGCGAGTATGTGTGAATTTCCTTATCGCTCCATTTTGAAGTTAACACCTCTATAGCCCCATTTTTGTCTCTAGTCACATAGGTAAAATTCTTGTTTTTCACTGATAGGCGAATTTACACCTCATCAGTCCTCCACATGTCCTCCTTTTTTTTAAATAAATGTTTTTTATTGGGTTTTTACACAAAGTATATTTACAGTTATGTACACAGAATAAAAGAGAAGAAAACACAAAAAAAGCTGGTAGGATAATATGCACTAGCTCAACAACAGCAACTCTGTACAGTTAGCAAAATTATTTTTAACACATAAGTAGGCACTTGTTTGTGGGGGGAAACTGGGGAGGTACATATACATTTGGGTGCCGGGGAAACCCTTACATTAGCTATGTCCAATACAGAGAGGGCAATACGCGAATGGATCTGGTGTTGGTGTTGTCACTTGCTTCTCCCGGACGGTTTTCGCTGCCATTGTCGTCTTGCGTTCACCTCTGCTTCGGCCGTTCGTCCTGTCCTTCGCCCGTATTTTCCTTGCTCTCTGTTCCTGTTTTGCCAAGTTTGTTATCCTTTCCCGTGCCCTCCTTCCCACTGTCATTCCCTTGCCTCCCCCCCACCTCTCTGGTTCCCAACTATTGTTCCCGGTCTCCTCCCTCTTCCTCCCCCCTCCCCCCCTTCTGCCCCCTTTCCCCCCTGTCCCCTCCCCTTCTCCTGTGGTTCGCCTGTCTTTTCTCTTAGGTTTAGCTGTCTCCCCCCCCCCCCCCCCCCCCCCCCACCCCCCCGGTCTAACCCTCCCTCTCAGGCCTTGGCTATTTCCCCCTGATTCTTGGCTACCTGGCTATTCTTCTGCTTGTTCGTTGGCCACAAACAGGTCCCGGAACAATTGGGTGAATGGCTTCCACGTTCTGTGGAAGTTGTCGCCTGACCCTCGGATGGCGAATTTGATTTTCTCCATTTGGAGAGATGCCGAGAGGCCGGACAGCCAGTCTGCAGCTTTGGGTGGTGCTGCTGACCGCCAGCCGAACAGGATTCCACGGCAGGCAATCAGGGAGGCAAAGGCAAAGGGCATCCACCCTCCTCCCCAGGAATAGATCTGGCTTGTCTGATACTCCAAAGACCACTGCTTTCTGGCATGGCTCCACCCTCATCCCCACCACTTTGGACATTGCCTCGAAGAAGGCTGTCCAGTACCCCGCAAGTCTGGGTCAAGACCAGAACATGTGGGCGTGGTTGGCCGGGCCTCCTTGGCACCGTTCACATCTATCCTCCACCTCTGAGAAGAACCTACTCATACGAGTTCTTGTTAAGTGGGCTCTATGTACCACTTTTAGTTGCGTCTGGCTGAGCCTTGCGCACGTGGAGGTGGAGGTGACCCAATGCAGTGCTTCTGCCTCCCTTTTTTACTTTGTTTTTTAATCTTAATTTTCCCTGGTTCTTAACATTACATTTGGGAATTTGGTTCAAAGTGGGAATTCAACTACTTAATCTTTCTCAAGTTCAATTTTCAAATAAGAGTCAGATTCTGACCTAGAACTAATAACTGAGAACTCAGAACTCCTTTAAGGAAGTTAAGTAATGAGTTATAACAGGCAGCTGCATTAGTGACACTTTACTGGTGATCACCTGAAAGGTCCTTGCCCGAACATGGCCTCTGTTGATTACTGCAACAGGAAATTAGGCTACAGAGTGATTCATCACATCTCTATATAAGAAAGAGACTTTTTCAAAGCACACAATCAGTGAGGAGACATCTCAGTCTGAGACCGAGACCAAGTGAGCCTATTTGGGAATTTGGTTCCAAGTGGGACATGGGGAAAGAGGTGCTTTGGGTAAGGTTTACTGCAAGAAGTGCAACTTCGACTAGAGTGCTGGGAATTGAGTAATTAGGGGAGGAAGGGAAAGAGGAGGTCTTTTGCTTTCTTCTTTCTAACTTTCTCAGCTTTCAGGTATTGATCTTACTCTGCTTAGAAGAAGCTAATTATATGATCAGTATCTTGTAAGTGACTAAGGTTTATTCCAATGCTAAGGTTCAAAATAGTCTAGCAACTGATAGTAAGGTTAATAAAATATATTAAAGTATTAATGATTAGTAAGTTCGCAAACCACACAGAAATTGGTGGAGTTGCAGGTAGTGAAGAGGATTGTCAGAGGATACAGCAGGATATAAACTGGTTGGAGTCTTGGGTGGAGAAATGACAGATGGAGTTTGATCCAGACAAGTGTGAGGTAATGCACTTTGGGAGGTCCAATGCATGTAGGAATTACATAGTAAATGGTAGAACTCTTGTGGGTACTGACAGGCAGAGAGATCTGGGTGTGCATGTCCACCGATCACTGAAAATGGCAACGCATGTGGATCAGTTGGTCAAGAAGGCATATGTCATGTTGGCCTTCATCAGTCGGGGCATTGAATATAAAAATTGGCAAGGCATGTTGCAGCTGCACAGGACCTTAGTTGGGCCTCATTTGGAATATTGTGTACAATTCTGGTCGCACACTACCATAAGGATGTGGATGCTTTGGAGAGAGTACAGAAGTGGTTTACTAGGATGTTGCCTGGTATGGAGGGCATTAGCTATGAGGAGAGGTTGGATAAACTCGGTCTATTCTCACTGGAATGACGGAGGTTGCGAGGCAACCTGATAGAGGTCTATAAGATTATGAGAGGCATGGACAGAGTGGATAGTCAGATGCTCTTTCCTCGGGTAGGAGAGTCAAGTACAAGCCGACATAGGTTAAAGGTGCGTGAGGAAAAGTTTAGAACCGATGTGCGAGGCAAGTTTTTTTACACAGAGGGTGGTAAATATATAGAACGCGCTGCTTGGGAAGGTGGTGGGAGCAGGTACGATAGCAGCATTTAAGGGGTATCTAGACAAATATATGAAAAGATTGGGAATGGAAGGATACGGACTCCATAAGTGCATACGGTTTTAGTTTAGGCAGGTACCATGGTCGGCACATGCTTGGAGTGCCGAAGGGCCTGTTCCTCTGCTGTATTGTTCTTTGTTCTTTTATAATTGAATTAAATAGTTAATTAGGACACATTAAGGATGGCGGATAGGTGATGTGTTACTGCTTCAGCATGTGGGAGCTCCTGGATGCCAGTTTGACCCACAAGAAGCCGTTCAAATGGGGGGAGCAAAAGGGAATGTAGTGGTAGGAGGGAAAGCTATAGTCCCAGTGATTGACACTGTTCTCTGCATGAGCTCACATGACTGGTGTTGTATGCCAGGGCTCAGGACATCTTCTTGAGGCTGGGGAGGAATTTGCATTGGAAGTGGGAGGACTCCGTCATTATGGTCCATGTGGGGACCAATGACATTGGCAGGACAAGAAGGTTCTGCATGGTCAGTATGAGGACCTAAGTGACAAATCAAGAAGCAAAACCTTATCAAGATTATTACATGAGCCACATGTAAATTGACATAGGAGAAATATGATTAGGGGAATGAATGCATGGCTCAGACTGGTGTGAGAGAAGTTAGTTTTAGTTTGTGAGGCAATGGCATCATTAGTGGGGAAAGTGGGATCTGAACCATGCTCGAAATGGTGTTCGTGCGAGCTGCATAACTGGGGAAGTAGAGACGGTTTAGTGGAGGAAAGGAATCAAATTTGGGAAGATATGTGGTAAGTGAAAGAAATGATCGGCAAAGAGAAAGGTATTATTATGGGAAGTGAAAAACAGACGATGCAGGAAGGGATGAAGACTACAAATCTAACAATAAATCATCAAATGACACCAGTGGTTATGAAAAGAGAAATAGAGGCTATTTGCATGTAGCATTCAAAATAGATGAACTGAGAGCAGAGCGCACATCAAAATATATATATGTACAATTTGATAGTCTTTACAGAGACATAGCTGCAGGGCAACATCGATTGGAACCTGAATATTGAAGAGCACATATTTAGGAAGGACAGGAAGTGAGGAAAAGGTGGAGCAGTGCCTCTGTGCTAACAATAGTATTAGGACAATAGAGAGGACTGACCTAAGTTAAAATCACCAGAATATGAAAACAGTTTGAGTAGATATGAGAAATGATGAAGGCAAGAAGTCACATGTTGGAGTTGTGTGCAGGCCCCCAAAAGTAAGCACCTGATAGGGTGGAGCATGAAGGAAGAAATAATTGGAACTCATCAGAATGGCACGGAGATGATCATGACTTTTAATTTACATAGTAGACTGTAACGGCGCCCTGGGCTATTCAGCGGTCAATTTTGATAACCCAAAGACAGGTAGGAAAATAAGTTGTGAAGAGGGCATAACCGGGAGAACTCTAACATCGCAACTTTCTGCACAATGGATAAGCACGATTGAAGCACTGATCCTTGAAAATTTGGGTGATTGAAAATTGCTGGGGGTGGTACCACCTCTCGGGAACCCCAGGGCAATTCTCCATTCTCACAACTGAGTTCATGTTTTTTGATCTGGTAGGGCCTGAGTTGATCTGACTTGTCGTGGTGCCACCCACTTCGAACCATTTGTTTGACCTTCGAGAAGACCTGTTCCTGATGTGTGTGATGAGACTCGCAGGGTGTCCAGAAACGTTGACACCAAGACAATCTCTTGTGGCACAGGTGGCACTGTCAGAATCTGGGGGAATGGGAGCCGACTCAGGGCATCGACATTGAAGATCTGCGACCCTGGTGAATGCTGGAAAACGTAGCTATAGGCTGCCATTAGCAAAGCCCACTGCTAAACTGTGGCCAAAGCGAAAGGAGGAATTGCTGTCCTCCCCGAGTTAGCCCAGCATTGGATTGTGATCTGTTATAATGGTGAATCAGCAGCCGTACGATTACTGGTGGAATTTCTTAACACCAGATATCACAGCCAGGCCTTCATTTTCAATTTGTACATATTTTTGTTCTGCGTCGGTGACAGTCGAGCCATCCTGAAGCTTGTGGAACAGGGACACTCCTCTCCCACAAGGCGAAGCATCGGCAATCAAAATTACTTGTTTGCGTGGATCAAAATGGAGCAATGAACTGAACGACAGTAAGGCCTGTTTGACTTGGTGCAAAGCTGGTTCTTGTAGATCTTTCCAATGCCAGCATGGTGCTTCTTTAAAAGGAGATGCAGCGGAGCTAGCATAGTTGCCAAATTA
Organism: Scyliorhinus torazame; assembly: GCF_047496885.1. Lineage (NCBI taxonomy): Eukaryota > Metazoa > Chordata > Chondrichthyes > Carcharhiniformes > Scyliorhinidae > Scyliorhinus > Scyliorhinus torazame. The sequence goes on from NC_092718.1 coordinate 172,028,351, forward strand.
GGGATGAACTGGCCACAGTAATTTACCATGCTCCGAAATGTTTTCAATTTTGCTACATTCTTCAACACAGGAACCTCTTTGATGTCTTTCACCTTGTCCTGCAAAACCTTTTGAGTCCAGCTTAAATCCCAAATATATTCCCTCACTGGCCTGAAATATGCACTTTTCTCTTTTTAGTCTGTTGCCAGCATCCCTGAACCTTTTTAAGGACTTCTTCCAAGCTGGCCAGATGCTCCTCATGTGTGGTCCATGTCACCAAGACGTCATCTAAGTACACCATGCCTTTTGGGATTCCTTGGAGTAAGTTCTCTGTCGTCTGTTGAAATATTGCACAAACCAAAGATATATCAACGGGCAACCTGGTGTATTGCAAAAGGTCCTTATGCGTGTTGATGATGACATATTTCACGGAATCCTCATCTTGTTCCAGTTGTAAATATGCATGACTTAAGTCAAGCTTCGTATATGTGATGTTCCCCTGCTAACTTCACAGAGAGGCTTTCTATCTGAAGAATCAGATACTTGTTGAGTTGGGCTGTTTGGTTAATGGTGAGTTTGTAATCACTACAGATTCTGACAGTGGTCAGGTTTTAAGACCAGGACAATGGGGCCGCCCACTCAAGACAGTGCCAGTTTTATGATTCCCAATTCTTCCAAGTTTGTTAACTCAGCCTCAAATTTCTGGTGTAGCGCATATGGGATGGGCCTAACTCCGAAAGATTTCAGCGTGGGTTCGGGTAAAGTTTGGCTTTGACCCCTCATATTCGATCAAGCTCGTTTTAAAACACATCTTCGTAGTGGCACAAGTCTTCCGGAACTATTTCATCTGATATCCTGAACATTTCTAGCCAGGTTAGCTTTATCGGATGTAACCAATCTCTGCCCATTGTCCTTCCATAACTATCATTGGTAACTTGATAGACTGTTGTTGATACAACACCGGCGTCATCATTCTACCTAAAATCTGTAAGTTTTCCCTGCATACATTGCCAAATTAGCAGTCAAACTACTTCGGCTCCTCCTCAAAGGTATTTTTATGTTTGTCCACCCACCACCATGGCCAATGCCCCTGTGTCGACCTCCATGCTTAATGGTCGCCCGTCAACCATGAGAAATATTTCTATTGGAGTCACCTTGTTTATTTTAACCATGTTTAGCCTGTAAATGGCTGATTCGTCTTCGCGATTCTTCTCAACTTTATGCAGTGCAGTTGTATGTGTTTTTTTTTTTAAAAACTGGGGGTGTCCTGTCTGGCCCGGCAACATGCTTGAATGTAGCTCTTCCTGTTGCACCTAAAACTGATGAAATTCTTACAATGGCACCCCACCATCAAAAAGTCTTCAAACGAAAGAAAAACATTCAAAAAACAAACACACGCACAGAATCCTCCAAAGATCAATGCCCTCAATCTCCTCCCAGTCCAATGTCCCTCATGAATTCCATCGCCTCTTCTGCCATGCCAAAATAGTACTCGCGCTTCTGGACAGTCACCCAGAGGTGGGCCGGGTCCAGCACGCCAAACTTCACCCCCTTTATAAAGAGGGCAGCCTTGACCCGGTTAAACCCGGCCCTCCTCTTGGCCAGCTCTGCACCCAGGTCCTGGTACCCACACAGCTCGCTCAGTGGCAGCCTTGTATACCGTCTACAAGGTGCACTGCAGTAACTCACCAAGGTTCCTTAGTAAGCACCTTCCAAACCCACGACCGCTATCATTTCGATGGACAAGAGCAGCAGATATCTGGGAACCCCACAACCTGGATGTTCCCCTTCAAGTCACTCACCACCCTGACTTAGAAATATGTCGCCATTCCTTCAATGTCGCTGTGCAACATCTTGGAACTCCCTCCCTAACAGCACTGTGGGTGTACCTACATCCTAAGGGCAGCACGGTAGCACAGTGGTTAGTACTGTGGCTTCACAGCACAAGGGTCCCAGGTTCAATTCTCCGCTGGGTCACTGTATGTGTGGAGTCTGCACGTTCTCCCCGTGTCTGCGTGGGTTTCTTCCGGGTGCTCCGGTTTCTTCCCACAGTCCAAAGACGTGCAGGTTAGGTGGATTGGACATGCTAAATTGTCGTAGTGTTCAAAAAAAAAAAGGTTCGGAGGGGTTATTGGGTTACGGGGGTGACAATATTGAATTCTTTACCCGTCAGTCTGCCTCAATAAAACTCGAGATGGATTTGTAGGTATAGTATTATTTATTTTAACCAACTTGCAAGGCTGACTCACTCCACAGAGATTCAGAACACAGAAGCTGTCTCCTGGAGCTCCAGAACCGAGTGAGGTCGGAGACAAAGAGATTCTGCAAATACATTGAAATGGCATCAAGTTTCACATACAAGATTCCCATAGGTCATCCTATACCCCTCCTGACCTGGCCATACATCCTGATTGGCTCACTTCACATTCCTTAAACCTGGGCCTCTTGTTACCCAGCATCCTTTTCCCCATCCTTGCCATGCTTTCTAAATTCCTTTGTCCTTTGTGAACTCACGACTATTAGACTGGCCCACATCTACATTACTGTAACTAATATTTGAACTAACTATTTTATATCACATTCGTTTGTTCAATTCCTCATTCCCTCCTTTTATCATTTCATGATAACCTATTGGTCCAACCTGTAGCTACGGCCCCTCATCTAAGAAGATTTGTCGCTGCATTTCCAATTCCTGTTGCAGCCTCCCGTCATCCGCTGCACCCTCATGGATCCTAACAGCCAAGATTCTAGGGGCGTCTATCTGTTCCAGTGCACCCTGCATTTTACCCAGGTGTCCCTCAGTCCAAAATGAATTAAGTATATCTCCTGATAACCTACATTCTAGTTGTACTCCCTTTCTCACACGCTCCGTCCTCTCTCTAGTCCCCCCCTCTCTCTCACAACCTCTTCCTACCCTCTCTTCATGGTCTTACTTTACCTTTATGGCACCAATCTTAACACATCCAAAATCAAATTTACATGTACTCCAAAAACAAGGCAATGTCCAAGCAATGTTCCCTTCCCATCGCCGGGACCGGTGCAATTGCTTCATGAGTCCTGCATTGTCCATTAACCTGATGACATTCCATGAATCGTTACCATGTCCTCGTATATGGGGACGTCACCTCTGCATAAGTGAAATGTCCTTGTAGTTTGGTTGGGGTTACAGGTGTAGATGATATTTCCCTTTTCCATTTCCGTCGCCGATGTCACTCCAAGCGAGGCGAGGCCGAAGATTACACAGGCGGTGCGTGGCCACTCCATCATGCTCCACACTTGTAAAACAGCGCTGGGGAAGGGAGGCAAGTTAGTGACCGACCTTTTTATAGTGGTGGAGGTGGACCCAAGCACTCCGCTGCTTCACTTTAACTGCAGTGGGGGTGGTAAGGAGAACTTGGAAGGGCCCCTCCCATCGTGGTTCTGACCCTTTCCGAGTCCAATTTTTGACCATGACACAACTACCAGGCTGCACTGAAAGCGAGCTACCACAGCTGGAAGAGGACAACGGGGAGCAACTTAAGCCATGTCAGTCCCGTGTCTGCTCTTAATTTAGCCAATTTAGTTTTGAGGGTCTGATTGTGTCTCTCAACCAGTCCGGCCGCCTGCGGTCTGTACGCACAGTGTAACTGCTGCCGTATGCCCAACTGGGAGCAGAACTCCTTGTTAATCTGTCCAATAAAATGAGGCCCGTTATCAGAACTTAACTGAGCTGGTATGCCGTACCGGGGAATGATTTCCCGCATCAGAACTTTAACCACAGTAGCAGCTTTATTATCGGTAGTCAGATACGCCTCGACCCATCTGCTGAACACATCCACAATGACCAAAACATATTTATAACATTGACACCTTTCCAACTCAATGTATACCATTTGGAGCATCTCAAAGGGACCATTGGGCAACGGGGTTTGCCCCATCACACAAGGGATACCTTTGCCGGTGTTATATTGCTGTCAAATCAAACACCGATTACTGATACTCTGGGCCATTTTCGGGTGCCACCAAGTGTCCAGCAACAAATCACTAGTCCCCCGATCCCCACAATGAGTTGCAAAGTGTACACATTCGATGACCCATAAAGCCAGTACATCAGACATACAAGTCTGATGTGCTGGCGTGGTCCATAAAGAAGAAACAGAATCATATGTACAACCTAACCATTTACACATTTGTTTATCACTCTAAGGAGCGTACTCCTGTAACCTTATGACGTCTTGAATGGTTGGCATTGGCTTGTCAGAGGCAGAACTATTTATTGCAGAATGTTTAGTCTGACTTAACATTTTAGGCACCATCACTTGCTAAATTTGCGCGGCTGTCCGCGCTGCACAATCTGCTCGTTCATTACCAACGTCAACTGGGGTCTTACCGTTTGTATGGGCAGCGCATTTAATGATGGAAATCTGCGTGGGCATAAGGAGGGCCTGCAGTAGGTCATTAACTAAACCCCGGTGGGATACTTCCGTGCCAACCGAGGTAAGGAATCCCCTATTCTTCCAGAGCTGTGGGTTGACATATCCCAAAACGTCACGTCCCAGGTGATGCTGAAGTCGAGTGTTAATCGTTTCAGGGACCTCAAAATATTTTATGTAAGTGCCGCCTGGCATGACTTGAAGTGCGTACTCTGTTGGGTCTGAATGATCCACTGCCCTCCTTACCAGAGGCCCCAAATCCTTGGCATGGTATTGGTCGTGGACCTGACGTGTAACATGAGGGCCTACAGAAGCTGACTGTGGCCATAAATGTGGTGGTATTGTAACAAAATTGGCTGTACCTTCTTTTCCCGTGACTGTGGCTGTAATCTTGACTGGCCATTCGGTCCCAATTAACGGCCGGTATTTGTCCTCCAACTCCCTGTTCTGTCCGGTTCTGTCATAGGCCGGGGTAACGTGGTGCAGTGAATGTTCAATGTCTAACGTCCACCACTGGGGTGTGATAGAAATATAGCACTGTTGTCTCATCCTCCATGATTGAACCGTTACCCCTTCGTCTCCGCACTCTAGCTGTAGCTGGAAGATACACAGTAAATCTCGGGCCAACAAGTTACAGTCCAATCCAGTAGTCACCATAACTGATGATCTGTAGACTTATTCTCATAAGTGACTGTCACAGGTTCAGAAATAGGATACTCACACACCTGTCCTTGGAACCCCGACAAATGCTGGGTGTGGTCGGATAGTGGTAGTCGAAGTTCTGATTGCACCGAAGACATGGCTGCTCCAGTGTCGATTATAAATGGGTAATGTTGATCTCCTGTCTGTAGAGAGATAATAGGTTCCCTGTCCGATTGGAGAGTCCTTATGACTAAATTAGCTAGTCAATTGTGTGTTGGGAAAGGGTTTGCTGGGAGAAGTCGATGTACCTCGTCTGTCCTCCCCTTGGTGGGTACCCCCTCCTTTGGGTCGGGTAGTCTCCTTCTGCTGCCCGTCTTTTAAAGGGGCATTCCTGATGCCAGTGATCTGTACGGCCACAATTAAAACATGCATTGTTCCCTCTATATCTGCCCCATCCTCTTTTCCCAGTAGACCAATGACCCCTCAGAGGGGGCGGCAGTTGTAAAGCTGTTGGTGCATACGGTGGGCCATAAAGAGGGGGTGAAGGTCCATTTGGGTGGGTTTGATATCCTCCCCCGTGTAGATCCACCCACCCAAGGTCACAATATTGGGGTTCCAGCTGGTAAGCCACCGTTTCTGCCGCTGGTTGGGGTCTCAGATCATCCTTTTTCATTACATACTCAGTCTTAATCTTTGTAACTGAGCCTCCTTCCTGGCCTACACCCTCCTTCCAATAAAATCTGACTGCCCGGGCCATCTGGGAAGGGTCGTTCTCTGTCCAATTCATGTTATTACATTTCACGGCAGTAGCCACGGAAGGTGGTAGGCAATACATTAACATAGCACAATATTGAGGGGAATTCTGACCATTTTGGTACAGCAAGTCGCCCACGGTAGATTTCATTAAAACGTTCCAGAAATTCCTCTGGTTCCTCAGTCTTTTTAGGTTTGAGGTCTAAGATAGCAGAGATATTTATGGGCTTTTGAAATGTGGCATTCAACGCATTCAGGATTTGTGCCCGTCTATCATCGTCCAAGGCATGGGCTTGCTGAAGTGCGGCATGGCTAGCATAATTCAAGTGGTTGAGGTGACTGCGGTACTCTGCTGGGGTTAAAAGCTGCTGAACTCGGGCCCAGAGGTCCCTAGAATCAGCTTGACAAACTGAGATGGTAGTTCTCAGATAGTCCACGAAAGCAGCAGGAAATTTCTTCCTGTCTGGGATTGCAGCCAGAATAGCCATCATCTCACTGGGTCTCCATGGGAAATAAACGTCTATCGTGGGCTGGGCTGCTGCTGTTGCAGCATCAGGGTTGGGTATTTTCCTAATCGGCAACTGTCTCAGAGTCTCACTAGTAGGGTGGAAGTGAGGGCTTAATGTGGGTTGGTGCAGACTCGATGGGCCGAATGGCCTCCTTCTGTGCTGTATGTTCTATGTCAAAAAGGCAACTCACCACCACCTTCTGAAAGGCAACTAGGGATGGGCAATAAATGCTGGCCGAACCACAGCCCATATCCCGTAAATTAATTTTTAAAAAGAGATCCACGGTTGGCAGAGGTTGAGGGTGGATGGACCTCCAGCTCCCAAAAGCTTGTTAGCTGCATGCAGCACATGCCCACCTGGACGACTGGGAAGGTGATCTGAAGCCATGAATCATGACAAACCCTCCCCATCTCACTTTCCACCTTTTGAGACATTCCTTTAAACTTATCTTTTTGGCCAAGCCTGTCTGTGGTCATTTGCACGAATCCATTACATGGCTGTGCCATAACGTGCTTTAAAATGTCCCTGTGAAGGCAGCACGGTGGTGCAGTGGGTTAGCCCTGCAGCCTCACGGCGCCGAGGTCCCAGGTTCGATCGAGGCTCTGGATCACTGTCCGTATGGAGTTTGCACATTCTCCCCGTGTTTGCATGGGTTTCGCCCCCACAACCCAAAGATGTGCAGGCTAGGTGGATTGGCCACGCTAAATTGCCCCTTAATTGGAAAAAATTAATTGGGTACACTAAATTCATAAGAAAAAAAAATTTCCCTGTGAAACATCGTGGGACATTTTATTATGTTAAAGATACTATAAAATTCAAGTTGGTGGCTGGGTGATAATATCCATGAGTCCAGCAGAGGGCAGCAATGCTGGATAGGGTCAGGTGTAAAACTCAAAAGAATCCCAAAGCTGAGAACATGGGCAATGTGACTTCATCCCACCAGTGGGAGACCGGTGGGAAACCTGTGTCACCTTCCCAAGAAGCGCCCTATGCTATTTAAGTATAATCAGGCATCATCGTTCCTCCCACAAAATTACTGGCCCAGTAGTGTGGAAAACCTGGGCTAGCATTTCTACATTACAGGCAGCACCATTGGGAGTGGTGACTGCTGACGATAATGGTCTAAGGCCTTCACCTGGGATCACTGCTGAGATTGTGGCTGATCAAGTGTTGTGGAGAAGGAGGGAGGGAGTCAAAGGCAAGGACTGGGTTGGTTCTGAGAGGACACCCCTTTTCCCAATGCTGGGAGTTCCAGACAGTGAAGGAGCGATGATATATTTCCAAGTCAGGGTGATGAGTGACTTGGAGGGGAACCTCCAGGTGGTGAGGTTCTCAGGTATTTGCTGATCCTGTCCTTCTAGTGGTAGTGGTCGTGGGTTTGGAAGGTGCTGTCTAAGGAACCTTGCTGAGTTACTGCAGTGCATCTTGTAGATGGTACACATTGCTGCCACTGTCTGTCGGTGTGGAGGGTTCAAATGTTTATGGAAGGGGGAGCTATCAAGTGCTTTGTCCTGGATGGTGTGGAGCTTCTTGAGTATTGTAGGACCTGCACTTAGGAGCCACAGCATTAATATGGCTAGTCCAGTTCAATTTCTGATCAATAGTAACCCCCAGGATGATGATTGTGTGGGATTCAGCGATGGTAATGCCATTGAATGTCAAGGGGCGGTGCGTAGATTCCCTCTTGTAGGAGATGGTCATTGCCTGACACTTTTGTGGTGAGAATGAAACTTGCCACTTGTCAGCCCAAGCCTGATATTGTCCAGGTCTTGCTGCATTTGAACATGGACTGCTTCATTATCTGAGGAGTCATGAATGGTTCTGAACATTGTGCAGTCACCTGCGAACATCCCCACTTCTGATCTTATGATGGTAGGAAGGTCATTGATGAAGCAGCTGAAGATGGTTGGGGTTAGGACACTACCTTGAGGAGCTCCCAGTGATGTCCTGTAGCTGAGATGATTGACCTCCAATCACCACAACCAGTAGGGAGTTTTCCCCCTGATTCCCATTGACTTCAGTTTAGCTGGGGCTCCTTGATGCCATATTCGGTCATATGCTGCCTTGATGTCAAGGGCAGTCACTCTCACCTCCCCTATGACATTCAGCTCGTTTGTTCATGTTTGAACCAAGGCTGTAATGACGTCAGGAACTAAGTGACCCTGGCGGAACACAAACTGAGCGTCCGTGAGCAGCTTATTTCTGAGTAAGTGCCACTTGATAGAACTGTTGATTACTCCTTCCATCACCTTGCTGATGATGGAGTGTAGGCTGATAGGGCGGTAATTGCCTGGGTTGGATTTGTCTTGTTTCTTGTGTTCAGGATATACCTGGGCAATTTTCCACATTGCCGGCTAGATGGCAGTGTTGTAGCTGTACTGGAACAGCCTGGCTAGGGGTGCGGCATGTTCTGGAACATATGTCTTCAGTACTGTTGCCGGAATATTGTCAGGGCCCATCGCCTTTGCGGTATCCAGTACCTTCAGCCGTTTCTTGATATTAAATGGAGTGAATTGTGTTGGCTGAAGACTGATATCTGTGATGCTGGGGACCTCCGGAGGAGACCGAGATGGATCATCCACTCAGCACTTCTGGCTGAAGACTGTTGCGAATACCTCAGCCTTGTCTTTTGCATATATGTTCTGGGCTCCTCTATCATTGAGAATGGGGATATTTGTGGACCCTCCTCCTCCAGTGAGTTGTTTAATTGTCCACCACCATTCACGGCTGGATGTGGCAGGACTACAGAGCTTAGATCTGATGCGTTCGTTGTGGAATCGCTGAGCTCTGTCTATCACTTGCTGGTTATGCTGTTTGGCACACAAGTAGTCTTGTGTTGTCGCTTCACCAGGCTGAAAATTCATTTTTCGGTGTGCCTGATGTTGCTCCTGGCATGTTCTCCTGCACTCTTCATTGAACCAGGGTTTGTCCCCTGGCTTGGTGGCAATGGTAGAGTGGGAGATATGTCGGGCCATGAAGTTTCATGCTTACTTAGTTTGTAGTGGGTAGACGCTGTGGAGAGCAGCAAGTGGCATGGTAAATGGGCTGCGGTATTTGGACCTTGTTGTAAAACATTTTATCTGTCCTGTGTTCCTCTTTTTATCCCCATCCTGCTCTCTGTTTTGATCTACAGTCTTCTGGCTAGCTGCTACAATATTACTGCACCCTTTGGGATTTCTGTTAAACTACAGATTTTAGGCAGAGCTGAAACACCCCTGTCCTGATGGACCAGGCCATGACATCCCCTTCAGGTTCTGTGGCAGAACCTGGGATGTTGATTTGATAGACTAGGCAAGCAGCCAATCGTTGTATGTAGGATTCTCAGCCAGCTCCTATCATTACCTGTGATTGATGAAGCCAGTCAAAAACTTTCAGGAAAGAAGGTAGGCCTTCTGCAAAGCTCCATTTTGTCTTCAGTTCTGAGACGTTTTCAGCCAGGTCGCAGCTAGAAAGTACGCTATCTCTGCTGCTCTCTCTCTCCCTCGGCCAGGTGATTTCTAATACCTCCAAGCCAGTTCTGTTAAGGCTCTCCTAATGAGAAGGCAGACAGCGCTCAAGTTTGCGGAAGGCTTCTCGAGTAAGAAAACATGTAGTCACTCACCACGTCTGTCACCTTTTAACTCTCTGCCTGAAGGGCTAGGAAGAGTTCAAAATTGAAGCTTAAGGTGAGAGCATTCATGATAAAACTGTCAGAGACTTGTACAGAAACAGGCAAGTGAAAGACTGCTATTTCCAGGATCAAAGCTGCATTAATCTCACAGGGAGGCAAAAGCTCCATCTAGTGGTAGAAGAGCAGACGTGCACTGATCTGAACATTCTGTGTATAGCGCCATCTTGTGGCTGGCGATTGGAATCACGCTGACCTGAGAATCCCTATACCTAGCTCCATCCAGTGGCGGAAGGACAGAACTACGCCAATCTGAAAACCCTTGAGAAAATCTATCCCCAAAGGCTGCAACCACAGCAATGAAGTCTCCTCTCAAACCTACCCTTTAATCCCTGTTTCTTTTTATGTTCACCAACCCTTACCTTGTATCTGTCTGGGTGGTGGATGGATGGGGCTTTGGGATTAGGTAGACTATTGTCCTCTTTTCTTTCTATATACATTTCTTCCTTTTTTTTATTAATACACAGTTTGTTAATGTTCTATTTATAAATATGGTTCTGTAAATCATTGTAACAGTCAAGCGTTAAAGACCTTCAGAAAACACAAAATATTGGTTTATTCACATATGTTGGGACTGGGTCTATGGGGCTGGAAATGACCACACACTCACCTAGGCAATTGTAACAGTGGGAACGAGAATCTAGGAGGCTGTGGAGTCTGGAATCAACTGCGCGGGAACCAATAATAATAGTAATCTTTATTGTCACAAGTAGGCTTACATTAACAATGCAATGAAGTTAGTGTGAAAAGCCCCTATGCACCACACTCCGGCACCTGTTCGGGTACACAGAGGGAGGATTCAGAATGTCCAAATTACCTACCAGCATGTCTTTCGGGACTTCTGGGAGGAAACTGGAGGACCCGAAGGAAATCCACGTAGACACGGGGAGAACGTGCAGACTGCACAGCCAGTGACCCAGCCGGGAATCGAACTTGGCACTGTGAAGCAACAGTACTAACTACTGTGCAGCCATGCCACCCTAGTCCATTAAAGGGAAGTATTAGTTTGCTCGTGGGCTAGGAGGTTACTTGCTTCGGCAAACAAAATGGAAGAGAGAAAGTTTGAGGAAGTGCAGGTCATAGAACCGGGATCTGAAAAATGGTGAAGAAACGTTGCATGGAAGCGATTGACGAGTATTATGAGACATGCAATTCTTATGAAGAACGACTCCAATTGTATCTTGGAGCAAATCAGACACCGGAAAATCTGCTGGTTGTGACTTTCCTCAGCTCCGTTAAAAAAGGTGTTACTGGCAATCTTGGAAGTATATTTCTCTCCCCGTTCACTGTTGATAGCTGAAAGAGTCCACTTCCATTGCCATGGTGAAGAGGAAAGGGAAATCTTTTGCATTTTGTAGTAACATTAAGTAAATTAGCAAAGTACTGTGAATGCCGTCAAACATGCGATGATACACTTTGAGACAGATTGGTCTGTGGACTCAGAAATGAAGCCATCCAAAGGAAACTGTTGACTAAAGGGGCTCTAATTGTGAAATCTGCTCCGAAAATCGCTCCTTCCATGCAGCTTGCAGCAAAAGAGGCTTCATTGATTGGCATGCAAGCAAAAGTAAGACGGAGTGTTCGAAATGTAAGTCTGCAAAAAAATCTACCATGTCATCACTGTGCTCAAGTGGGAAATTCAGCAGAAGTAAGGCGAATAAATGCAATAATTATGGTAAGGAGGCTATATTGCAAAGGCATATTGGTCATGTCAACCTTCATCAGCTCAGAAGAAGTGTACCAAGCCATGTTGGTACAAGATGATCAGCAAGACTTCTGGGTATTCCCAAAACTTGATGGAAATAGAATCAAGGTGGAAGTGGGTACAAGGGCAGCACGGTAGCATGGTGGTTAGCACAATTGCTTCAGAGCTCCAGGGTCCCAGGTTCGATTCCCGGCTTGGTTCACTGTCTGTGGAGTCTGCACGTTCTCCCCGTGTGTGCGTGGGTTTCCTCCGGGTGCTCCGGTTTCCTCCCACTAGTCCAAAGATGTGCAGGTTAGATAGATTGGCCATGCTAAATTGCCCTTTGTGTTCAAAATTGCCCTCAGTGTTGGGTGGTGTTCCTGGGTTATGGGGATAGGGTGGAGATGTGGGCTTGGATAGGGTGCTCTTTCAAAGAGCCGGTGCAGACTCGATGGGCCGAATAGCCTCCTTCTGCACTGTAAATTATATGAAATCTATGAAAGTGCTGCAGTATCACTAATAACTGAGACAATGTACAGTCAGAAGCTAAAACATCTACCTTTCTGACCATCAAATGTTCTTCTAAGGATGTACACAGAAGAGGTTGTTCCACTAAAGGGGTTCGTTATGGTGAATGTTAATGGTCAAAAAGTGGAGATGCCTCTCCACGATGTCCGAGGAAACTTCCCTGCCTTGTTTGGTAGAGCCTGGTTGAGAAAGACAAAACTCAACTGGGCCATCATGAACCAACGAGTTGATTCAAAGAATGACCTGCAACTAACTTTTGAACAAGTATGCGAAGGTGATTCAAGCATCACTGGGCTCAACAACAGGAGTTGAAGTTAAATTCAAGACCAAGCCAGACAGTGCACCAAATGTCTCAGAATGAGAACAGTACCATACGCCATCAGGCCAACAGTCGAAGAAGAACTTGAAAGATTAGTTCAGACAGGAGTCATTTTCTGGTGGAATCTTTAATGGGAGGGGCCATGTTTTGCAGTTGCTTCTGCAACACAAAGGTGTACAGATAGATTCAGTTTGCTCTCAAAGGACTCTCCCTCTAAAAGGCTTTGCACCAATATAAGCAAGTGGAAACCCTTGTTGCTGATTTCATCCATGAGTGGTATTCAAGATATGTTGGATTGCTTAATTGGAAAAAATATACTGTTATGGGCCAGGGTTTTGAAAACTCCAAAGTATATCAGGGATTTCACCTGACTCTCAACTGTTTATTAACTTTGGTTACGGGGAGCACAAGGGCCTATCTTTTCAGATGTTATTCAACAAGGCCTTAAGCACTATCAATCAAAAATAAAGTTTATTCTACTAATTTAGTTAACATTTTTCTAAACACACACAGTAAGCATTTTTATCAACTACAAACATAAATACCCCACACAGCTACAGTACTCCATATATAACCCTTAATAATTTCCCCCTTTAAGCTGTTCCAATTTAGTAACAAGGTCCCATAAACCAGAAACCCCTTTTCAAAGGTGTGGCCCAGCACACAGCACTCAAGGCCTGGTTTAGATGCTCTTGTTCTTTCCAAAACAACTGGTTTGAATTTCTTCCAGAAAACAATTATTTTTTTTCAAGTTATCAAATATTCTGGAAAGAGCTTTTAAAATGCAGAGAGAGAGAGACAGGACAAGACTGCTCTGTCTAAATCCAGCCGCTAAATATGAAAACGAAAGCAAAAAACTCAGAAGCACACAACAGTCCCAAACCAAAGCAAAAGTTAAACTCAGAGCCACAGCCCAGCTCCACCCACACAATGACATCACTGAAGCCATGTGATAAGACAAAATATTTCTTAAAGGGACTCCCATGACAATACATAGAGGCAGGTTTAGAAATAAGTAAAATATTGTAACTGCTAAATGTAAGCTATTTCTTTGTTGTTAATGTGTTTACTTCTGTGTTTAAATTAAAGTTTGTTGAGCATAAAAGTGGCATGATGGTTAGCACTGCTGCCTCATAGCGTCAGGGCCCAGGGTTCAATTCCGGCCATGGGTTACTGTCTGTGTGGAGTTTGCACTTTCTCCCGGGTGCTCCGGTTTCCTCCCATAGTCCAAAGTTAGGTGGATTGGCCAGGCAAAATTTCCCTTTAGTGTCCAAAGACCTGGGGTTATGAGGATGGAGCACAGGAGTGAGCTCAGGTAGGGTATTCTTTCAGGTGGTTGGTGCAGACCCGATGGGCCAAATGGCCTCCTTCTGCACTGTAGAAAATCTATGAAACGTTGTCTGCTGGTCAGTGTTATCACTCCTGTAGCGCAGCAACATTTTCTCACACTTTTCCAAAGTAAAAAAAAGTTAGGTTCTTGTCCAGAATCCCATAACTGATTGGAGTTCTGGTCCGGATCCATAAAAGCTTTAACGCTGGGACTACCAGTGCTGCCCATTCTGAAAACTGTACTGGAGTAAGCTCCCCAGGTCTTCCAGATGCTTCAACTCCACTTTTGGTGCAGAGCATAAGGCACCAGTCTGGCTCTCAACATTTGGCAGTGCTTCTGGCTCTATGTAGATCTTGGCTTTCACCCCTTTGATGTACCTAGATTCCCTCTTGAAAACCTCATGTATTTGCACAGATGTTCTTGGAAAACCCTGGGCTGGATTCTCCGCACCCCGACGCCGAAAGCGTGCCCGGCGCGGGGGCGGAGAATCCATTTTCCCGCACAGAATCGGGACCGGCGCCGGTTCCCCCATTCTGCTGGCCCCAAAAAAGCGACATACTCTCCGTCGAGCACCTGCCTGGGGCCATTGCCAGAGACCCGCTCCACCATTCTATGACCCCGACTGGCCGAAGTCCCGATGGCGTGGATCTAATGTGGTCCAGCCGGTCGGGATGCTCGCGTGGCAGCTGCAGGCCGATCGGAGTTCAAGGGAGACTTTATAGGCGGCCGGGAAATGTTTGTGTGGGTGTTGAGGGCCGATCGGGGGGGGGTTATTTTTAGGTCCGAGTCCGAGTCTGCTATGGAGCATGGCGCGGCTGCTGGAGGCCGCCTCTGTGCACATGCGTGGCCTCCGACCCGGAAGTGCGGGGGCCCCGTATCTGTAGCAAAAGCTGCTAGGTCTACGCTAGGTCCCTGTTAGCCCCCTGCAGGGCAAGGAATATGTGGCCCTTTCATGCCAATTTTTCTGGCATGAAACTCCACAGTTTTGACGCTGTTGTAGGGCTATAGTCCCAATAACGGAGAATCCAGCCCCTCATCTGTGATGCTGAACATTTACAGCCAATTTAGCTTGATTTTCTTCAGCCAATCTTGCCCGATAATGCTTGGCCTCTGTCCTTTTACAACGAACGAGGGCAGTTGGGAGGACTGGTGTTGGTAAGAAACTAGTATTTATGCCATTCCCAATATCTTCAGTGCCTCCCCAATATAAGTGGCTAAAGTGGTCAATGTACTGCTGAGGTGTAAAAGCTGCAGCCCGCTTTGTAGATATCGAAACATTTGCTCATCCACGACTGTGGTAGCCGCACCGGTATCGAATTCCATATTTAGTGGAAGGCAGTAAACAATAAGGTAAATTTCAATGGGGATGTTTTGCTTAAACTCACCATGTTGAGCTTATAGACTTTAGACTTTTCCTCAGGGTCTTCCTCAAAATTGCTATCTAGAGTCACCAACATTTGTTTTGACAGCTCGTCTGTCTGACTGCTTTTGTGGCCTTTGTGATTATGTTTGAAACAGATGAATTCCTTACACTTGCACCTGTCTTAGGGATGGTCTCCCCCATAACAATAACAAACCTCCTAAACCTTGTGACTGCCAGTCACTCTTCCTTTTCTCAGGCTCCACTGCACCTTGGCTCAAGCAACCACCATTTCCCGCCCAATGGATTTACTTTGCTTTGCATGCCTTGTAGTTCAAAAGTGCTTTTTACAGCACTTGCAGTCGCTTGAGCCAACTCTATTGCTTTGTCTCAGGATATTCTGGTTTCTGCCGGCAACTCCTTCTGAATACTCAAATTATTGATTCCACAAAACAACCGGTCACACAACATATCACTGAGAGACGAACAGAATTCACAATGTTCAGCCATGGATACCTAGATACAAAGAAGAAAGGAGCAGGAAGAGGCCTTTTGGCCTTTCAAGCCTGCTCTGCCATTTATCACGATCGTGGCTGATCATCCAACTCAATAGCCTAATCCTGCTTTCTCCCCATAACCTTTGATCCTATTCGCCCCAAGTGCTATATCTAGCCGCCTCTTGAATATGTTCAATGTTTTAGCATCAACTACTTCCTATGATAATTAATTCCGCAGGCTCACCACTCTTTGGATGAAGAAATGTCTCCTCTTCTCTGTCCAAAATGGTTTACCCTGTATCCTCAGACTGTGACCCCTTGTTCTGGACACACGCACTATTGGGAACATCTTCCCGCATCTACCCTAGCTAGTCAATCTCTCCTCATATGACAGTCCCACCATCCCTGGAATCAGTCCGGTAAACCTTTGCTGCACTCCCTCAGGAGCCAGAACACCCTTCCTCTGAAAAGGAGACCAAAACTGCACAAAATATTCCAGGTGTGGCCTCACCAAGGCCCTGTATAATTGCAACACATCCTTGTTCCTGTACTCAAAGCCTCTCGCAATGAAGGCCAATATACCATTAGCCTTCTTTACCGCCTGCTGCACCTGCATGCTTACCTTCAGCGACTGGTGCACAAGGGCATCCAGGTCCCGCTGCACAGTCCCCTCTCCCAATTTACAACCATTCAGGTAGTAATCTGTCTTCCTGTTTTTGCTTCCAAAGTGAATAACCTCACACTTATCCAAATTATACTGCATCTGCCACTGATTTGCCCACTCGTCCAACCTGTCCAAATCATGCTGTCGGATCTCTGCATCCTTGTAACAGTTCACCCTCCCACCCAACTTGGCATCATCTGCAAACTTGGAGATGTTACATTTTGTTCCCTCATTCAAGTCATTAATATATACTGTGAATAGCTGGGAATAACTCCCAGCACCGATCCCTGTATCACCCTACTAGTTACTGCCTGCCAATTGGAATGAAATGAATGAAAAATGAAAAGGATCCTTTAATTCCTATTCTTTGTTTCCTCTCTGCCAACCAGTTTTCTATCCACCTCAATACACTTCCCCCAATCCCATGAGCTTTAATCTTGCACATTAATCTGTTGGTCTGTTGACAAAACTGAAGACAGTTTTTCCAGGACCTCTAATAGCTGTATGGACTTTATAACATTGCATAATAATGGAGGGTCAGGGATTGTAGAGGTCCCTCACTAGTTGCACCAATTGAACAAAGGATTTGGAGTCCAAAACCTCCAGAGATGCTAAGATTCACATGAAGTTATATGTTTGTGGGTAGCAAGCTGTGCGTAATATAACTTTTTGCTTGTCTTCTGCCGTGATTTTATTGGCAGCAAAAAAGGTTTACGAGCCTTCCACATATTGGCCCCAACTTTAAACCTCCGGATCTAATCGATCAATTTTCCAAAACAGTGGTATAGCTATTCGACTGCTGATGGTTCTTTACCTTTTTGCAGAAAACCGTGGGGCCACTCTTTCACCTGTCGTTCAAAATTTGATGACTTTCGTTCAACTGGATTGATTTATTATCATCGCCAATTGTGTAGTGCAAGGTAATGCAATGAGGCACTGTTAAATCACAACAGTGATTTATTAACAAAGGAACAACTTTATATGATAGATCAACATGGGAACTGTTCCCTCGACCCCCAGACTTACTCTGATGATACCCAGCTACCCGTGTCCGTGCCATGGCACCCGATTGCAACTTGTCAGCTCAAAACGAGAGGTTGTCCAAATCTTCCAGCATATGATCATGAATTGCTTCAGTATATGAGAAACTTTGAATGGTGCTGAACCCTGTGCAATCATAAGTGAACATTCCCACTTCTGACCTTATGATGGAAGGATGATCATGAATGAAGCAACTGAAGATGGTTGGGCCTTGGACACTACCCTGAGGAATTCCTGCAGTGATGTTCTGGAGCAGTTTTCCCCCTAATTCCCATTGACTCCAGTTTTGCTCAGGCTCCTTGATGCCATACTCGATCAAATGCTACCTTGATACAAAGAGCAACCACTCTCATCTCACCTTTTACATTCAGCTCTTTTGTTTGTGTTTAGCGCTGTGGCAGAACCCAAACAGAGTGTCTGTGAGCAGGTTATTGCTAAGTAGGGTCTGCAAGCTTGATAGCCCTGTCAATGATACCTTCCATCACTTTACTGTTGGTGTGGCATTTAACCGATTTGGATTTGTCCTGTATTTTGTCTACAGGACATACCTGGGTACATTTTCACATTGCTGGGTAAAGGTAGTGCCAACCATGCGTGCCACCCGGTTAATACCACATGGGTGGCGTCCACGGTAGAGGCATTGGGGGCAGGTGTTGCGACCACGGATCAGTATCTGCAAGACCTGGGGCATTCTGTGCAGGCGTTGACCGAGGCTCAGGACAAGGTTGCTGCCTCCCAGGCAGCCATGTGCCAGAGCCACCTGAAAATTGCAGCGTGGCCCAGTCACAGCGGGCCATGGCTGGGAACGCTTCCCAGACACTGGCCAATATGGCACAGACACAGAGGGAGGTGGCCCAGTCCCAGAGGGGGATGGCGCAGCCTCTGGCTGATGTGACACTGTAACTTGTATGAAATCTATGAAAGTGCTGCAGTATCACTAATAACTGAGACAATGTAGCTAAAACATCTACCTTTCTGACCATCAAATGTTCTTCTAAGGATGTACACAGAAGAGGTTGTTCCACTAAAGGGGTTCGTAATGGTGAATGTTAATGGTCAAAAAGTGGAGATGCCTCTCCACGATGTCCGAGGAAACTTCCCTGCCTTGTTTGGTAGAGCCTGGTTGAGAAAGACAAAATTCAACTGGGCCATCATGAACCAACGAGTTGATTCAAAGAATGACCTGCAACTAACTTTTGAACAAGTATGCGAAGGTGATTCAAGCATCACTGGGCTCAACAACAGGAGTTGAAGTTAAATTCAAGACCAAGCCAGACAGTGCACCAAATGTCTCAGAATGAGAACAGTACCATACGCCATCAGGCCAACAGTCGAAGAAGAACTTGAAAGATTAGTTCAGACAGGAGTCATTTTCTGGTGGAATCTTTAATGGGAGGGGCCATGTTTTGCAGTTGCTTCTGCAACACAAAGGTGTACAGATAGATTCAGTTTGCTCTCAAAGGACTCTCCTTCTAAAAGGCTTTGCACCAATATAAGCAAGTGGAAACCTTTGTTGCTGATTTCATCCATGAGTGGTATTCAAGATATGTTGGATTGCTTAATTGGAAAAAATATACTGTTATGGGCCAGGGTTTTGAAAACTCCAAAGTATATCAGGGATTTCACCTGACTCTCAACTGTTTATTAACTTTGGTTACGGGGAGCACAAGGGCCTATCTTTTCAGATGTTATTCAACAAGGCCTTAAGCACTATCAATCAAAAATAAAGTTTATTCTACTAATTTAGTTAACATTTTTCTAAACACACACAGTAAGCATTTTTATCAACTACAAACATAAATACCCCACACAGCTACAGTACTCCATATATAACCCTTAATAATTTCCCCCTTTAAGCTGTTCCAATTTAGTAACAAGGTCCCATAAACCAGAAACCCCTTTTCAAAGGTGTGGCCCAGCACACAGCACTCAAGGCCTGGTTTAGATGCTCTTGTTCTTTCCAAAACAACTGGTTTGAATTTCTTCCAGAAAACAATTATTTCTTTTCAAGTTATCAAATATTCTGGAAAGAGCTTTTAAAATGCAGAGAGAGAGAGACAGGACAAGACTGCTCTGTCTAAATCCAGCCGCTAAATATGAAAACGAAAGCAAAAAACTCAGAAGCACACAACAGTCCCAAACCAAAGCAAAAGTTAAACTCAGAGCCACAGCCCAGCTCCACCCACACAATGACATCACTGAAGCCATGTGATAAGACAAAATATTTCTTAAAGGGACTCCCATGACAATACATAGAGGCAGGTTTAGAAATAAGTAAAATATTGTAACTGCTAAATGTAAGCTATTTCTTTGTTGTTAATGTGTTTACTTCTGTGTTTAAATTAAAGTTTGTTGAGCATAAAAGTGGCATGATGGTTAGCACTGCTGCCTCATAGCGTCAGGGCCCAGGGTTCAATTCCGGCCATGGGTTACTGTCTGTGTGGAGTTTGCACTTTCTCCCGGGTGCTCCGGTTTCCTCCCATAGTCCAAAGTTAGGTGGATTGGCCAGGCAAAATTTCCCTTTAGTGTCCAAAGACCTGGGGTTACGAGGATGGAGCACAGGAGTGAGCTCAGGTAGGGTATTCTTTCAGGTGGTTGGTGCAGACCCGATGGGCCAAATGGCCTCCTTCTGCACTGTAGAAAATCTATGAAACGTTGTCTGCTGGTCAGTGTTATCATTCCTGTAGCGCAGCAACATTTTCTCACACTTTTCCAAAGTAAAAAAAAGTTGGGTTCTTGTCCAGAATCCCATAACTGATTGGAGTTCTGGTCCGGATCCATAAAAGCTTTAACGCTGGGACTACCAGTGCTGCCCATTCTGAAAACTGTACTGGAGTAAGCTCCCCAGGTCTTCCAGATGCTTCAACTCCACTTTTGGTGCAGAGCATAAGGCACCAGTCTGGCTCTCAACATTTGGCAGTGCTTCTGGCTCTATGTAGATCTTGGCTTTCACCCCTTTGATGTACCTAGATTCCCTCTTGAAAACCTCATGTATTTGCACAGATGTTCTTGGAAAACCCTGGGCTGAATTCTCCGCACCCCGACGCCGAAAGCGTGCCCGGCGCGGGGGCGGAGAATCCATTTTCCCGCACAGAATCGGGACCGGCGCCGGTTCCCCCATTCTGCTGGCCCCAAAAAAGCGACATACTCTCCGTCGAGCACCTGCCTGGGGCCATTGCCAGAGACCCGCTCCACCATTCTATGACCCCGACTGGCCGAAGTCCCGATGGCGTGGATCTAATGTGGTCCAGCCGGTCGGGATGCTCGCGTGGCAGCTGCAGGCCGATCGGAGTTCAAGGGAGACTTTATAGGCGGCCGGGAAATGTTTGTGTGGGTGTTGAGGGCCGATCGGGGGGGGGGTTATTTTTAGGTCCGAGTCCGAGTCTGCTATGGAGCATGGCGCGGCTGCTGGAGGCCGCCTCTGTGCACATGCGTGGCCTCCGACCCGGAAGTGCGGGGGCCCCGTATCTGTAGCAAAAGCTGCTAGGTCTACGCTAGGTCCCTGTTAGCCCCCTGCAGGGCAAGGAATATGTGGCCCTTTCATGCCAATTTTTCTGGCATGAAACTCCACAGTTTTGACGCTGTTGTAGGGCTATAGTCCCAATAACGGAAAATCCAGCCCCTCATCTGTGATGCTGAACATCTACAGCCAATTTAGCTTGATTTTCTTCAGCCAATCTTGCCCGATAATGCTTGGCCTCTGTCCTTTTACAACGAACGAGGGCAGTTGGGAGGACTGGTGTTGGTAAGAAACTAGTATTTATGCCATTCCCAATATCTTCAGTGCCTCCCCAATGTAAGTGGCTAAAGTGGTCAATGTACTGCTGAGGTGTAAAAGCTGCAGCCCTCTTTGTAGATATCTAAACATTTGCTCATCCACGACTGTGGTAGCCGCACCGGTATCGAATTCCATATTTAGTGGAAGGCAGTAAACAATAAGGTAAATTTCAATGGGGATGTTTTGCTTAAACTCACCATGTTGAGCTTATAGACTTTAGACTTTTCCTCAGGGTCTTCCTCAAAATTGCTATCTAGAGTCACCAACATTTGTTTTGACAGCTCGTCTGTCTGACTGCTTTTGTGGCCTTTGTGATTATGTTTGAAACAGATGAATTCCTTACACTTGCACCTGTCTTAGGGATGGTCTCCCCCATAACAATAACAAACCTCCTAAACCTTGTGACTGCCAGTCACTCTTCCTTTTCTCAGGCTCCACTGCACCTTGGCTCAAGCAACCACCATTTCCCGCCCAATGGATTTACTTTGCTTTGCATGCCTTGTAGTTCAAAAGTGCTTTTTACAGCACTTGCAGTCGCTTGAGCCAACTCTATTGCTTTGTCTCAGGATATTCTGGTTTCTGCCGGCAACTCCTTCTGAATACTCAAATTATTGATTCCACAAAACAACCGGTCACACAACATATCACTGAGAGACGAACAGAATTCACAATGTTCAGCCATGGATACCTAGATACAAAGAAGAAAGGAGCAGGAAGAGGCCTTTTGGCCTTTCAAGCCTGCTCTGCCATTTATCACGATCGTGGCTGATCATCCAACTCAATAGCCCAATCCTGCTTTCTCCCCATAACCTTTGATCCTATTCGCCCCAAGTGCTATATCTAGCCGCCTCTTGAATATGTTCAATGTTTTAGCATCAACTACTTCCTATGATAATTAATTCCGCAGGCTCACCACTCTTTGGATGAAGAAATGTCTCCTCTTCTCTGTCCAAAATGGTTTACCCTGTATCCTCAGACTGTGACCCCTTGTTCTGGACACACGCACTATTGGGAACATCTTCCCACATCTACCCTAGCTAGTCAATCTCTCCTCATATGACAGTCCCACCATCCCTGGAATCAGTCCGGTAAACCTTTGCTGCACTCCCTCAGGAGCCAGAACACCCTTCCTCCGAAAAGGAGACCAAAACTGCACAAAATATTCCAGGTGTGGCCTCACCAAGGCCCTGTATAATTGCAACACATCCTTGTTCCTGTACTCAAAGCCTCTCGCAATGAAGGCCAATATACCATTAGCCTTCTTTACCGCCTGCTGCACCTGCATGCTTACCTTCAGCGACTGGTGCACAAGGGCATCCAGGTCCCGCTGCACAGTCCCCTCTCCCAATTTACAACCATTCAGGTAGTAATCTGTCTTCCTGTTTTTGCTTCCAAAGTGAATAACCTCACACTTATCCAAATTATACTGCATCTGCCACTGATTTGCCCACTCGTCCAACCTGTCCAAATCATGCTGTCGGATCTCTGCATCCTTGTAACAGTTCACCCTCCCACCCAACTTGGCATCATCTGCAAACTTGGAGATGTTACATTTTGTTCCCTCATTCAAGTCATTAATATATACTGTGAATAGCTGGGAATAACTCCCAGCACCGATCCCTGTATCACCCTACTAGTTACTGCCTGCCAATTGGAATGAAATGAATGAAAAATGAAAAGGATCCTTTAATTCCTATTCTTTGTTTCCTCTCTGCCAACCAGTTTTCTATCCACCTCAATACACTTCCCCCAATCCCATGAGCTTTAATCTTGCACATTAATCTGTTGGTCTGTTGACAAAACTGAAGACAGTTTTTCCAGGACCTCTAATAGCTGTATGGACTTTATAACATTGCATAATAATGGAGGGTCAGGGATTGTAGAGGTCCCTCACTAGTTGCACCAATTGAACAAAGGATTTGGAGTCCAAAACCTCCAGAGATGCTAAGATTCACATGAAGTTATATGTTTGTGGGTAGCAAGCTGTGCGTAATATAACTTTTTGCTTGTCTTCTGCCGTGATTTTATTGGCAGCAAAAAAGGTTTACGAGCCTTCCACATATTGGCCCCAACTTTAAACCTCCGGATCTAATCGATAAATTTTCCAAAACAGTGGTATAGCTATTCGACTGCTGATGGTTCTTTACCTTTTTGCAGAAAACCGTGGGGCCACTCTTTCACCTGTCGTTCAAAATTTGATGACTTTCGTTCAACTGGATTGATTTATTATCATCGCCAATTGTGTAGTGCAAGGTAATGCAATGAGGCACTGTTAAATCACAACAGTGATTTATTAACAAAGGAACAACTTTATATGATAGATCAACATGGGAACTGTTCCCTCGACCCCCAGACTTACTCTGATGATACCCAGCTACCCGTGTCCGTGCCATGGCACCCGATTGCAACTTGTCAGCTCAAAACGAGAGGTTGTCCAAATCTTCCAGCATATGATCATGAATTGCTTCAGTATATGAGAAACTTTGAATGGTGCTGAACCCTGTGCAATCATAAGTGAACATTCCCACTTCTGACCTTATGATGGAAGGATGATCATGAATGAAGCAACTGAAGATGGTTGGGCCTTGGACACTACCCTGAGGAATTCCTGCAGTGATGTTCTGGAGCAGTTTTCCCCCTAATTCCCATTGACTCCAGTTTTGCTCAGGCTCCTTGATGCCATACTCGATCAAATGCTACCTTGATACAAAGAGCAACCACTCTCATCTCACCTTTTACATTCAGCTCTTTTGTTTGTGTTTAGCGCTGTGGCAGAACCCAAACAGAGTGTCTGTGAGCAGGTTATTGCTAAGTAGGGTCTGCAAGCTTGATAGCCCTGTCAATGATACCTTCCATCACTTTACTGTTGGGGTGGCATTTAACCGATTTGGATTTGTCCTGTATTTTGTCTACAGGACATACCTGGGTACATTTTCACATTGCTGGGTAAAGGTAGTGCCAACCATGCGTGCCACCCGGTTAATACCACATGGGTGGCGTCCACGGTAGAGGCATTGGGGGCAGGTGTTGCGACCACGGATCAGTATCTGCAAGACCTGGGGTATTCTGTGCAGGCGTTGACCGAGGCTCAGGACAAGGTTGCTGCCTCCCAGGCAGCCATGTGCCAGAGCCACCTGAAAATTGCAGCGTGGCCCAGTCACAGCGGGCCATGGCTGGGAACGCTTCCCAGACACTGGCCAATATGGCACAGACACAGAGGGAGGTGGCCCAGTCCCAGAGGGGGATGGCGCAGCCTCTGGCTGATGTGACACAGGCCCAGAAGAAGATGGTGACACAGTGAATGGGCGATGTGGCGCAGTCCCAGACAGCGATGCTCCCTGGCCGCCAGCATGCAGACCCTAGTCGAGACCAGAGCGGGCCCCTAGGACTGGCAGTGCCAGGTGGCAGGGGAGCCTCAAGGGATAGTTCTCTTGTACCTCCGTCCCATGGAGTAGCCCGGGGGACATCGGGCACCCCGAGGGAGGAGGAGGTGATGGGGCCCATGCCGGTGTCTCCCGCAGAGGAGGTGCCAGAACACCGCAGCACCTCTGACCTCCCCCACCCTCCTGTCCCTGGTGCATCTGCTGATTGTATGATTGCTTACCGCTGCCTGTTGCCTACTGCTTCCGCTGTTTAGAATGCAAGTATTCCTGTGTTGTTCTTTTTCCAAATTAACAACGTGTTTTTTTTTTTTGCAACGCCTGGTGTTGCCCCTGGCATGCCCTCCTGTACTCTTCATTGAACCAGGGTTGAGCCCCAGGCTTGATGGTAATGGTGGGATGGAGGATATGCCAGACAATAAGGTTGTAGATTGTGGTCGAGTGCAATTCAGCTGCTGCTGATGGCCCACAGTGCCTTCTGGTTGCTCAGTCTTGAGTTGCTAGATCTGAAAACCATCCCATTTCGAACAGTAGTAGTGCCACATTGATGGTATCCTCAATGTAAAAATGGGGCAGTTTCTCAACGAGGACTATGGGTGCGATCTAATGGCTGAGTTGTGCCCGGTGTGGATCTGTGCGAGCCGGTTACATCGTGGGAGAGGCCGAAATCAGCATCCGCACCAGGCACCGATTGGCCTTCGATCTAACTAGCCGGCTCCCGTTGGCGGCTTACAGATCCCGCCTGGACAGGTGAGGACCAATTAACACCAATTGAGGGCAATCTCCATCTCTTTAATGGGATGGAACCCTGTCTAAAGTCCTTCTGAGATCTAACTGACTCCCTATTGGGAAGCTAGCGCAATGGCTGTTGAGGGGATCAGGGGAGGTGAGTAGCTATCTTTGAATTCAGACATTTAGCCCAGCAACATTGGGCTGCTGCTCCAGTGATCAGACGGGAGAGCCCGGGGGTGGGGGGGGGGGGGGGGGGGAGGGGGGGGGGGGGGGGGGTGGGGGGGGGGGGGTGCCTGGTCAGGGTCTGAGTGCCATCAGTGGGGATCACTCCTGGGCTGTGGGGGTGATGGGCTCACGTCTGCAGGTCTGCACCCCCCCCTTTCCCCCCCCAAATTGTGTATACCAATAACAGAGGGAACTTCAGCTACTGCCTGTCTGTCCAACCGAACACTGCCCCCCCCCAAGGTAGAGCCACATCCATCGTAATGTGGTGCAGGTCCCATCTGACTGTGAGCAGCCTGTGGCTGCACAGCTGAAGGCTATTGTTAATAGGGAATGGGCACTGTTAGTTAGATGAGCACTTCACAGCTCTCGAGTGGAAGCTCGTCGGTAGACATGCCATGTTGCATGTCAGTGTTATTGCCTAGCATCCCAATCAAACTGAGACCTGGAAATTTTGCATGAACCCAGAGGTGTCAACGCCATTGAGGCAGCAGCCAACAATCAAATACCTGAGCGCTGAGCTAAAGATGGGCTCTCGAGTGTTTGAGCGGCCAGAGGGTGAGTGTATGGATCGGGGAAGGTACTCAAGCAGCTTCCACGTAACATTCCCAGCAGGGATTTGGGTCTGGGTGTAAGTGTTCAGGGTGGGGCCCCTCAGCACAACCTACTCATTGGATGGCACCTTGAGGAAGGTGGGAAAAGTCAGGGTGGGGGAGGCTTGGGGGATTCGAGGGTCCCAGGGTGGAAGTCATAACTGATTGTAGGTCCCTCGCCCTCTCCAATTCCTTACAGATATCACATCATGGATGGTACTGTGGACCCTGTAGCAGCTGCCCTCGCGGTGCTGCTGACAGTACAGGTGGCCAGATGGCGGAGAAGCCGGCGGCAGCAGCGTCGATGCAGAATCCAGGCGGTAGCCCATGTTCAGGGGCCCGCCCCACACCCTGAGGAACCAGCCACCCACCAGGCTGGGGCGGAACCCAGATGCTGGTGACCATAGGTTGCTTGAGGAGCATGTGCTGCAGGAGACTCCGCATAAACAAGGGGATGGTGCGGCACCTGAGCTATGACCTTACTGACTTGGCAACACGAGGAAGAGGAGCACACCCACTCCCGGTGGCCATCGAGGTCACTGAAGCCCTGAACCTTTAATGCACGGGTTCAGTCCAGGACTCAAGCGGGGACTTGTGCAGAATTTCACAATTTACAGCCCACAAGTGCATCCGTGAAGTCCTGTATGCCCGGGCATCAGACTACATAAACTTCGAGCTGGACCAAGCCCATCAGGATGACCGGGCAGCAAGATTCTCTGCCATCGCCAGGATGCACCAGGTCCAGGGGGTAATTGATGGCATATATGTCGCCTTGTGCACACTGGGAGAACAAGGAGTGGAGGAAGGGGTTTCACTCCCTGAATATTCAACTTGGCCAGATCATGTACGTTTGTACACGCTTCCTCGGGAGTGTGGAAGACAACAACATCCTGAGACACTCCGAGATCCCAGGTGTCTTCAAGACTCCTGGGAGATAAGGGGAACCCGCTGAGGTGCTACCTAATGTCACCAGTAGCAAGCTGGAGACTGATGTGGAGACCTGATAAAACTAGGTCCATGTTGCCTCTCATGCCGCTCTGGTGGTCTGCTGTGCCCTCCATAACCTGGCATGGCAGTGGAGGTGGAGGAGGAGGGATATGCAGTCTCATCTGAGGAGGAGGGCCAGACGTGGAGGGGCTGGAGGACGAGCTCATGTAGGACACACGGAAGTAGCCGGAGGATGGAGGACAGGTGGCGGCGATGGTCCGGCATGCCCAGAGGACTAGGGAAACCCTCATCCTCGCCCGGTTCTCATAGGATGAAGCTTTGTCTGTCATCTCAGCCCCTCCCCCCTTTCCACCGGTTCCCCCGCCCCCCGACTAACCTGCTCCACCCTCCCAGGGTCTGTATAACATCACTCCAGGGTGGTGGGTCTGTGTAGGCACTGCCAGCGGGTCATCATAGAAGGCAGGAGAGTGATGATAACCTGCTGTTAACCTGAGCTTTGATGCTCATCAATCTGTGACATATTCTGACTCCTGTCTGTCTGCCGACAGCATGAGCACACCCCATACCTGTACGTGGTATGCCTCGGGTGCTCCAGATCTAAGACCACTGTGCCAGGGGGGCAGGGGCTGACAGAGAACAGCAATGTACAGGCAATCAAAAGAGATTAAAATTAATATGCGGAGCGCAATTACAGGGTTAAAGAAGCCCTTGGACACAACATTCAGTCCTCCTTCCTTTGTGAGGTTATGTGAGGTGGGTGGGGTGCACCCTGACCTGCTATGTGGAATAACGTGACAGAGGCTTCACGTGTCTGTGGTGTAACATGTTTTAACTGTGAACATTCAAAACCCTAATTGTCCCTAGTCACCGATGGTGCCAATGTCGCCCCCCAGTGCCCACTTAGTGATCCTCAATTTTCCTAGCCCTCCGTGCTCTGCCGTTACATCTAGGTGTGTCCCCAGGGTGAACATCAGAGGTGGAGGCAACCCATTGTTTTACACGCCCTGTGGCCTTTGATGTCCCTGGCGGACGTCCGTCCTCCTGAGGGCCTGGAGCAGAGGGCCCGGCCGCCTTACTGGTGTCGCCGTACCAGCCTTTTCTGCCCGCTGACATTGAGATGCCCCATTGCCAGGAGCAGGGACTTGGGAGAGCTGGAACCTCTCATCATCTTCCTGTTTTAATGCTCCAAGGTGGTCTCCAGGGCTCCCTCCTCCCAGATAGTGCCCATAGGGCCCTTGGGTCTCTATGGGATGGAGGGGCAGCAGGAGTGAGCTTCAGAGGCTCCAGCGTCATCCAGCACTGCAAGTTCTGGTGCCCCCCCCCATTGCCTACAACATTATGTTGACGTCCTCAGCGATGCTGCTCTGTGACTGGGCCACGTCCTGCAGTGCCTCGGCAACATCTTTCTGCATCTGGGATATGTCTCTCAGTGACTGGGACACACTCTGGGGTGCCTGGGCTATGCAAAACCTGTGACTGGGACCCGGGCAAAGGCCACCTGCATCGTGACATGTCCCCCAGCGACTGGGACATGAAGTCGAGGCGCTCAGCATGGCCGTCACTGACTGAGCGACGGCCTTGGACACCACCACTCACGATGCAGCACTTGTGCTGCAAACGTTCCACTGCGGTCACCACCATAGCAGTATTGGCCTTGGTGCCACGCATTGCCGGCGCTATCCCCTGTGCCCGTAGCCTCTGGGACTCCTCCAATCAACTATGCACTGGCTGCAGTGTCGCTAACATCCTTTCCTGAATCTCACGGTCGCACCCTAGCGTCTGCATCAGCTCCGGGATACCCTTGTCCAGAGGCTCAACATCTGCCTGGGACCCAGCTGGGTCAAGGGATCCAGTAGACCTCTGACTGCTGAGTCCCTCAGATGTTCCTGCCTCCACCTGATGTACATCAGCAATTGTGTGGTGCCCACCAAATTGTGCTCCAGAAGCCTGTCCACTCGTGTGTGCCACCGAGGTGTGTGTCTCTGCGTTAGTGGATGGTGGGGATGATAGCTGTGACGCATTGATGGCATCCTCGGAGCTCGTCTCCGAGGTCTTTTCTTGGAAGGCAGGGATGGCCACTCCGGATGGGCTGGCACCATCCAATGGAAATCCTATGAGAGAATGGACATGTGGACAGTCAAATGGAAGGATCCTTTGTCTGACTTGAACACCTTCATTGAGACAGGTTGTCTGGGTGGAGGAGGAGTCGTGGATTCTCACCTCTGCAGTGCAGGCCATTCTCACTGTTGCTGACTGCTCTCTCCTCGCTGAACCCCCTGCGATCTCTAGGGCCTGTTCCTCATAGGGGGTGAGGAGTCAATGTCCTGCATCCCGCCAGTCATCTGCCAACTTTTCCTGCGACGACAATGAGAGGGCATTTTGAGCCGCAGGCTTGATGCATCGGGGGTGGAGGGGGTGGGGTCAGTGGGGTGTAGGCGGGGCGGCTGCCAGGGGGCAGATGTCAACTCGTCAGTCTGGAGGAGCTAAGGGAGAGGGTAGAGCTGCCGAGGGGGAGTGAGTTCAGGTATCTGAAGTTAGGGACTTTGCGCAAAAGATTTGGAGGGGGTTACCTAGGTTGCCGGGATGCACCCTGCTGGAGCGACTGCTGCTTCCGGTTGTGGAAGGGGAAGGAAGAATTGGTGATGTATACAAGTGGCTGAGGGAGCAGGTGGTGAAGATCAAGGAGAAATGGGAAGCGGAGTTGGGAAATGGGAAGGGGAGATCAATTGGGGAGTATGGAGTGAGGCACTGCGTAGGATAAACGGGACCTCCTCTTGTGCAAGGATGAGCCTGATACAGTTTAAGGTGGTGCACAAGGTGCATATAACTTGGGCGAGAATGAGTGGGTTCTTTCAGGGGGTAGCAGATGAGTGTGAGAGGTGTGGGTGGGGGCCCCATGTTTTGGGATTGCGAAAAATTGGGAAGTTTCTGGGCGGGAGTGTTCACGGTCTTAGCCAGGATCGTGGAGGAGGAGGTGGACCCAGATCCTTTGGTGGCGATATTTGGGGTTTCAGAGAAGCTGGAGCTCATGGAAAGGAGGAAGGCCGATGTCTTGGCCTTCACCTCTCTGATTGCACGGCATCAAATTTTGCTGGAGAGGCGGTCGGTATTGCCGCCAGGGGTAGCGGCTTGGTTGGTTGTATGACCTCCTGTGGTTAGAGAAGATAAAGTGTGAGTCAAGGGGCTCAGCAGGGGGGTTTGAGAAAAGGTGGGGATGTTTGTGACCGTGTTCAGAGCTGTTCGTCGAGGGGGGGAGGGGGAAAGAGTGAAAAAGGCAGGAAATCTGTACAGACTTTATAGTTGATTGCTGGGAAGTATGTTTCCCGGAGTGTTTATTTGCTGTAAATTGTTTTGATGCATGTTTGTAATAAAGTACATTAAAAAAAAAACACGTGGTCCAGTGACTGTCATACAACTGAACAGCTTGTTTGGCTATTTCGGAGGACAGTAAATTTCTTTCCCTAAAGGAGATGGGATTTTACACAACTGATTTGTTTTAATTCCAGTTGCTATGGTGGGAGTTGAACCCATGTCCCCAGAGGGTTAGCCCAGACCTCTGATCCAATGACATTACCATTATGCCCGAGTCTCCTCCATGGTGGCTTTGCCCCTGATTGGTCCACACTCCAGCTCTGATCCCTGATGTGTTATGATCAGGTGAGAATGGGTACCAGGACACCCCTTTTCTCCCCCTCAATGGATTGTAGCAGTATTTTGAAATTTATCAAGATGAATGCGCTGAATCTGTACTTAACTGTATAGGTGCTGACTGCAAATAACTCAATCTGGAAGACTTTCTTGAGTTTAAATATGAAAGGAGTTTGTTTTTATTGTGCTAATAACCCACCGAGGTAAATAGTTTTAAAATATTTTAAAACGTAAATACATGCTCCAACTATCCGAACACGCAAGCTTCCTTCATTAATAGCTATAAAGTAGAGGAAATTAACTTTTAGACAAATTAAGATTCAACGATAAAAGGCAAATAAGTAAAGTTTGCTGATTATGAGTCCTTCGCTGGTTCATGTTTGAGGCAGTCTTTAAACATCAATCTTTGTTTTGTTTTCTATGGAAACTCTTCTTTGCAACTATTGCCGCCTGCCTTCCCCCAATTTGATATAATCTGTCAGAGTTCACTTTATTTATATGAGAGGCATGTAGTGATCTCTATATGTGCATGCACACAAGGGGTTAATGGGTAAACAGCAGCACCACATGATCACTAGAGGGCTGGACCAACAGGGGTATAAAAGGCAACCACATTGGGTCTCTGGCTCTCTCGGGGGTGCACTGTGACCAGGGCAATAGCAGAGTAGTTCAGATGGCTAGTGGAGTTACGTATAGTTACTGTAATTAGATCTTGTTAACCTTATCATCAGTATCAAAGTTAAAGTAAAGAACTCATGCGCTTATTGTTATAGTTACTCAATAAACCTTTTGTTACTACTGGATGAGTTTGAGTCTTCTTCATCGAGATTCATAAGAACATAAGAACATAAGAACTAGGAGCAGGAGTAGGCCATCTGGCCCCTCGGGCCTGCTCCACCATTCAATGAGATCATGGCTGATCTTTTGTGGACTCAGCTCCACTTTCCGGCCCGAACACCATAACCCTTAATCCCTTTATTCGTCAAAAAACTATCTATCTTTATCTTAAAAACATTTAATGAAGGAGCCTCTACTGCTTCACTGGGCAAGGAATTCCATAGATTCACAACCCTTTGGGTGAAGAAGTTCCTCCTAAACTCAATCCTAAATCTACTTCCCCTTATTTTGAGGCTATGCCCCCTAGTTCTGCTTTCACCCGCCAGTGGAAACAACCTGCCCGCATCTATCCTATCTATTCCCTTCATAACCTTATATGTTTCTATAAGATCCCCCCTCATCCTTCTAAATTCCAACGAGTACAGTCCCAGTCTACTCAACCTCTCCTCGTAATCCAACCCCTTCAGCTCTGGGATTAACCTAGTGAATCTCCTCTGCACACCCTCCAGTGCCAGTACGTCCTTTCTCAAGTAAGGAGACCAAAACTGAACACAATACTCCAGGTGTGGCCTCACTAACACCTTATCCAATTGCAGCATAACCTCCCTAGTCTTAAACTCCACCCCTCTAGCAATGAAGGACAAAATTCCATTTGCCTTCTTAATCACCTGTTGCACCTGAAAACCACCTTTCTGCGACTCATGCACTAGCACGCCCAGGTCTCTCTGCACAGCAGCATGTTTTAATATTTTATCATTTAAATAATAATCCCTTTTGCTGTTATTCCTACCAAAATGGATAACCTCACATTTGTCAACATTGTATTCCATCTGCCAGACCCTAGCCCATTCACTTAGCCTATCCAAATCCCTCTGCAGACTTCCAGTATCCTCTGCACTTTTTGCTTTACCACTTGTCTTAGTGTCATCTGCAAACTTGGACACATTGCCCTTGGTCCCCAACTCCAAATCATCTATGTAAATTGTGAACAGTTGTGGGCCCAACACTGATCCCTGAGGGACACCACTAGCTACTGATTGCCAACCAGAGAAACACCCATTAATCCCCACTCTTTGCTTTCTATTAATTAACCAATCCTCTATCCATGCTACTACTTTCCCCTTAATGCCATGCATCTTTATCTTATGCAACAACCTTTTGTGTGGCACCTTGTCAAAGGCTTTCTGGAAATCCAGATATACCACATCCATTGGCTCCCCGTTATCTACCGCACTGTTAATGTCCTCAAAAAATTCCGCTAAATTAGTTAGGCACGACCTGCCCTTTATGAACATGGGGGCAGCACGGTAGCATTGTGGATAGCACAATTGCTTCACAGCTCCAGGGTCCCAGGTTCGATTCCGGCTTGGGTCACTGTCTGTGCGGAGTCTGCACATCCTCCCCGTGTGTGCGTGGGTTTCCTCCGGGTGCTCCGGGTTCCTCCCACAGTCCAAAGATGTGCAGGTTAAGTGGATTGGCCATGTTAAACTGGCCCTTAGTGTCCAAAATTGTCCTTAGTGTTGGGTGGGGTTGCTGGGTTGTGGGGATGGGGTGGAGGTGTTGGCATTGGGTGGGCTGCTCTTTCCAAGAGCCGGTGCAGACTCGGTGGACTGAATGGCCTCCTTCTGCACTGTAAATTCTATGAAAAAAAATTCTATGAAACCCATGCTGCGTCTGCCCAATGGGACAATTTCCATCCAGATGCCTCGCTATTTCTTCCTTGATGACAGATTCCAGCATCTTCCCTACTACCGAAGTTAAGCTCACTGGCCTATAATTACCCACTTTCTGCCTACCTCCTTTTTTAAACAGTGGTGTCACATTTGCTAATTTCCAATCCGCCGGGACCACCCCAGAGTCTAGTGAATTTTGGTAAATTATCACTAGTGCATTTGCAATTTCCCTAGCCATCTCTTTTAGCACTCTGGGATGCATTCCATCAGGGCCAGGAGACTTGTCTACCTTTAGCCCCATTAGCTTGCCCATCACTACCTCCTTGGTGATATCAATCCTCTCAAGGTCCTCACCTGTCATAGCCTCATTTCCATCAGTCACTGGCATGTTATTTGTGTCTTCCACTGTGAAGACCGACCCAAAAAACCTGTTCAGTTCCTCAGCCATTTCCTCATCTCCCATTATTAAATCTCCCTTCTCATCCGCTAAAGGACCAATATTTACCTTAGCCACTCTTTTTTGTTTTATGTATTTGTGGAAACTTTTACTATCTGTTTTTATATTCTGAGCAAGTTTACTCTCATAATCTATCTTACTCTTCTTTATAGCTTTTTTAGTAGCTTTCTGTTGCCCCCTAAAGATTTCCCAGTCCTCTAGTCTCCCACTGATCTTTGCTACTTTGTATGTTTTTTCCTTCAATTTGATACTCTCCCTTATTTCCTTAGATATCCACGGTCGATTTTCCCTCTTTTTACCGTCCTTCCTTTTTGTTGGTATAAACCTTTGCTGGGCACTGTGAAAAATCACTTGGAAGGTTCTTCACTGTTCCTCAACTGTTTCACCATAAAGTCTTTGCTCCCAGTCTACCTTAGCTAGTTCTTCTCTCATCCCATTGTAATCTCCTTTGTTTAAGCACAAAACACTAGTGCTTGATTTTACCTTCTCACCCTCCATCTGTATTTTAAATTCCACCATATTGTGATCGCTCCTTCCGAGAGGATCCTTAACTATGAGATCCTGAATCAATCCTGTCTCATTACACAGGACCAGATCTAGGACCGCTTGTTCCCTCGTAGGTTCCATTCCATACTGTTCGAGGAAACTATCGCGGATACATTCTATAAACTCCTCCTCAAGGCTGCCTTGACCGACCTGGTTAAACCAGTCAACATGTAGATTAAAATCCCCCATGATAACTGCTGTACCATTTCTACATGCATCTGTTATTTCTTTGTTTATTGCCTGCCCCACCATAATGTTACTATTTGGTGGCCTATAGATTACTCCTATCAGTGACTTTTTCGCCTTACTATTCCTGATTTCCACCCAAATGGATTCAACCTTATCCTCCATAGCACCGATGTCATCCCTTACTGTTGCCCGGATGTCATCCTTAAATAACAGAGCTACACCACCTCCCTTACCATCCACTCTGTCCTTCCGAAAAGTTTGATACCCTCGGATATTTAACTCCCAGTCGTGACCATCCTTTAACCATGTTTCAGTAATGGCCACTAAATCATAGTCATTCACGATGATTTGCGCCATCAACTCATTTATCTTATTCCGAATACTACGAGCATTCAGGTAAAGTACACTTATGTTGGCTTTTTTACCTCTGTTCTTAATCTTAACACCTCGATCAGTAACCTCTCCTAAGTTATATTTCCTCTTAACCTTTCTCCTAATTTTCCTTGCCGTCGAACCCATATTTTCCTGTAACAACCTGCCGCATTGCTTACCATTAATGTTTTCACTTCCCGTTTTATTCCTTTTAGTATTCCTGGTCCTATTCACTGAGCTCCCCTCAGTCACTGTACCTTGTACTGTCACCCTTTTTGATTTTTGACTATGGCTTCTCTGCCTTACACTTTCCCCCTTACTGCCTTTTATTTCTGTCCCTGTTTTACTACCTTCCAACTTCCTGCATTGGTTCCCATCCCCCTGCCACATTAGTTTAGATGACCTCTTCATTCGCCAAGGATTGAGTAGCACATGTTACCTACCACACAGGTAACAAAACATGGTACGAGGCATGTTAGCTTTAACCGAACTAGTTAGATTAGGTTCGACAAAAAGAGAAGAAAGTTCAGACCGGATATGCGACTGTGGAAGACTTCGCAGCAAATGGATCCTCGACGACTAACTATGGAACTCATTGGACCTCTAGGGCAGCTGGAAACAACCGGTAATTTAAGTTATAACTGAAAAAGATTTGAACAGATATTCCAAATATTTATCGCAGCTGATGATTTAAGCACAGTCTCTGACGCAACAAAAATAGCACTATTCCTCTCAATAGGAGGGCATGAAGCTAGAGAAATCTATAATTGCTTTAATTACTTAGAAGGTTAAGACAACACCAAAATAGAAGTAATACTCAAAAGATTTGATGAACACTGTAAGAGTCAGTCTGGAGAGATGCTGGAAAGATTTAACTCTTGTCATAAATGCCAGAGAAACGGAAGGCCCATCACTGATTTTATCACAAATCTCAAGTTTCACAAGGCTGTGATTATGCTGATTTCAGGGACACTATGATAATGGATCGATTAATTTCTGGACTATCTGACAAAAATTTGAAGGATCAACTTTCACACGATAAGTATCTAACTCTAGAAACTGCTAAACAAAAATGCCTTGCCTATGAACAAAAACAAAAACAATACTGTGAGTCTTTACAAACACAGAATCAGTATCTAGAAAACAAAATCGGTAAAAATGGCACGAACACTCACCACGAGGTAGAGGCACGATCTCACTCGATGCAGCAGCGCATTTTGATTGGCAGCCATCGTGAGCGAGAACGTTCCGGCCATATGCACATGTGCACTTCTCAAAAAGAAGGAAAACGGCAAAATACACTCGAGAAGCCACGCATGCGCAGTTGCGAAAAGAGCGCACAGTAAAGGAAACTCAAATTGCGCATTCGCAATCAATTCCTACTCATGACGTCATGAGCATCATGACATCAGAGGACCCGGACCATGCCCACTTAAAAGGGAAATGCACAAAAATGAACAAAAAGATATTTAAAGCTGCAAAACCAAATTTTCTTACATCAAAAGACAGAACAATGCCCAAACTTACACCAGCAGTTAAAAATAACTTCCGCAGCACCCTGGCACAAGCAGTTTGCACCACCCAAAGAGGAGAGCACAGTGATTTGTTCATTGAAGAATACTACTCAGAAGATGATTTCTTCATTGGACATAGAAAGAACAATGACCAATCCGGAATAAAAAGAGATGATTTGTTCATTGAAGACTATTGCTCAGACATGGATGAGTTATTCGGAATTGATGATCATTGCATCAGCAACAAGGTTGAAATGCTCAACATGACTCTTCTCATGGTAGATGAATTCAATATCATGATGCCATGGCAGATCGTCGATACATTGGATGACAGCAATACCCAAGAAGAAGACAAAACCACACAAAGAGCACAGATCGACTCTACAGCGAGAACACTGCACGACTCCACAGAGAGAACGATGACAGACTCCACAGAGAGAGCGATGAAAGACTCCACAGAGAGAGCGATGACAGACTCCACAGAGGGAGCGATGAAAGACTCCACAGAGAGAGCTGAAGGACTCCACAGAGAGAGCGATGAAAGACTCCACAGAGAGATTGATGAAAGACTCCACAGAGAGAGCGACACAAGCCTCCACAAGGAGAGCGACACAAGCCTCCACAGACAGCTCGGTGACAGACTCAAAAATGGAAGCAAGCAAACACTCCATAGCGAACATCATGCATGAACAAGATTATGAAGGTCTATCCACCTTATCTGCGCAACCAGCAGCAGACGATGAAAGTCTACCAAGCTCACGTGAACATCAAAAAGACTATGACAGTCTACCCAGCTTATTTGAACCACCAGAAACCAGCTCATTTAACCAACAAGAAGACGGTCTTCCCAGCTTATCTGAGCCACCAGAAGAAGACTATGAAAGCCTACCCAGCTCATTTAACCAACAAGAAGACACTGAATGTCTACCCACTGTATGTGAGACAAGTGACGAAGAAGTCACAATTCCCATACAGGATGCGCAGGATCACAGCGAGACTGACAGATCTCAGCTCGTCTGCACAGAAGCACTCAATAATCAGAGGAAGGCTACTCATGAGTCCAGAGAGACCACGTCAATTGAAATCTTGAAGATTTTGACTCCAGAAGAGGAGCACCAAGAGTCCAGAGAGACCACGTCAATAGAAATCTTGAAGATTTTGATTCCAGAAGAGGAGCACCATAACCCACAGCAAAATGAAATTGTGAAGATTTTGACTCCAGTAGAGGAGCACCAAGAAACCAAAAGTGATTCAAATGAACCAGAAATAACTCCAGAAGAGGGGCACAAAGAAATCAATGATGATTCAAGTGAACCAGTAATGACTCTAGAAAAGGAGCACCAAGGAAGCAAAGAAGAGGAATCAAATCCACCACAAATGACTGATGTCACCAACATCAATGAAACACCAGATCATTCTCACAATTCTCAAGAAGAAACGCTCAGTGTAACTAACACCAATAACTGTGACAATGACTTAAATCATCCACACGGAACACTCATTGAGCGCAACAAGAACAACAAACACCGCAAGAAGCACAGCAGAAACAAGAACAACAACAGCAACAACGAAAACAACATGCAGCGCAACAAGAACAACAAAGACAACAAGAAGCATAACTGAAACAACAAGAAAAACGACAAGAACAGCGACGAAAACAACAAAAACAGAAACAAGCACAACAAGAAAAACAACAAGAACAGCGAAAACAACAAAAACAGAAACAACAAGCACGACAAAAACAACAACAAGAATGACAACAACAAGAATGACAACAAAAACAACAAACACAGTAATGACACAAACAACAACAATGAAACAATGACCTGTACAATATGGTACATCTCTGCACATGAAGCACACTGCAAAACAATGACAAGACTACAAACATGCCACGGCATGACAAAGAATCTCACGAATTCACATCTGCTCCAGAACAAGCGGGCACACCAGATGACACACTAGATCAATACCGCAAGCACAGGAAAACGTCCAGGTCAGACGACAAATATGACATACAGAATCAAAACCACAAGCACAGAAAAAAGTCCAGGTCAGACAATGGTGTAACACAGTATCGCTGCCACAAGTACAGAGAAAAAAGAAAGAAAGTCTAAATCAGACAACAAAGTGATTCGACCATTCGAACACCTCATGATGACTTGATGGTCACATAAACACAAGAACACTGCCGATGTTCACAAAGAAATAACAACATCAATATCACCACTTCAACAACAGAAGACAAAATCAACTCAACCGAACAAATTCATAAATTTTTTCATTAAGATTTGACTCATAAATATTAATTGGCTTTGTATAATCATCAAGATCATCACAACTTGTACATAACATCATTTGCCTACCTATTTCACGCAAGCGAAAAAACCTTCGAGACTAAATGTATTCACATTTGACGGACTAACTCATTGATTTTATGTAATGCATTTGCAAACTGCATCCATTATGTTTGTTCAATTTTCTTTACAACATACAGAAAATATGTAACACGAAGAAAAGGAGATGTATGTGCATGCACACAAGGGGTTAATGTGTAATCAGTAGCACCACATGATCACGAGAGGGCCGGACCAACAGGGGTATAAAAGGCAACCACATTGGGTCTCTGGCTCTCTCGGGGGTGCACTGTGACCAGGGCAATAGCAGAGTAGTTCAGATGGCTTGTGGAGTTACGTATAGTTACTGTAGTTAGATCTTGTTAACCTTATCACTAGTGTCAAAGTTAAAGTAAAGAACTCATGCACTTACTGTTATAGTTACTCAATAAACCTTTTGAGTTTATAATAAACTGGGTGAGTTTGAGTCTTCTTCATCGAGATTCAGAAGACCTCTTCATTAGCCAAGGATTGAGTAGCACATGTTACCTACCACACAGATAACAAAACAAGGCACTCAGTCTTGTTATGGCCTTCAGATGTTCCCCTAGTCGGTCAACCTGGAGATTATTAGAACGTCCCGTGCGCACTGGCCCAGGGACATATGTTGTGCGGCCTCCTGTGTCTGCCGGGCCTCAGTCCCTGCCCATCCTCGCCCTGATCCGCATCCGTCGACGGACTAGGACTGGCGTTTATCCTCCACCTCCAGCAAGTCACCGCTCTGCTGCGCAATGTTGTGGAGAACGCAGCAGGCCACCACAATGCGGGTGACCATCCCAGCACCATACTGAGGGCCCCTCCAGAGTTCTCCAGGCACCTGAACCACACCTTCAGGATGCCGAAGCACCGCTCAATCACAGCCCTGGTCGCAGCATGGGTATCGTTGTAGCGGGTTTCCACGTCGGTCTGTGGCCTCCGAGTGGGTGTCATCAGCCACGGCCGCAGCGGATAACCCCTGTCGCCCAGGAGTGAACCACTCAGCCGTGGGGTGCATCTCGAAGAGGTCAGGAACCATTGAGTTTGCTAGGATGAAGGCGTCATGCACATTGCCCGTGTTTTGGGCGCGGATTGCATAATGCGCAGATCATGGTCACGCACCAGCTTCATAGAATTTACAGTGCAGAAGGAGGCCATTTGGCCCATCGAGTCTGCACTGGCTCTTGGAAAGAGCACCCTACCCAAGGTCAACACCTCCACCCTATCCCCATAACCCAGTAACCCCACCCAACACTAAGGGCAATTTTGGACTCTAAGGGCAATTTATCATGGCCAATCCACCGAACCTGCACATCTTTGGACTGTGGGAGGAAACCGGAGCACCCGGAGGAAACCCACGCGCACACGGGGAGGATGTGCAGACTACGCACAGACAGTGACTCAAGCCGGAATCGAACCTGGGACCCTGGAGCTGTGAAGCAATTGTGCTATCCACAATGCTACCGTGCTGCCCCTGGAGTGGAAACCCTTTTGGTTTGCGTACAGCGGCCTGTCATGGGCCGGTGCTTGTCGGGCAACATGCATCCCATCGATCACACTTGGACCTGGGGCACCAAGGTGATGACGGAGAACCCACTGCCTGGACATCCTCTTTGGCTCAGGCCCTTGAATTTGATGTGTTGTGGCAACCAGGCTATCATGTCTCCGTGATGGTGTGGGTGCACCAAGGTCTGTGAGATTCCGTACAGGCCCCCACTCAGCACCTGGAAGGGCCCCGGTGTGGAAAGGTTCAGGGCAATCATCACCTTGACGACGCTGCCGGTACGCACGGGGCCTCCCTTGCACCTCCTCCTCCTCCGGCTATTGGCCGGCCGGTTCTGCATCCTCACCAGCTGCTTCCCGTTTCTATGGGGAAGGTCCCCTAATAGCAGCTCCAGCTCGTACAGTCTCAATGCATCCCCCGGGGCTGCGGCGAATAAGATGAAGGTCACCATTCCTGGTTGAACTCTGAAATCCATTGTCTGCAGTACTGTGGGTGAAGGTCAGACATGTTAACATGGTGCATATTCATGTGCCCAATCAGGTCCACAGGACTATATGGTAGCCTCGGTCTGTACTGCAATCCCTGCCCCCACATTACTCCACCCAGCCCCAGCTGATCCCCCGGCATGTTGCTCACCACACCTCGGCCTCTGGCCCTGGCTCCTGTCCCTGCTTCCAGGGCTACCATTGGCTGGTGCTACTCATGCCAGCAGTAACCACCATGGTCCCCATCCGGTGCCCTGATGCAGGGGCTACTGTGGTTGCTGCCCTTGGGTGGGCCGTGTGCTGCCCCGCCAGCGGATGGCGGCCGGTTGGGGGGATTGGTGGAGGGTTTGGTGCGGTGGGGTATGTGGACTGGTGTGCGGAGGGTAGTGGGGTGGGGGCAACCATACGATTGGTGGCACTCTGCACAACCAGTGGCTACGGTGGGCAGTCAGTGGGTGGGCAGCAAGATGGCTACCATGCAGGTTGCAGCAACGGCAGTCCATGCCTGGATGCTCCGGTCCCAAGGGGGCTCACCCTGACCCCACAGTCCATCCCCTGGTCACCACCCCCCCCCCATCAATCCTCCGTTGCCCCCCCCCAGGACTGACAGAGGCCGCCCTCACAGCCAGCCCTGTCAGTGCCCATGACAGCCAATGGCCGTGCGTCCTCCCTCTCCCTCATCAGCCACTGCGCCTGTTTCCCGAGTTTTAAAACCACAAGTGAACCACGCCATCGGGAATCCCCCCCGGCAGAGGCTGAGCACCCCCCCCCCCCCCCCCCCCCCCCGCCCAAGAGAATGCACCTGGTACCAGCCCCGCTCAGCACCATTTTGTGCGCTGGTCCACCCATGTCCAGCAGTCCCTCCTCCGATACTCCCCACACCATCCCCCCATACTCCGCATCCCCATATTCCCCAACCCCCCCCCACATAATCCTCATAGCCCCCCCATATGGCCAAGGGTGTCGACACCATGCTGCAGACCATGGGGAGCCGCCGGTGCTGGCAGAGCCAGATGACGAAAGGCAGCCAGGGCCCGATCCATCTGCCCCTCCATCCTGAGGTAACCTCCAGGCCCCTATGGGCACCGAACAGGAGGAGAGGGCGCTGGGTGTCAACCCGGAGCCATCCTACACAGTAGCGATTGCGACAACCTGCTCCCCCAAGTTCCACCCCCTGACAACAGTGGGTTTCGTAGACAACACGATGAAGAGGCCGGCATGCGCTGCCAGGGACCTCCATCCCCAGCGCCCCCAGAGAACATCCACCAGGGGCATCGAAGGCCACGTGATGCTGTAAGCAACAGGCTGTCTTCCCCTCTGATGTGCATCCTGGGGACACACCAAGACGCAATGGTACAGTATGAGGGCTAAGACGATGACTGAGAGGGCACGGGAGGGTGGCGGAGCTGCAGCATCGGTAGCTAGGGACAGTTAGGGTCACGTCGGGGATCACAGAAGACAAGGGAGGGAGGGGGGTTTAGTGGGTAGGGGTCAGGTCGGGTAGGAGGTAAGGAGAAGTGCGTTCGAGGGGAAGGTTAGGGGAGGGTCTGGGAGGGGCAGGAGAGAGGGGCAGCACCATCAGGAGAGTGGGGCAGTTGGGGTCACTTCTGTAAATCATTAACATCTGTTGGCCTTGACCAATATGATACCTCTGGCACTTCCTTCAGAAATGCGGGTGGAGCACCAATCCCGTGTCCCATCTCCCCGGATATGGGGCCTGGACTCCACCCCCCCCCTCCCCCACCTCACCCCACCCAACCTCTACTGCACCTCCCCATCAGACTATGGCATTGAACGAGGAGCGCCAGTGCTCAGCTCTCTGCAGGTTATCATCACCCCCCTGCACTTGACATTGACCCGCTGACAGGGCCAACACA
Organism: Scyliorhinus torazame; assembly: GCF_047496885.1. Taxonomy (NCBI): domain Eukaryota; kingdom Metazoa; phylum Chordata; class Chondrichthyes; order Carcharhiniformes; family Scyliorhinidae; genus Scyliorhinus; species Scyliorhinus torazame. The sequence continues at coordinate 172,070,863 of NC_092718.1, forward strand.
GTCCCTTCACCCTGGGGTGATGTTATATAGACCCTGGGAGGGTGGGAATTGGGATGGCAGGTGATGGGGAGGATGGTGAAGGGAGGGGTGAGGTGGGAAGACGGAGGGCGGCTGACAGGAAGGGGGAGCTGAAGGTTGGGGGGAGAAGGATAGGGGGAGAAGGGCAGCACGGTAGCATAGTGGAGGGCACATGGCCATGTTGCAGGAGACACATTTGAAGGTGGGGGATCAGATTACGTTGAGGAAGGGATGGGTTGGGCAGGTGTTTCATTCGGGATTAGACTTTTGATGCACGATCAATCGCTACTGAAGCGAGATTGTAGTCCAATTGAAGGCTTTAATGAAGAAGTAGTTACTCCAGCAGCTCCGGTACAGAATGACTGCTGTGGGTGAAACACAGACTATTATGCTCCGCCTGCTGGGCGGAACCAGCAGGCAGGTTCTACCACTCATACTACAGTATAAGGTACATCCCACCTAGGTACTGCGATGCCCCTAATATTGCCTACCACATTCACCCGTTGTTTAAAAAAGAGTCCAGCGGGGGTGGCAGCCTTGCTTTTACAGTGGTAGAGGTTATAGCGGTACTCTTCGGTGCCTTTACATGCAATACACATATTTACATACAATTATTTACAAGTTCATTTTACAATTAAACTATCAGCCGGTCGGGGGCCCTGGTCATCCTCTGCGATCGTCGCAGTCCTGGCGGTGATGCTGGCGTCGGCTCGGGCATCCGTGGCTCTGGGAGTGTGGCGTCTTCAGCTTCATCGCATCCGGATGGGGCCAGTGGGAGGATGGATCCTCCTGGGAAGGGGGCTGCGGTGGTGTGCGCCGGTGAAAAAATGGTTGGGGTTGGTGGGGGTGGGGTGGGTGGGGGGGGGGGGGGGAGGGTGGTGAGGGGGGGATCCAAGGAGGCCAGATCCCGGAGGGAGACCGTGTCTTGTCGGCCGTCGAGGTGCGACACATAGGCATACTGGGGGTTAGCATGGAGAAGATGTACCCTCTCGACCAGTGGGTCCGACTTGTGGGCCCGTACGTGTTTGCGGAGTAGGACGGGTCCGGGGGCTGCCAGCCATATTGGGAGGGAGGTCCCCGAGAAGGACTTCCTAGGGAAGGCAAGGAGATGTTCATGAGGTGTTTCGTTGGTAGTAGTGCACAGTAGTGATCGGATGGAGTGAAGTGCATCGGGGAGGACCTCCTGCCATCGGGTCACTGGGAGATTCTTGGACCGTAGGGCCAGTAGGGCGGCCTTCCAGACCGTCCCGTTCTCCCCCTCTACCTGCCCTTTTCTCCGGGGGTTGTAACTGGTCGTCCGGCTGGAGGCAATGCCCTTGCTGAGCAGGAATTGGCGCAGCTCGTCACTCATGAAGGAGGACCCCCTATCGCTATGGATGTAGGCGGGGAAACCGAATGGTAAAAGATGCTGTGGAGGGCTTTAATGACGGTGGCAGCCGTCATGTCGGGACAGGGGATGGCGAAAGGGAACCGGGAGTACTCATCAATCATGTTTAAGAAATACGTGTTGCAGTCAGTGGAGAGAAGGGGCCCTTTGAAATCCACGCTGAGGCGTTCAAAGGGGCGGGAAGCCTTCACCAGGTGCGATTTCTCTGGCATGTAGAAGTGCGGCTTGCACTCTGCGCAGATTTGGCAGTTTCTGGTTACGGCCCTGACCTCCTCGATGGAGTAGGGCAGATTGCGGGTTTTAACAAAGTGGAAGAACCGGGTGACCCCCGGGTGGCAGAGGTTGTCGTGGAGGGTCCGGAGTCAGTCTACTTGTACACTGGCACAAGTGCCGTGGGACAGGGCATCAGGAGGCTCGTTGAGCTTCCCGGGACGATACAAGATCTCGTAATTATAGGTGGAGAGCTCTATCCTGAACCGTAAGATCTTATCATTCTTAATTTTGCCCCGCTGTGCATTGTCAAACATGAAGGCTACCGACCGTTGGTCAGTGAGAAGAATGAATCTCCTGCCGGCCAGGTAATGCCTCCAATGCCGCACAGCTTCGACTATGGCTTGGGCCTCCTTCCCGACGGAGGAATGGCGGATTTCTGAGGCGTGGAGGGTGCGTGAAAAGATCTGCCCACCTGATTCAGGCTGGCAGCCAGAGCTACGTCTGATGCGTCACTCTCGACCTGGAAGGGGAGGGACTCATCGATTGCGTGCATCATCGCCCTGGCAATGTCTACTTTGATGCGACTGAAACCTGGCGGGTCTCTGCCGATAGGGGAATAACCGTGGACTGGATTTGTGGGCGGGCCTTGTCCGCATAATTGGGGACCCAATGGGCGTAATAAGAAAAGAAGCCCAGGCAACGGTTCAGGGCCTTGGGGCAGTGGGAGAGGGGAAACTCTATGAGGGGGCGCATGCGTTCGGGATCTGGGCCTATGACTCCATCATGCACTACGTAGCCGAGGATGGCTAGGCGATCGGTGCTAAACATGCATTTTGAAATTGAAATTGAAAATCGCTTATTGTCACAAGTAGGCTTCAAATTAAGTTACTGTGAAAAGCCCCTAATCGCCACACATATCCAGCGCCTGTTCGGGGAAGCTGGTATGGGAATTGAACCTGCGCTGCTGGCCTTGTCCTGCATTACAAGCCAGGTGATTAGCCCACTTTTTTTGCGGTATGGAGGAATTTACGGAGGTTGGTGTCATGGTCCTGCTGGTCATGGCCGCAGATGGTGACATTGTCGAGGTACGGGAACGTGGCCCGCAGACCGTATCGGTCAACCATTCGGTCCATCACCCATTGGAAGACCGAGACCCCATTTGTGACACCAAAGGGAACCCTTAGAAAGTGGTGGAGCCGCCCACCTGCTTCGAGTGTCCTTGCAGTCGTCCGGGCGAATGGGGAGCTGGTGGTAGGCTAATTTAAGGTCTACTGCGGAGAAAGCCTTGTATTGCGCTATGTGTTTGACCATTTCAGATATGCGGGGAATGGGTACGCGTCGAGCTGCTTATACCTGTTGATGGTCTGACTGTAGTCTATGACATTCCTATGTTTCTCCCCGGTCTTTACAACCACCACTTGAGCTCTCCAGGGGCTGTTGCTGGCCTCGATAATGCCTTCCTTTAGTAACCGTTGGACCTCCGACCTAATGAAGGTCCGGTCCTGGGCACTGTACCGTCTTCTCTTGGTGGCAACGGGTTTGCAATCGGGGGTAAGGTTTGCAAACAGGGAAGGCGGGTCGACCTTGAGGGTCGCGAGGCCGCAGACAGTGAGGGGGGGTATAGGGCCGCCGAATTTGAACATTAAACTTTGCAGGTTACACTGGAAATCCAGTCCCAGGAGTGTGGCAGCGCAGAGATGGGGGAGGATTTAGAATTGGAAGTATTGAACTCCACGCCCTGGACCGTGAGGTTGGCTATGCAGTACCCCCGGATCTCCACAGAGTGGGACCCAGAGGCCAGGGAGATCTTTTGTTTAATCGGGTGTACAGCGAGGGAGCAGTGTCTTACCGTATTGGGATGGATGAAGCTCTCCGTGCTCCCAGAGTCGATCGAGCAGGATGTCTTGTGCCCATTGATGAGTACCGACGTCGTAGCGGTTGAAGGCGTTCGGGGCCGAGACTGTTCCAGTGTCACTGAGGCAAGTTGTGGCAGAAGCTGAGAGATCTCGTCAGGCGATACACGGCCACCCAAGTCGGGGTCCTGAGACGCCATCCAAGATGGCTGCCCCCATGAATCGCACATGGCCTTTGAGGAGAGGAATGGCAGCGGGCCCGGTTCGCCTGCGGAGACAGCGGCGGCCGACCGGGCCTGGCATACTGCCACGAGGTGCCCCATCTTCCTGCAGCCCTTGCAGATTGCGAATCGGGCTGGGCAGCATTGCCGGGGGTGTTGGGGTTTCCTGGCTGCCGCACTGCACAAGCTTGTGGGGAATTTAGGGGTACTTTGGAATCGGCCGCGGTGGGGGCCACCCTGTCCATGTGGATACCGTGCGGTCGGGAACGTAGGCATGGGCATTGTAGCACAATCAATCACTCACGAGGCGAGATGAGATGAAGTCAATTGATGGCTTTATTACGCAGACTTGTTCCCCAGCAGCTCGGTTACAGAAGGCGGCAGATCCAATCAGGACTCAGTGTCTGTCCACCAATCACCTCTCGGTATCACTGGGTACCGTAATACCCCCAATACATACCACCACATTCACCCCTTGTTAAAAAAGAACCCGGTGGGGTGGTGGGTCGCATGGTGGTAGGGGTTTACAAGGTCGATATTGGGATTCCATTAACACAGTGGCTATGCAACGATATTAACTGTTAACTATTTACAATGCCGCTTTTACTGGGCCACTGAATTATTTACAGATCTTGCTTTGTCACGCAGATTCGATGAGTCGAATGGGTGCCCTGGTCGTCCTTGCCGATCGTCTCAGCCCCGGTGGTGGTGCAGGCACTGGCTCGGGCACTGTCGTCTCTGAGAGCGTTGCGATGTTTGTTCCTGTTTCACTACTCCTGGGCGGGCATGGGAGGAGGATCGATCCACCCGGGAAGGGAGCGGCTGTGGGGTGCGCCAGTGGGAGGGAGGGGGTGATTGGTGTTGGGGGGGTGTGGGGAGCTCCGGCGGGCGCCAGGACCCACATGGAGACCGTGTCCTGTCGGCCGTCGGGGTATGCCACATAGGCCTATTGAGGGTTCGCATGGAGGAGATGAACACTCTCGACCAACAGGTCCGATTTGTGCGCCCGCACATGCTTTCGGATCAAGATGGGTCCCGGGGCTGCCAGCCAGGTCGGAAGTGACATTCCGGAGGAGAACTTCCTAGGGAAGGCAAGGAGGCACTCGTGAGGCGTTTGATTAGTTGTGGTACACAGCAGTGACCGGATGAAGTGAAGGGCATCCGGGAGAACTTCCTGCCAACGGGAAACTGGGAGACTTCTGGACCGTAGGGCCAGTAGGACGGTCTTCCAGACCGTTCCGCTGTCCCTCTCTACCTGACCATTCCCCCGGGGGTTGTAACTGGTCGTCCTGCTCGAGGCGATGCCCTTGCTGAGCAGGAATTGACGCAGTTCGTCGCTCATGAATGAGGACCCCCTATCGCTATGGATGTAGGCGGGGAAACCGAACAGTGTAAAGATGGTGCAGAGGGCTTTAATGACTGTGGCCGCGGTCATGTCGGGGCAGGGGATGGCGAAAGGAAAATGGGAGTATTCGTCAACCACGTTCAAGAAGTACGTGTTGCGGTCGGTGGAGGGGAGGTTGCCTTTGAAGTCCAGACTGAGGCGCTCAAAGGGACGGGAAGCCTTTATCAGGTGCGCTCTATCTGGCCTGAAAAAGTGCAGCTTGCACTCTGCGCAGATTTGGCAGTTCCTGGTGGCTGTTCGGACCTCCTCGACGGAGTAGGGAAGGCTGCGGGTCTTCAAGAAGTGGTAGAACCGAGTGATCCCCGGGTGGCAGAGGTCCTCGTGGAGGGTTCGGAGATGGTCCACTTGTGCGCTGGCACATGTGCCGCGGGATAGGGCATCAGACGGCTCGTTCAGCTTTCCGGGACGATACAAGATCTCATAGTTATATGTGGAGAGTTCGATCCTCCACCGCAAGATCTTGTCGTTCTTGATCTTGCCCCGCTGCGCATTATCGAACATGAAGGCTACCGACCGTTGGACAGTGAGGAGAGTGAATCTCCTACCGGCCAGGTAATGCCCCCAATGCCGCACAGCTTCTACTATTGCCTGGGCTTCCTTTTCCACTGAGGAGTGACGGATTTCTGAAGTGTGAAGGGTACAGGAGAAAAAGGCTACGGGTCTGCCAGCTTGGTTGAGGGTGGCCGCCAGAGCTATGTCGGATGCGTCGTTCTCGACTTAGAAGGGGAGGGACTCGTCGATTGCATGCATCGTGGCCTTCACGATATCCGCTTTGATGCGGATGAAGGCCTGGCGGGCCTCTGTCAACAGGTGAAAGGTAGTGGACTGAATTAGCGGGCGGGCCTTGTCCGCGTAGTTGGGGACCCACTGGGCGTAATAAGAGAAAAAGCCCAGGCAGCGTTTAAGGGCTTTGGAACAGTGAGGGCGGGGGAACTCCATTAAGGGGCGCATGCGTTCGGGGTCCGGGCCTATGACTCCATTACGCACTACGTAGCCAAGGATGGCTAGACGGTCGGTGCTAAACACGCATTTTTCCCTGTTGTAGGTGAGGTTCAGGGCGTTAGCGGTCTGGAGGAATTTGCGGAGGATGGCGTCGTGGTCCTGCTGGTCATGGCCGCAGATGGTGACATTGCTGAGGTACGGAAACGTGGCCTGTAAACCGTACTGGTCAACCATTCGGTCCATCTCTTGTTGGAAGACCGAGACTCCGTTAGTGACGCCGAATGAAACTCTTAAAACGTGGTAGAGCCACCCGTCTGCTTCGAAGGCAGTGTACTTGCGGTCGCTCGGGCGGATGGGCAGCTGGTGGTAGGCGGACTTAAGGTCCACGGTGGAAAAGACCTTGTACTGTGCAATCCGATTGACCGCATCCAGCTGCGTGTACCTATTGATGGTTTGACTATAGTCTACGACCATCTTCTGCTTCTCCCCCGTCTTTACACCTACCACCTGGGCTCTCCAGGGACTATTGCTGGCCTGAATTATGCCTTCCCTCAGCAGCCGCTGGACTTCTGACCGGATAAATGTTCGGTCCTGGGCGCTGTACCATCTGCTCCTTGTGGCGACGGGTTTGCAATCCGGGGTGAGGTTCGCAAACAGGGAAGGCGGTTCAACCTTGAGGGTCGCGAGGCTGCAGATAGTAAGTGGGGGTATAGGGCCGCCGAATTGGAACGTTAAACTCTGGAGGTTAAACTGAAAATCTAACCCCAGGAGTGTGGGAGCGCAGAGGTGGGGGAGGACATAAAGTCGGTAATTCTTAAACTCCCTCCCCTGCACCGTGAGGTTCGCGATGCAGAACCCTTTGATTTCTACGGCATGGGATCCCGCTGCCAGAAAAATCTTTTGGGTACTCGGGTGGATCAAAAGAAACCAGCGTCTTACCGTATCCGGATGGATAAAACTTTCCGTGCTCCCAGAGTCGATCCGGCATGGCGTTTCGTACCCGTTAACCAGCACCGTTGTCGTTGCCGTTTGGAGCTTCCGGGGCTGCGACTGGTCTAGGGTCACCGAAGCCAGTCGTGGTTGCTGCATCGGGGCGTTTTCTTCAGGCCCCGTGGAGCCATCCATGCTGGGGTCCTTGGCTGTCAGCCAAGATGGCGGCGTCCCAGTATTAGCAGCGCGCTGTAGAACTCGTCCAGCGATTCCCCAGGGATTTGCTGTCTCATCACGAGTTGGTGGCATGCGTAGACCTGATTGACGGGCCGAATGTAGATCCCTCTCAGCATGGTGAGCGCCGCCGTGAAATCCTCCGCGTCTTCTATGAGCGTGTAGGTTTCCGGACTCACCCTGGAATGCAGGACCTGCATTTTCTGGTCTTCTGTAGGTCTGCCGGGGGCCGTTCGGAGGTGTCCCTCAAAACATGCTAGCCAGTGTTTAAAAGTGGCCGCTGAGTTTGCCGCGTGGAGGCTGATTCGCAGACACTCCGGGGTGATCCAGAGCTCCATGGTCTTTTGAAGTGTGCATAATAAATTGTAGCACAATCAATCACTCACAAGGCGAGATGAGATTAAGTCAATCGATGGCTTTATTACACAGACGTGTTCCCCAGCAGCTCGGTTACAGAATGCGGCTGCTGGGAGAACCCGGGTTGTTATACTCCGCCTTACTGGGTGGAGCCAGTAGGCGGCAGATCCAATCAGGACCCAGTGTCTGTCCACCAATAGCCTGTCAGCATCACTGGGTACCGTAATACCCTTAATACATACCACCACAGGCGTTGCGGGAGGCTACATCTAAGGAGTGCGCACGTTTCCGTGCCTCTTTAAGCCCTAGGGTGTCGTTTTCCAGCAGTCGCTGGTGGATTTTAGAGGACAGCATGCCCACAACAAAAGCATCCCTTATTAAGAGTTCGGTATGGTCATTGGCTGAGACTTGTGGACAGTTACAGTTTCTACATATGTGGTATTATCAGGTATTGCAGTACCCGAGAGGCTGGACACCATTGGTTAAACCTAGGAGTTTACCATTGGCTGTTTGGTATGTAACTCCGCCCTGACAGGTGGAGTATAAGAACCGGTGCCGTCCCAGCAGCCCTCATTCTGTACCGAAGCTGCTGGGGAACAGTTCTAGTCTATTAAAGCCTTCAGTTATGTTACTCCCTCGTCTTTAATCGTGCATCAATTTAATAGACTACACTTAAGCTGAAAGAATGGATCTCCGAATCAAGCCAGAGTGTCTACAACTCAGCCCCCACGCGGAGAACTCGGCGGCGATATTTAAGCACTGGCTGGCGTGCTTTAAAGGCTACCTCGAGATGGCCGGAGGCACCCCCTCAGGAGAACAGAAACTGCATCTCCTGCACTCAAGGGTAAGCCCTGGGATCTACACCCTCATCGAGGAGGCAGAGGACTTTGATGCTACGATCGAACAGTTAAAAGGACATTATATCCACCATGTAAACCAGGTCTACGCCCGTCACCTGCTTGCAAATAGACGGCAAAGCCCCGGGGAATCGTTGGAGGAGTTCTACCGTGCGTTACTGGTGCTGGGCAGAAACTGTGGCTGCCAGCAAGTTTCGGGGAGCGAGCACACAGAACTCCTAATCTGGGATGCCTTCGTAGCAGGTATGAGCTCCTCAGAGATCTGCCAAAGAATCTTAGAGAAAGACATCCTGGGACATAGAGAGGCACGGGCCTCCAGATGTTGCCTCCAGAAACACACAGTCCTATGCGCCCGACCGCGCGGCAGCCCCCTGGACTGCGTGGCATCCCGCAGCGGCAGCCCCACAGACCTTTTCAGTGTCCCCGCAGGCCTGCGCTGTAAGACGGCCCGCTAACTCCGTCGGGCCCCGTTGTTTCTTCTGCGGGCAGGTGAAGCACCCCCGCCAGCGCTGCCCGGCCCGCACCTCCACCTGCAAAGGGTGCGGCAAGAAGGGCCATTTTGTGGAGGTCTGCCAGGCACGAGCCATGGCCGCGGTCTCCAGCGACTCCGGACCGGCGCGGCAACCCTCCCTTCAGGCCCCAGGCAGCCAGCACTCACCGCCACCCCCCTATCCTAGGGCCACGTGCGACCCACGGGCGCGGCCATCTTGCCCTTCGGACACCACGCTGTGTAGAGGGTGCCATCTCCGCTACTCCACTACTGGGCCGATATCTGGGGTTTGAATATCTGTGTGTGTCTCTCTCCAGCTGGCACTGAAACTTCAGAGGCCAGGGGATGTCGCACTGGGACACTTCCACTGAAGAGAGCACTGATTCAAGCCTGCCGTTTATTCCTAACCGACAGCCTGAGACTTATATCACACAGATCTCCAGACCCCTACCAATACCCAGGTGATTCTCTCTCTTGCCGGTGGTGCAACACCCACCCGGTTCCTACTCCACTAGAGTAGCTTTCCCAAGAGAGAGAATAGGACACTGCTGTTTATTTCCTAACCAGCAGTCTGTCCTGAGTGAATCGCTCAAGATGACCCTCGATTCCTGAACCCGGAATTAAGGTGAGGAGTATTTTAACAATGACTTGGTCAGAGATCGCTGGTGAAAGATTGAAGAATTTAAACGACTCCAATTATCATCAAATCAAGGTTTATTGCAAAACCCAGGTCAAAATCATCAACAGAAGAAACACAATAAAATCTTATGCTCTAATACAAACTAAGTCTATTCAAAAGTAATATAGCGGACACAACGAAAATTCTTATGATTACACAGTTTTTAGCAATAGCACAAGGCACAAAACAAGTTCCCTTCCCCAAAGCCTCAACCACTATTAAAGTCAAGGGAGTTTCGCAAGCTGCTGCAGGGTACTTACGGTCACAGGCTGCAGAGGTCAAGTCAGGGGTGCAGAGGTCGAGCCAAGAACGAAGAGACCCCCAATCGAAAACACAGCCCCTTTTGTATTGTTTTACCTGGCTTTGTTCTGTGATCGGCCAGCCCCTTTTGCATTGAAAAAGGTAAGATTTAAAGTTCCCGCTGGTCCCGCCCCCTTTGAGCCGGTCAGAGCTGTATGTTTCCGGGTATTCCTTGCAGGTCCGCTTCTTCCAGCTAGGCAGACCTGCGCGATTTGAATTTGGCGCTGGCTCCGCCCCCTCCTTCCAGTGAGTTTCTGCCGGTAGCTTCTGTCAAGATTGGAGTACCTCCCCCAGGTCCGCCTCCAACTTGGTTTTTTCTACCGTCCGCGATTTGAATTTGGCGCTGGCTCCGCCCCCCTCCTCCCAGTGAGTTTCTGCCGGTAGCTTCTGTCAAGATTGGAGTACCTCCCCCAGGTCCGCCTCCAACTTGGTTTTTTCTACCGCCCGCGATTTGAATTTGGCGCTGGCTCCGCCCCCTCCTCCCAGTGAGTTTCTGCCGGTAGCTTCTGTCAAGATTGGAGTACCTCCCCCAGGTCCGCCTCCAACTTGGTTTTTTCTACCGCTTATCTTCTAGGGGCTTTTCCAGCGCAATATGCTGAACCCAGACAGTCTGTTTTCTAGGATAACGAGGTTAGGCTCTCTTGTGGAGAATTTCAGTGTCTTCCAGCTGCTCCGGAGATGGCTGCTATTCTCACCTCGCTATGTTGATGGGGTGTTAATTGGATTCTGCTCTGGTGGAGGCCAGGTCATTTACATTTGCATGGGGCTATGACCATCCCATTGTCCTGCTTGCATGCAAGCCTCCTGTGTATTCCCGTGCCCCTTTGTCTGTGTTTTGATGTTATCTCGTTGTCTGGCTCCTTCTTCCTTGTAGCTCCTAGGGGGGGTTTGTAAATATTTATGTACTTATGTCCCTACTCAGCTCAGCGGACCAAGCCTGCTGGGAAAACTGGTTCTGTTCTCTTGGCTGAAAAGTCAGTTTACAGTCTCTGAGTTTTTATGCTTGGGCAGTTCCAAAAGGGCCGAATTGCCCGAAAACCTTACAGCTGGACGGATGGGCGTCGCCATTTTGTCCATCCCCGCTGCCATTTTGTCCATCCCTGACCACCATGTGCGACCCATGGGAGACGCCATCTTGGATGGGGCCCCAGGCCGCCAGCACGGCCGACTACACGCTGCCCGATCAAAATCCGCAACTACTTCATCTGGCCTCGGTGACTCTGGACCAAAATCGACCTCGGACACTCGCAACAGCAACGACGGTCCTCATCAATGGCCACGAGACGTCCTACCTGTTCGACTCTGGGAGAATGGAAAGCTTTATACACCCCGACATGGTAAGGCGCTGTTCACTTGTTACCCACCCTGTAAACCAAAGAATCTCCCTGGCCTCCGGGTCACACTCGGTGGAGATAAAGGGGTTCTGCCTCGCAAACCTCACTGTCCAAGGCAGGAAATTCAACAAGTTCCGCCTTTATATCCTGCCGCACCTCTGCGCAGCTACACTCCTGGGGTTGGATTTCCAATGTAACTTGCAAAGCCTGACCTTCAAATTCGGCGGCCCTATACCTCCCCTTACTGTCTGCGGCCTCGCGACCCTTAAGGTCGACCCGCCTTCCCTGTTTACGAACCTCACTCCGGATTGCAAACCCGTGGCCACCAGGAGCAGACTGTACAGTGCCCAGGACAGGACCTTCATCAGGTCAGAGGTCCAAAGGTTACCGAGGGAAGGGGTCATTGAAGCTAGCAACAGTCCCTTGAGAGCTCAAGTAGTGGTGGTAAAGACCGGGGAGAAACATATGATGGTCATTGACTACAGTCAGACCATCAACAGGTTTACGCAGCTGGATGCGTACCCTCTCCCCCGCTTATCCGACCTGGTAAACAGGATCGCGCAATACAAGGTCTTCTCCACGGTGGATCTCAAGTCCGCATACCATCAGCTACCCCTCCGTACTAGTGACCGCAAATACACTGCCTTCAAAGCAGATGGGCGGCTCTATCAATTTTTAAGGGTTCCCTTTGGTGTCACTAATGGGGTCTCGGTCTTCCAACGCGAGATGGACCGAATGGTTGACCGGTACGGCTTACGCGCAACGTTCCCGTATCTTGATAACGTCGCCATCTGCGGCCATGACCAGCAGGACCACGACACTAACCTCCGAAAATGTCTCCAGACCGCGAAAATCCTTAACTTAACGTATAATAAGGATAAATGCGTATTTAGCACCGACCGCCTAGCCATCCTCGGCTACGTAGTGCGTAATGGAGTTAGAGGCCCCGACCCTGAACGCATGCGCCCTCTTATGGAGTTCCCCCTCCCTCACTGCCCCAAGGCCCTGAAGCGCTGCCTTGGGTTTTTCAGGTATTGCGCCCAGTGGGTCCCTAACTATGCAGACAAAGCCCGACCCCTAATATAGTCCACAACCTTTCCCTGTCGACGGAGGCCCGCCAGGCCTTCTGCCGCATCAAAGCAGACATTGCAAAGGCCACGATGCACGCCATCGACGAGTCCCTCCCCTTCCAGGTTGAGAGCGATGTGTCCAACGTAGCTCTGGCCGCCACCATCAACCAAGCAGGCAGACCCTTGGCCTTCTTCTCCCATACCCTCCAGGCTTCCGAAATTCGCCATTCCTCGGTCGAAAAAGAGGCACAAGCCATAGTAGAAGCTGTGCGACATTGGAGGCATTACCTGACCGGCAGGAGATTCACTCTCCTCACTGATCAATGGTCGGTTGCGTTCATGTTCGATAATGCACACCGGGGCAAGATAAAAAACGACAAGATCTTGCAGTGGAGGATAGAACTCTCCACCTACAACTACGAGATCTTGTACCGTCCTGGGAAGCTAAACGAGCCTCCTGATGCCCTGTCCCGTGGCACATGTGCCACTGCACAAGTGGACCGCCTCCGAGCCCTCCACGAAGACCTCTGCCACCCGGGGGTCACTCGTTTTTTTCCACTTCATTAAGACCCGCAACCCGCCCTACTCCATCGAGGAGGTCAGGACAGTCACCAGGGACTGCCAATTCTGCGCGGAGTGCAAACCGCACTTCTACCGGCCAGAGAGGGCGCACCTGATAAAGACTTCCCGTCCCTTTGAACGCCTCAGCATGGACTTCAAAGGCCCCCTCCCCTCCACCTACCACAACACGTATTTCCTGAACGTGATTGACGAGTACTCCCGGTTCCCATTCGCCATCCCCTACCCAGACATGACCACAACCATCGTCATCAAGGCCCTCCAGGGTATCTTTATACTGTTCGGTTTCCCTGCGTACATACACAGTGATGGGGGTCCTCCTTCATGAGCAATGAACTGCGTCAATTCCTGCTCAACAGAGGCATTGCCTGAAGCAGGACAACCAGTTACAACCCCTGGGGAAATGGGCAGGTAGAGAGGGAGAACGGAAGGGTCTGGAACACCGTTCTACTGGCCCTACGATCCAGGAATCTCCCAGTCTCCCGCTGGCAAGAAGTCCTCCCGGAGGCCCTCCACGCCATCTGGTCTCTGCTCTGTACAACTACCAACCAGACGCCTCATGAACGTCTCCTTGTCTTCCCCAGGAAGTCCTCCTCCAGGACCTCGCTCCCAACCTGGCTAGCAACACCTGTACCCATCCTGCTTCGGAAGCACGTGCGGGCGCACAAGTCGGACCCGTTGGTCGAGAGGGTCCACCTGCTGCACGCTAACCCCCAGTACGCCTACGTGGCGTTCCCTGATGGCCGGCAAGATACAGTCTCCCTTCGGGACCTGCCACCGCCGGAACCCCACGCGCACCCGAACCATTACCCCCCCCCTTCACAGAACCTCACAGGAGGGTCAGTCCTCCTGCCGCTCCTGCCTAGGCCCTCCCAACCACCGACGCCCCCTACAGGCGCCCCCCCTTTCGTGTCAACCGTTTGCCCCACCAGCGCCGTCTAGGGGTGACGAAGCTGCCATGGAGGCCGAAGCCACTCTCCCGGAGTCGCAGATGCCCGGACCCCCACCAGAATCACCACCGAAGCCCAGACGATCCAGGAGGACGACCAGGCCACCCGACCGACTGACTACTTCACTGTCACTGTAAATGAACACTGAACGTGTCTATCTTCCACGCTTGTAAATATTCTCGACAACTCTGTAAGGAGGTATCACGGTACCTCCATATCTGATCATACCATGTTAAATGCAATTGTAACCACTGGCCACCACCCCCGCCGGACTCTTTTTAAACAGGGGGTGAATGTGGTATTATCAGGTATTGCAGTACCCGAGAGGCTGAAGACCATTGGTTAAACCTAGGAATTTACCATTGGCTGTTTGGTATGTAGCTCCGCCCTGACAGGCGGGGTATAAGAACCGGTGCCATCCCAGCAGCTCTCATTCTGTACCGAAGCTGCTGGGGAACAGTTCTAGTCTATTAAAGCCTTCAGCTATGTTGCTACCTCGTCTTTAATCGTAATTGATCGTGCATCAACCTAACACTAACAATGCACGGTAAAAAGCGTCCAGTGATTCCCCTGGGATCTGCCGTCTGGTATCTAAAAGATGCCGAGCGTATACCTGATTCACAGTGCGGACGTAGTGCTCTTTTAACAAAGTCATTGCGCCCTCGAAACCGTCTTCGATAAGCGTGTAGATTTCTGGGCTCACCCTTGAGTGGGGGACTTGCATTTTCTGTTCCTCCGTGGGGGTAGTCGGGGCCGTCCTGATGTACCCGTTGAAACATGCCAGCCAATGTTTAAGAGTTGCTGCTGCATTTGCCGCATGGGGGTTGATTTGTAGACACTCTGGCTTGATGTGGAGAGCAGTCTTTCTTCAATTTTGTTCATTAAATTGATGCACGATCAATCACTACTGAAGCGAGATTGTAGTCCAATTGAAGGCTTTACTGAACAAGTAGTTACCCCAGCAACTCCGGTACAGAATGACTGCTGTGGGTGAAACACAGACTCTTATGCTCCGCCTGCTGGGCGGAACCAGCAGGCAGGTTCCACCATTCATACTACAGTATAAGGTACATCCCACCTAGGTACCGCGATACCCTTAATATAGCCTACCACAACTTTAAAACGAGGGGGATGGCAATCCTGGTCAATAAGCGGGTGGCATTCGAGGTGGGGAATATAGAGGCGGACCCGGGGGGTAGATATGTTATGGTTAGTGGGAAGTTGGAGGGAATGGCCGTGGTATTGGTAAATATATATGCCCCAAACTGGGTTGATGTTGAGTTTGTCAGACGGGTGCTGGGGAAGATCCCAGGCCTGGATTCACATCGACTGATTATGGGGGGAGATTTCAACACGGTCCTGGATCCGAGTCTGCATCGGTCGAGTTCCAGGTCTGGGAAAGTATCAGCTATGGCAAAGGAGCTGCGGGGGTTTATGGAGCACGTGGGGGTGGGTGGGTGGGTGGGGGGGGGGGGGGGTTGATCCGTGGATATTTGGGAGGTCAAGGAGTTTTCATTCTACTCCCATGTACATAAGGTTTTGGACAAAACGCTGCTGGCTGAGGTGGTGGATGCTGAATATTCAGCAATTGTGGTGTCAGACCACGCCCCGCATTGGATAGACCTGCAAGTCAACAAAGGAAAGGCCCAGCGGCCCAATGGAGGTTGGATGTGGGGCTGTTAACAGAGGAGGAGGTGTGCGAGCGGGTGAGGGACGCCAGTCGGGGATATATAAAGATCAATGACACAAGTGAGGTTTCAGCGGGGGTAGTAAGGGAGGCACCGAAGGTGGTTATTCGGGGGGAACTCATCTCAATTCAGGCCAATAAGGAGAAGACTGAGCGGGTGGAGTTGGACAGACTGGTAGGCAAAGTTTTTCAGATGGACAGGAGGTATGTGGAGTCTACGGATGTTAGGCTTCAGAAGGAGCGTCAGAGACAGGAATTTGGGCTCCTGTCCCCAGGTCAGGCGGTGGGACAGCTGAGGAGGGTGAAGGGGATGGTGTATGAATATGGGGAAAAAGCCAGCAGGATGTTGGCGCACCAGCTGAGGAAGCAGGAGGCGGCGAGAGAGATTGGGAAAGTAAAAGATACAGGGGGGAAGTTGGTTTTGGACCCGGCGGGGGTGAATGATGTGTTTCGGTAGTTGTACAGTAGATTGTATGAATCGGAACCCCGAGCCAGGGAGGAGGGTATGAAGCGATTCCGAGGATAGATGAGGAGTTGGTGCAGGGTTTGGGAGTCCCAATTGGGCTTGGGGAGGTTATAGACGGGTTGGGAGCAATGCAATCAGGTAAGATCCCGGGCTCTGACGGATATCCGGTTGAGTTTTATAAACGTTTTCCAGGTTGCTAGGGCCGCTCCTGGTAAAGGCTTTTAATGAGTCCAAGGAGCTGGGAGTTCTCCCCCCCAATATTATCGCAGGCATCGATCTCCCTTATTTTGAAGCGGGATTAGGATCCTAAATGAACGCGGCGATCTCGGGTTTTATATTGGTTGGGAAAGACCCGAGGGTGAAGAAGGTCCTTCTTGAGCGGGGGCACGGGGAGGGGGGTTTGGCCCTTCCGAACTTTATCAATTATTACTGGGCGGCTAATATTTTGATGGTTAGGAAGTCGGTAGTGGGGGAGGGAGCAGTGTGGGAGCGGGTAGAGGTGGCATCTTGTAAGGGCACGAATCTGGAGGCTCTGTTAACGGCATCTCTGCTGTTCTCGCCGGCTCGGTACTCTACAAGCCCAGTGGTAGTGGCAGCCCTGAGGGGGGGGGGGGGCCTTTAGGTGGCGGCAGCGGGCAGAGATTGAAAGATTTGGGGATCTCTTCATTGAGGAGGGTTTCCCGAGCCTGGAGAGATTAGAGGAGTTTGAGTTGCCGGGTGGGAACAGATTTCGGTAGCTTCAGGCACGGGACTTTGTCTGGAGGCAGGTCCCAAGCTTCCCTCGTCTCCCTCTCAGGGGACTTCAGGATAAGGTGATGTGTAATACAGGAGTTGGGGAGGGGAGGATCTCAGAAATATATAAGGAGTTGATGGAGTGGGAAGGGGTCCCAATCGGGGAGGTGAAGAGGAAGTGGGAAGACGAGTTGGGGGGTGTTGGAAGTCGGGCAATGGGAGAAGGCGCGGAAAAGAATCAATGCATCCTCATTGTGTGCCAGGCTTAGCCTGATCCAGTTCAAGGTGGTCCACAGGGCTCATATGACTGTGGCCCGGATTAGTAGGTTTTTTCAGGAGGTGGAGGACAGGTGTGGGAGGTGTGGGGAAAGTCCGGCGAATCATGTACATATCTTTTGGGCATGTCTGAGGCTGAGGGGATTTTGGCAGGGATTCTCAGATGTCATGTCAGAGGTCCTGGAAGGGAGGATGACTCCGGGTCCAGAGGTAGCAATATTTGGAGTGTCGGACGATCCGGGAGCCCAGTGGGGGAGAAAAGCCGATGTTTTGGCCTTTGCCTCCCTGGTGGCCCAGAGACGGATTTTGCTGGGCTGGAGGGACTCGGAGCCGCCAAAGTCAGGGGTGTGGGTCAGTGACATGGCAGGGTTTCTCTGGCTAGAGAAGATTAAGTTCGTCTTAAGGGGTTCAATACAGGGGTTCGCTCGGAGGTGGCAGCCGTTCATCGACTTCTTTAAGAAAAACTGACTGTCAGCAAAAAGCGGGGGGGAGGAAGGGGGGGTTGAGGGGAGGCATGGAAGTGGAGAATAAGGGCAGGGAATCTAATATATCATAGATTATCATAGAATTTACAGTGCAGAAGGAGGCCATTCAGCCAATCGAGTCTGCACCGGCTCTTGGAAAGAGTCCCCTACCCAAGGTCAACACCTCCATTCTATCCCCATAAGCCAGTAACCCCACCCAACACTAAGGACAATTTTGGACACTAAGGGCAATTTAGCATGGCCAATCCACCTAACCTGCACATCTTTGGACTGTGGGAGGAAACCGGAGCACCCGGAGGAAACCCACGCACACACGGGGAGGATGTGCAGACTCCGCACAGACAGTGACCCAAGCCGGAATCGAACCTGAGACCCTGGAGCTGTGAAGCAATTGTGCTATCCACAATGCTACCGTGCTGCTATGGGTAGCTAGGAGTTAGGCCGGGGTGAAGTTGGGTATGTTAGAGTGGGTTTTTTGCATGTGGCGGACCGTTCTGTTATTTAGAATGTTAATATGTTAAAGTATTAAAATTATAAATGTCTCAATAAAATTTTTCCTAAAATAAAGCATAGTGGAGGGCAGCACCGTAGCATTGTGGAGGGCAGCACAGCAGCATAGTGGTTAGCATGATGGCTTCACAGCACCAGGGTCCCAGGTTCAATTCCCGCTTGGGTCGCTGTCTGTGTGCAGTTTGCGCTTTCTCCCCGTGTATGCGTGGGTTTCCTCTGGGTGTTCCGGTTTCCTCCCACAGTCCAAAGATGTGCAGGTTAGGTGGATTGGCCATGTTAAATTGCCCTGAGGCTAGATGGGTTGCTCGGTTACAGGGATAGGGTGGAGGTGTGGGCTTAAGTAGGGTGCTCTTTCCAAGAGCTGGTGCAGACGCGATGGGCCAACTGGCCTCCTTCTGCACTGTAAATTCTATGATTCTATGAATGACGGACAAGGCCACGTCCTGTGTGAAGCGGGCGAGAATGAGGGCCTCACTGCCTTCCGGACTTGCCACATTCTTGCCATTGCCGCCTGTCCTCCATCCTCCAGGTGGACCTGCGGGTCCTCCCCAGCATCATCCTCCAGTCCCTCCTGGTCCGTGCCTCCTCATCCTCCTCCTCCTCAATGGCCACATGTTCCTCGCCCTCCACATGTTGTCCCGCTGCTGTGCCAGGTTGTGGAGGACACAAAGCGGGCAACTTTTGAGGAGTCCGATGCATCGCTCAATGACAAACCTGGTGGCCGCATAGGCCTCTTTGTATCAGGTCTCCGATCGGTCACCGGCCTCTGTCATGGCATTATTAGCCAGGTCCTCAGTGGGTACGTACCCCTTATCCTCAAGAGCCAACCGGCCATCCTGCAGTGGCCCTCGAAGAGGCCGGGGATGTCCGACTGCGCCAGGATGTAAATTTTGTGCACACTACCCGGGAAACATACACACATGTGCATGACCTTGATGTGGTGGTCACACACGAGTTGATGACGTAGGACACTCCCAGATGGCCTGGTGTGCACAAGACGACATGCTTGCCATCTATTATCCCCTTGACCTAGGGCATCCGGTCGATGGCGGAGAATCCTGCAGCCGGAACATCTTGTTGGGCCTGGTTCATATCAAAACTTATATAGTTTTCTACCCAGGCAAACTGGGCATCCGTGTTTCAACCATGCGGCCAGACGCCTCTGCAGTCACTGGGAGTTATGGGTGGTGGGTGGGTCAGGCAGGCTGGTTGCCCCCAGAACAGGACCACACGGTCCAGGGGTTGGACACCCACGCTCCAGGGGTTAGACACCCATCTCTCCACCCTCTCCCACCAAAGCCTAGCCCAGGACATGAGTGGCCACCCCCCTGCTCCGCAACCCCACCCCGACTGAGCCTGGTCCCCCGGTGGCTCTCCCACACTTCTCCGAGCACTGGGGCAGCAACTTCAGTGTCTCCGGGCTCTCTGCCTGGGAGCGAAGATGGCTACTCACCTCCTCATGACCCCACAGCAGCCCTTCCGCCAGCTTCACAATTTGAAAAAGGTGTACCAATTGGTGCCCGAAGGCCTTTAGATAGAGGTTGTCCCCGTTAATTGTATGGAGATTGGGTTTAAGTGGTGCTTACTGGTTTCTCGCCAAGCTATGGCGGGATCCTGATTTTGCCAATGGGAGCGAACTGGTTATATCACAAACAGATTGGCGCCCAGTGCTGTTCTTGATTTTGGCCTCTCCATCAATTTAATGGTTTCGTCGCGCTCTCGTTTAAACACAAGGCAGCCACTAAATTGCGCCCTGAGTAAATCTGCTCCTTTGCAAGTACTTAACATACTTGTACCAAATTCTGCTCTACACTATTTTACTACAGGAACGATCTGCTGTTTAAGTGTGCTTAATTTTAGTTTCTTCGCTGAGGAAAAGAGATTGCTGTTGCTGTTGACTCGATTGCACAATCTAACTAGGGCAAGAAGTGTTCTGGTGAAAGAATGAATTGAGCTCAGGAGTGACAGACCAACTCTGATAATATCAGTTATGAATGGGATTGCTTAAATATGTGAACTGTTGATAACACTTGAGTTATTTCATGGCAAAACCAGGCAGAAAATGCTCAGAGTTTTTAGCATACAATTGCAATTGTGGATTTATTGAACAAGATCACAGTAATCAAACATGCACTGATTATTAAAATACAACAGGTTTGTAAAAAGCAGAAGCAGATATATGGAATTCTCTCTGGATTAGAATTCCATGCTAGCCCCGGTAGAAACAACCCCAAATGCCAGTCAGTGAACTCTCCCAACACAGTTACACGTTGTGGTACATTATTTTACAGACTGCAAACAAGTTCACACGTGCTTCGGCTGTATAATTTCCGGCATTAGAATTTTGCACAGTGTTTGAGGTGTGAAAAATATCGAGATTGTCCCAGAATTAAGTAAATCTTGAGCACCCTGAACTAATTGGACACTCTCAGGGAAACTGATTAATTTCATTCTGCAAAGGAAAATCAGGTTTAGAGAACCAATATATGGGTGGGAGAAATTATGAATATTGTGATGCTGAGAAGTAATGGTATCTAGGTGAGATAGTATACATGGGGATAGTAAATGCATCTGGGACTAGGAGAGCAGTGAATAATGAGGCAAATGGATAGGGGGAAGAGGATATCTAAAAGTATAACCCTTGTGGGATTAATTACTTAGCCATCCACTTGGAGCTAAGAATGAAGTGGATACTGCTCACTACTATTATTTTGTAATAATGGAAATAATTTGATTTCTTCTGTGTGCTGTAATGTTCATCCACTGAATAAACAGGAGTGACCAACAAGCCAATACCTTTCCTTGAAGTCCCAGTTAACAGGTTGGTTGAATCATCATGGTGACTTTCTTGATGTTAATTCCAGACCAGTATGGATACTTTCTATTAAGGTACACACGACCACAAGCATCAAACCACCATCCACCATAACTAGCAGCACAAGAACGTCGGAAGCTATCATAATCTCTGTCCTTTGTTGAAAAAGGCTGATTGTCAACCAGTGAATTTTTTGTTAGCCGGGTCATTTGGTCAACAACATTCCCAGAAAATGTGCCAAGCCTGATTATGTACTTCCCTCTCTCAGATTCTATGTAAAATGAGGAATACTCGGCATATTTAATTCTATTTCTGGTGTCTAGAAACTCTATTCTCAGCTTGTACCTATTCTGTTTGGTTAGAAGGTAGATGTACTCATTGCCCAGCCAGAAATCACTCAACACATCACCAAAACCGTATTTATATGTGGTCCAACTTTCTTTCCAGGTGATCTTGCTGGCTCTGCTGCTACGTTGAATCACTGTCCAGCCAGAATTGCGTTTCATGACACATTTGACCACAAGTAGAGGGGATCTTTGAGGCTGAATGACGTAAACCCCTGAAGCAGCCCTTCTGTTACTTCGTTTAATTGCTGTGCAGTCACGTGGCACTGAAGACAAACAAAATCATGGCATCAGTTTTAATCCATACGCTATAATCTTGTATAGACATAGAGGAGCTGGGTTTCCGACCATTTTCAGGTAACACCATCGTCTCTTACATGAATACAAAATAAGAGTCTTAACTGTCCATCTTTTCATAAGAAAAATCAAGGATGAAAAAGGCCTTTAAGCTTTTTGACACATGTCATCTGGTACCCAAACTCACTCACTAGTCTCTGATATATTTACCTGTACTAGTTTGCCTGGGGAACAGTTCCAAGTGTTTACCTCTCTTTCTGGAAAGCAATTCATTCTAATAACTATTTAAAACTGTTTCTCGCTCACTTAAATTAGTACTCACAGTATATTGAAATAATTGGGCACTTAATCACAGTATGTTGAAATAATTGGGCACGATCTAACGGCTGCGTCGCACTGGGCATGGATCCAAGCAAGTCAGTTAGATCACGGGAGATGCCGAAATCAGGAACCGTGCCAGGCGCTGATCGGTTTCCGATCTAACTGGCACTCTCGTTGACGAAATCAGGATCCCGCCGCAACATGGCGAGAAATCAATAATCACCAATTACTGTCAATCTCCATCCCATTTACCGGAAGAACCCCCTATCGAATGACCTCCCATGATCTAACAGGCTTCCCAGAGAGTGGTCACACGGGGGGCTTTAGCCGACCTAATTTAAAAACGTGAAGGTAACGCAATGGCTGCTGTGGGGATCGGAGAAGGTAATAAACCATCTTGGAGGTCGGACAATCAGCTGGAGCGGGATTGGGGGGGGGGGGGGGGGGGTTGGCACCAAGAGCTGGGCATCAGCACTAGTGAAATCCCCGCGGCCAGAGGGTGAGTATGTGGATCAGGCAGACGACCTGCGCCAGGTCCAGGTAATATTCAGGGTCTGGGGTTCGATGCTTAGGAGCCCCTGCTGTGACCAGGGGTACGTGTGTATGGCGGATTCCCCCCCAGCGTAAGCAGCTTGTTGCATGGTGCCCTGTGAGAAAGCGGGAAGCGAAAGGGTGAGGGAGGCTTGGGGCATTTGAGGGTACGGGGTGGAGGCCATAGCAGATTGTCGGTCTCTCCTCCTCTCCTCTAATTCCTTCCAGATATCACAGTCTGAATGATAATGCAGACCCCCCCCCCGCAGCAGCTGCCCTCATAGTGGCGGTGGCAGTCCAGTGGCTAGACGCTGGAGAAGGCGATGACAGCAGTGTCGACAGGGGCTCAAGGTGGCAGCCCATGTGCAGGGGCCCACCCCACACCCTGAGGATCCAGCTGCCCTTCAGGCCAGGGAGAGGGAGGCCAGCAACAGCCCATGGTGTACCAGAGCCACTGGTCTTTCGAAGAGATGTCAGAAAACATATGCCTCAGAAGGCTCCACCTCAACAAGGGGATGGAAGCTGCTGCTTACTATGCCCTGTGGCCTTTGATGCCCCTGCCAGGCATCCTCTCGAGGGCATGGGGACGGAGGCCAGTTGCACATGCCTCGCCGTGCCACCCTGTTCCGCCCACTGGCCCCGAGATGCGCCATTGTCAGAAGTGGGGAGGCGGAATCGGGAGAGTTGATAACCGCCATCATCTCCCTGTAGGGAGGTTTCAGGTTGGCCTCAAGTGCTTTGTCTTTCCATATGGTTCCCGTCTGTATTTTGGCCAACTTCTCCTGCAGGGACAAAGGGAAGGCATCGTTGGGAGGGGATGGGGGACTATGGCATGGGACAGTGCTGCTCGTGATTGCTGGGGTGCGATGGTGGGTGCCAGGGTGTGCTGGGCCACAGCTGCGGTATTGTGCTAGGGGGATGTGGTGCCAACTGCAGGGTCATTGGGGGCAATCGGGGTGGCAGGTGGAACCACGCTGCAAAACTTAGTAACTTTTCCATTGGATCGCACCCATAATCAGGGTTTAGCTGATTTATACCTCAATGAGTTTTCCCCTTTGCTATCTGATCTTTAGACTGTAGGGTGCTAAACTTTCTTCCCAGCGCATTCCTTTTCATTGGAAGCGGGCTTGTTGATCCTCTCTCCATCCCGTTCAGCAGATGTATTTGTTTTTGTGATCTGGGACTAGAACTATATTAGCACTAATGTGAACACCATCCTCGGTAGGAGATTTTGGGATATGAGTGAGAGGGCTTGATGTTGATTTCTTACCTGCTGAAATTGTTGCCACTGCAAATAAGAGGAAGAAACCAATCTGAAAGAGGGTTCTTTGCTCCATTTTCCCCATTCTCCTGGGAAAAAAAGATCATTCATGAGACCGTGGTCAACGTCACTTTTTAAAAGACTCAGACAGAAAGTGAGTTAAAATCCACCTGTGACAGTAAATGAGGTACATCAATAGCATCTTCAATATGTACACTCCATCTCTAAGTTATTTGGTGAGCTCACTGTGGCTGCTTCCACTTTTCCTAATGACTGATCATCTCCAGCAAAGGTTTCTCTTCCTGTCACAGCATTGTTCTCTCTGCAATCTAAAATCTTGTCCATGTCCCAGAAAGATTAATATAATAATAATAATAAACATGCTCAAAGGCTTAGGATCAAAAGTCCATGGTTCTCCTGGCCCACTCTCGCCATATTCTAGCAGAAGTGTGGCAGATAAACCTAAAATATACCTTGGGTTACATGACTTTTGACCTTGCCCCAGAGTTTCACTGGCACTGTGATAGTTGTCTGGAACAAGGCCTTTGATGCAGGAAACGCTGGGATTTGGGGTTGGTCTACCCACATCTTTGGCTGCTAAGAGAACACGATGAGTAGCATGAAAGCTTCAGGCAACCTAGGCAGTCAGTGATGGATTTAGAGTTCACTATGTGGGGGCGGATTTGTGGTTTCTGGAAAATAATATTCCTGAGGAGACCTAGTAATCCTCTCCCACAGCCTAGCAGTTCCTTGCTTTTTAACTATTATACCACTGTGGCACCCACTCCCTCCCCCTTCCGGCCACCTCACACCAGACCATCTATCTTTCCTTCTTTTGTTACAGGTTCTACAGTTCTAACACATTCTCCCTCCCTTCAGTTCTGATAAATAGTCCATGGACTCGAAAGTTTAACTCTGTTTCTCTCTTAAGAGGTGCTGGCAGACCTGCTGTGGTTTTCCTGCATTCTCTGTTCTTGAATCAAAGGTACTACCTGGCGTAAGGTCATACACTTTATTGTGAGACAGCGTTTATGTGTCATCGAAGATTAAGCTTTATGCCCAATCATGCACCAGTACTTCAAAAATTGAAATAAAAACTAAAATTGCAGAAAAACTCAGCAGGTCTGGCAGCATCTGTGGAGAGAGAAATGGGGTAAATGTGAATTTAATAGACTACCTTCTTCAGAACTGGTGGCACCACACTGGAGGAGGTAAAAATGGCAGAGGATGATCCTTCGACTATGTAGGCTGATGGAGTGAAAAGTGAGGACAAGGGGAACACTGTCTTGGTTCTAAGAGGGAGGTATATGATGAGAGCAGAAGTGCACAAAATGGATTAGAGACATTTGAGGGCCCTGTCAACGACAGTGGGGAGTGTGGTTGGGGAGGGGGTGGGGGGCCTGGTGGCGGTAGTACTCGTGTGAGGAAAAAAGAAAACATGCTGGAAGTGCCGTTGTAGAAGGTGGCACTAGATCATGTGTAGGTGTTCAAAGAACTTTCAGGATTGAGCCAGGTTAAGAGTGCAAAACAATGATGGTCTATTACTGTCATACAAAGATCAATAAGGAATGCGTCAATTAAGGTGAAAGAAAAACTCCAAAACCTGTTTGAACAGAAGGCGCAGTAACAATTGCTGCATGTTTCACTTAACATTGTCAAGATGAGATAGTGAGTCCAGCAACCAACGAATAGAAAGTCATATACACCCCGACTCAGTTTATACCTAAGAAGCATTGGTATTTTCATTTGCCCCCTTCTTTGTTGTTATAGAGTATTTTAATAGTGTTTTAACAAGTATTTCTCTATTTGATTAATTGTATGGATGTCTTTGACAAAGTGCGCATGGGCGTGCGCCATCATCGTTTGTACGGATTTTCAGATTAGCCACGAGGAGCTTGTATATAGTTGTGTTTAGCTGCTGCTGATATCTGAAGCCAAACTATTATTACCTCAATGTTTTTTAAAGGAAAGAAGAATTAACTTTTGCACTGCGTTCGACTACGTTTCTTGTTGTCAAGTTATCACAATTGTATACACTTTCTCTTTTTGCGAGGCCCCATTCCCAGTGCAGAGCTGCTGAATACCTTGCTGCACAAAAATGCCCTTGTAATGTTCAGTAGCATGCTGTCTGTTGAAACACTGTAGACTTGGTTTTCCTCACATTAGAGAGGTTTGCATTGCAGAGTTGTCAGAGTAACTCAGGATTACTCAGTCACATGAGTCTCCATGCAGCAATATGCTGCTTTGTTGATGTGTATTTAAACCAATATTCAGAGTTTTGCTCAGGATGTTTGTTACATGGCGACAGTCTTGACTTACCTGTTGGTTTGATGGAGTGTATTAAAACATTCATTTTTTAAGTTTACCTTTAAAACGCTGCCAGTTTACAGGTATCAGGTGACTGCTGACAAGCTCACGTGTTGTCAGACTGTCTCTTCTCGGTGATTTCGCATAATTTGCTAAAATTATTGTTCCATAATTGCCAAGTTTTATACAGTGTAACCAATCCAGAAATTATTCATATTTATACAGTCGAACGCCCATAAACTTCAGCTCATCAGAAGCTTTGCTGTCCCTATATTAATTCACACCACATCGGATTCACCCACCACGCCTGTGCTTGCTGACCTACTTTGGCTTATGGTCCAGCACTGCCTCGATTTTATCTCCCCCCCCCACAATCCAACCCCACCCGCTGCACCAACATCCATCACTCTTTCCCTTCCTCCCTATCTGAGGAACCTCCTCCTATCCCACCATCTCCGAGATTTCTATGGCAACCTCCCATTTCCATTGTTCTAACAGTAATTGTTTCAGCACTGGCAGATGTGCCTTCAACTGTTTAAGCCTAAACTTTAAAACCTTGAGCGCTCTTTCCTCCTTTAAGATACTTTTCAAAACATTCTTTGATTAAGTTTTAGACTCCTCTCCTCAGATCTTTATGTGTGGTAGGGTGACAAAGGTGTCAGATTTTGTTTGATCGTATTTTTATGAAGCACCTGTTCCATTAAGGATATATTAATATGTCAAAGGCACCATATAAATGCCCGTTATTTTTGTTATTCTGCAGGTTAAAGATCTCTTTCGAACATGCTTTCAAATAATTAAATACCTCATAACCATAATTCATGTATTTATTCAATATAATAACTCAGTAATACTACTTCCTATATAATAATGAGAAGACTATTACTGTCAAAGTATAAGCCTATAATGTTGCCTCTTCTGTCTAAAGAAAATAACTTTATTCACACCAACAAGCACAAAGCAATTCATGTGATACCGGTAAAAAGGTGTGTGGATCACAATTTAGAACTGCCTGAGAACATTTCTGAAAATCTTATGGGCAGCATGGTGGCGCAGTGGTTAGCACTACTGAATCACTGCATTGAGGACCCAGGTTCGATCCCAGCCCTGGGTCACTGTCTGTATGGAGTTTGCACATTCCCCCCCGTCTGCGTGGATCTCACCTACACAACACAAAGATGTGCAGTGTAGGTGGATTGGCCATGCTAAATTGGAAAAAAATTTAAAAACGACAAAACAAAAATTCTGCAAATACTGCACCTTTAAGATGGTTTGCAATTAGCTACCCTGCAGGTTGTAAATGTAATGCAGGGTCTGACCCTGCTCCACTACCTTCAGACTTGTTACTATACAGCAGGTTGCGAATACACAGCTCAGAACAACAAGCAAGGCTACAGACATACAGAGTTACTTACACTGTGAACAGGTTTCCAGTCACACAGAGTTTGGAAGGTGCACCGTACTTTAAGAGGTTGGGTGATGTATGTTATAGTGATATGCTTGTGACGTTTAATAGAGGAGTTGACATTCTCTCAAACACCTGTCAAACAGGTTTCCCAAGAACATGATTTTAATGTAAGCATTTTATTAGATTTTCATAAATGTAAACTAGGGAGCAGGGTACTAGGAGGAAGTGAAATTGGGGGAAAAGGCCGGAGGCTGCTTTACTGAATCTGATTGTAGAAGTAAAAGTGCATGAAGACTAAATTGGAGCTGAGATTTCTGCAGGATGTTTGAACCATACGTTTTCTTTTGGTCATTAGTGTCTGATACGCATGGAAAATTAGTTACTTACTTGAAAGTCTCCAAATCTGACAAACAATTTTATAAAATCTCTGTTTACCCACTATATACTGTACTCTCTCTCCCTTTATGGAGCTCATGTAAGTCTACAGAGTTTGGCAATAACCAAGTCTTCAGGTCCTGAATTGTGTGTGTTACTGCTGGAGTTTAGCTAAAACTGTGTGGGTTATTAACACAGAAAATTGGGAAGCCTCTTCTGCGTGGCACGGTGGCACAGTGGTTCGCACTGCTGCCTCACAGCTCCAGGGCCCCGAGTTCAATTCCGGCCTTGGGTGACTGTCTGTGTGGAGTTTGCACTTTCTCCCTGTGTCTTTCTGGGTTTCCTCCGGGTGCTCCGGTTTCCTCCCCACAGTCTGAAGATGTGCATGTTAGGTGGATTGGCCATGCTAAATTGCCCCTTCGTGTTCAAAAGGTTCAGGTGGGGTTACAGGGATAGAGTGGAGACGTGGGCTTAAGTGGGGTGCTTAAGGGGCAGACTCGATGGGCTGAACTGCCTCCTCCTGCACTGTAAATTCTATGATTCTTGATGATGCAACACAAACTATCTTGCATCAGGTGTTTGGTTTGTAGAATTTTCTGAAACCAGTGAGAAATATCCCCACCCTCAGTGATAGGTCTACTTTCTATTTCCCATGTGTTTGCTGAGTTACATTGGCTGGTCAATCATCATTTCTGCCTTGGAGTGCTGCAGACATGACTGACTCTGGTGTTGGAAAACCTGATTAGTTACGGGGTTTTGAATTGATTCATTCATCTATTGCAAGCCTTGTCAGTGTGGAGCTCATCTGATCCTGAAACGACTGCTTGTTTTCCACTGACTCCTCTCCTCTCCCTAAAGGGTCTGAACCTAGTCTTCCATTTTCCAATGTTCATTTCTCATTCATAAAACACAATAGACTGTAGGATTGTGGTCATAAAACCTATTTGAACAATGATCCCAGGGGAAACCTCTTCTTCGGGACTCAATCCTCTTGCTCCATGAAGTCCCAGGATGATGCAACGAGAGATGGAAAGGTTGCCCTGCTGTAGAATGGGCTCATGGGGGAAACTTGAGGATTGTGGGAATAGTGGATATGAATTTGGTTCAAGTCAGAGCTCATTTTTCCACATTATAATAAACGTAAACCAAGGTTTGAAATGCTGGCTGTCTGCAATAACATAACTTGAATAAACTGGCCATAAGTCAAGGATCTTTTTCACTCATAGTTCCATTTTAAACATCTGTCAGGGGGCTACAATCTAACCAAATAGAGGTAAAGAGGTTGCCAAGATGGGGGTATTAAGCTGAAGTGACAATTTAGTGAGCATTTAATGTGAGACACCATCTTATTGGACAAAGGAGTTGAAGCCAGCATATCGAACAGCCACCCAGAGGCTTTTTAAAAAGCTGGTCGCCATGTAAAATGCTTGTCCTGTTAAGAGTCTGCATGATGGCTTCCGGTGGGGTGGGCGAGCAGGGCGGCCGCAAAAAAAATAGCTCCCGCCGGTGGCCGCGATTCGCGGCGATTTCGGGGAAATCCCTGAGACCCCACGCACTCCCCGACTATCGCCGGCTTTTGGGGCCGCCACGAGCAGCCAGCGGGGCCGGTTTAAAAGCCGGCGAAGAACCCCGCGCGGGTGTCGGGCGGCGGAGGCTGAGGCGCCGGGCCCGGCAGGTCGGAGCAGCGGGAGCGGAGCTACGAAGAGGTCGAGGCGGCAGGCCCGAGCGCCATGTAGGGAGGGTGCTCCACATCGGATGGCTCCCACCTAGGAAGAAGAAGGTTTGAAGCCTGGTCCCAGGTGAATGTAGAGGAGAAAGAAAGAAGATTTATGGAAGTTTGGTAAAAGTTTTTTTTTCTCAAAAAGGAAGAATGTCAGATTGATGAAGGGCAGGAGGGTGAAGGGGGAGAGAGGAGAAAGGAAAGAAGATAAAAAACAATAAGCCGCTAAAAGATGCGAAAAGCAGCGTCAAAGAAAGGAGGAAACGCAGGTTGCCGCCGAAGGAGAAGACGAGCAAAAGCAAAAGTGTTGACAGGATGGCGGAAGCCGAACTGCAAGGCGGGACCGCACTACTTACGGTGGAGAAGATGACCGAGGTGATGGTGGTGGAGCTGGAAAAACGTTTGGTGAGGCACATGGAGATCCTGAGGAAAGAGATGGTGGTCGTGGTGAGGTCATTGTTGGAGGAGGCAATCGGCCCGATCAGGGTGGAGGTGGCAAAGGCATTGGCCGAGGTGAGAGAGCAGGGCGAGAAGATGAAGGAGGTGGAGGAGGCCGTGACACGACACAGCGACCAGGTCACCTCGATGGGAGACGAGCTGCGGAGGGTGGTGGAGATTAACAGAGGGCTCCGAGCAAAGCTGGAAGACTTGGAAAACCGCTCAAGGCGGCACAATTTGAGAATTGTGGGCTTGCCCGAAGGGACAGAGGGCCCAAGGCCAATGCAATACTTTGCTAAGAAGTTGGCGGAGCTGATGGGGGAGGGTGAGAACCCCACCCTGTACGAGCTAGACCGAGCTCATCGGTCATTAAGGCCGAAGCCCAAAGTGAACGAGCCGCCAACGGCAGTAATTATCTGCTTCCATAAGTTTTGCATGAAGGAGAAAGTATTAAGCTGGGCGAAGCTGAAGCGTGAGGTGCTGTGGGATGGTACTGCGGTTCGGATCTACCAGGACTGGACGGTGGAGTTGGCAAAAAGACGAGCAGCGTTTGGGCAAGTGAAGGCGGCTTTGTACAAGAAGGGGGTGCGATGTGGTGTGGTGTACCCGGTGAAGTTGAGAGTAACATATAAAGCCAAAGACGTTTATTTTGAGACAGCGGAGGTGGCTGAGGCGTTCGTGAGGGCAGAAGGCTTGGGACAGATGTGAAGAGCGGAACTGGAAGAAAGACTGTGGACTGTGTTTGAGCGGCTGGAAAATGTACAAATGTACAAATGTTACAACTTTCTTTTTATTGATTTGTATTGAAATTTGAAATTTACTTCTCTTTGCATTGTTGCAGAGTTCAAGTTAATGGTGTTCTGTGTTGCGACGGTTAAATGTTATGTTAGTGAATTGTAGGGGTTGGATTGTTGGGTTTGTTTTGGTATTTCTTTCTCTGGGACTGGGTGGAAGGGGCGAGAGGTATTGGCGGGGGGGAGCCACCCGCGCTAGCTAACTAGAGTCAGTTAGTGAACGGGGGTGAGGTGAGAGGAGGACTGCGAACGTTGGAGCCTGGGTAGCAGGCTTCAATGGGCCTACGAGGCGAGCAAGAGGGGGTGGAGGGAGGGATGTTGGGGGATGTTTTTGTAGGGGGGGGTTCTTGGGTGGGGGGGAAGGGGTTCGATGTTAACAATGGACAGGGGCGGGTCAGGCTTATGGGGCAGGGCCCGGTGGTATGGTGATGGTGGATAAGAAAGGTGGGGGGGGGGGTGGGGTGAGAGACCCCCAGTAAGGATAATCATGTGGAACGTGAGAGGGCTAGGAGGTCCGGTCAAGAGGTCAAGGGTGCTTGCACATCTTAAAAGTTTGAAAGCCGATGTAGCAATGCTGCAGGAGACTCACTTGAGGGTGAAGGACCAGGTGAGACTTAAAAAGGGCTGGGTTAGCCAAGTGTTTCACTCCGGATTTGATGGAAGGGCTCGAGGGGTAGCAGGGCTGGTCAGCAAAAGGGTACGCTTCCAGATGGAGAAGGTGGTGGCAGATCAGGGGGGTAGATATATGATTGTGACAGGGGCGCTGGAGGGGAGATTAGTGGCGCTGTTAAGTGTATACGGTCCCAATTGGGACGATGTGGGATTCGCGAGGAAGGTGGTTGGGGCTATTCCCGACTTAGACACGCATGAGCTGATTGTGGGGGGGGACTGGAACCTGGTGCAGGAGCCAAGGTTGGACAGATCAAGGCCGCGCTCGCTGGTCCCATCAGTGGGGGCGAAGGCGCTGGCTGGGCTAATGGTGGAAATGGGAGGGGTGGACCCTTGGAGGTTCCTGCACCCAAGGGAACGGGAGTATTCGTTTTTCTCAGCGGTCCATAAGGTATACTCGCGGATCAACTTTTTTGTGGTGGGGAAGGCTTTGCTGGCTGGAGTCAAGGGGTCGGAATACTCTGCAATTGCAGTGTCCGATCACGCTCCACATTGGGTGGATATGGTGCTAGAGAAGGGGGCAGCGCAGAGACCGGGGTGGAAACTGGATGTGGGGCTTTTGGGGAACCAAGTATTCTGTGAGAAAATTGAAAAGGTAATTAAGGAATAATTGTACGGGTGAGGTGTGGAAGGCAGTCGTCTGGGAGGCTCTAAAGGCGGTGGTGAGAGGTGAGGTAATTTTGTTTAAGGCTAGGGTGGATAAGGAGGAGAGGTTGGAGCAGCAGAGGGTAATAGATGAGATGTTGGAGGTAGATAGGAGGTATGCAGAGGATGGGGACCCGGCAACGCTGGAAAAGAGGAAGGAACTACAGGCAAGCTTCGACCGACTGTCCACCAGGAAGGCAGTGCGCCAACTGAGACGAGCAAGGGGTGCAGTTTATGAACATGGAGATAAGGCGTCTGTTAGCAGGTCAGCTCCGGAGGGAGGCAGCGGCAAGGGAAATTCTTCAGGTGAAGGATAGGGCAGGGAAGTTGGTGGTGGCCCCAGTGCTGATTAACAAGGTTTTTGAGGAGTTTTATGAGAGGTTGTACAAGTCAGAGCCACTCGGAGGAGACCGTGAGATGCAGGAATTTCTAGATGGGTTGGAGTACCCGAGGCTAGGGGAGGGGGACAGGGCTACATTAGAAGGAGCAATAGTGGAGCAGGAGATAAAGGCTCCGATTGGGAGGATGCAGTCGGGGAAGGTGGCAGGGCCGGATGGGTTTCCGGTGGAATATTATAAAAGATTTAAGGATAGGTTGGCACCCGTGATGGTGGGGATGTTTGAGGAGGCTATAGGGAAGGGGGTGTTGCCGCAAACCTTGGGGCAGGCATCAATTTCCCTGTTACTAAAAAAAGATAAGGATCCGACGGAGTGTGGGTCGTATCGGCCCATATCACTTCTGAATGTGGATGTAAAAGTGTTGGCGAAGGTACTGGCGGGTAGGCTGGAGGAGTGCCTTCCGAAGGTAATAAGGGAGGATCAGACGGGGTTCGTGAAAGGGAGGCAGCTGTTTTCGAACATTAGGAGGGTTTTGAACGTTGTTATGGCACCGGCGGAAGGGAAGGAAACAGAGGTGGTTGTGGCATTGGACGCCGAGAAGGCGTTTGATCGGGTAGAATGGGGGTGCCTGATGGCAGTGCTGGAGCGGTTTGGGATTGGACCAAGGTTTGTGAACTGGGTAAAGCTATTATATAAGGAATCAAAGGCGAGTGTCCGCACAAATAATATCAGTTTGAGATATTTCTCTCTCCATCGTGGGACTAGACAGGGATGTCCTATGTCCCCCCTGCTGTTTGTACTTGCGATTGAGCCATTGGCCATCGCATTGAGAGGTTCGGGAGCATGGAAAGGAATAGTGCGGGGGGGATAGAGCATAGGGTGTCCTTATATGCCGATGACTTGCTGCTGTATGTGTCGAAGCCGAGTGCGTCGATAGGAGGAATATTGGAGCTACTGCGGATATTTGGGTCTTTCTCGGGGTACAAGCTGAACCTGGACAAGAGTGAGTACTTTGTGGTGTCTCGGCCGGGGGTGGGGGCAGGGGTGGGGGGGGCTGCCATTCCGTAGAGCAGGGACTCATTTTAGGTATCTGGGGGTGCAGGTTGCCCGGGAGTGGGGGAGGCTTCGTAGGTACAACATCACTAGTTTGGTGGGGAGAGTGAAAGCCGATCTGGCAAGGTGGGACGGCCTTCCTCTGTCACTGGCAGGTCGGGTACAGGCGGTTAAAATGAATGTGTTGCCGCGATTCCTGTTTATTTTTCAATGCCTACTGATTTTCCTGCCAAAGACTTTTTTCAGGGAGATTGAGGGAAGGATTACCTCATTCATATGGGGAGGGAAGATGGCCAGAGTGAGAAAGGTGCTGCTACAGAGGGGAAGGCAGGCAGGGGGTTTGGGTCTCCCGAACTTGTTGTACTACTACTGGGCGGCGAATGTGGAGAAAGTGCGGAGCTGGGTCAGAGGGGTGGATTCTCAGTGGGTCAGAATGGAGGAGAGTTTGTGCAGGGGGTCGGGGCTGAAGGCACTTACAACAGCGCCGCTCCCGATAGCTCCGGGGAAATATTCAGGGAGTCCGGTAATAATAGCTTCATTGAAAATCTGGAGGCAGTTTCGCCAACACTTCGGGTTGGGTTTAGGGTCAAGGGAAATGCCGATTCGGGGGAACCACAGATTTGAGCCAGGGAGGTGGGATGGAAGTTTTCGGAAATGGGAAGAGAAGGGGATTAAGACGCTAAAAGATTTGTTTCTTCGGGGTCAGTTTGCAGGATTGAGGGAGCTGGAAGCGAAGTATGGGCTAGAGCAGGGAGAAGGGTTTAGGTACATGCAGGTTCAGGATTTTACCAGGAAGGAGATACAGAGCTTCCCAGAGGAACTGGCCTCCACATTGCTGGAGGAGGTGTTGACGACAAGGGGACTGGAGAAGGGGGCAGTGTCAGCGATGTACGGAGCTATTCTGGAAGAGGATAAGGCACCACTGGAAGGGATCAAAGCAAAGTGGGAGGAAGAGCTGGGAGAGGTTATAGAGGAGGGGGTCTGGTGTGAGGTGCTCCGGAGAGTGAATGCCTCCACCTCATGTGCGAGGTTGGGGCTGATACAGCTGAAGGTGGTATATAGAGCGCACCTCACGAGGACGAGGATAAGCCGATTTTTTGAAGGAGTAGAGGATGTGTGTGAGCGTTGCGGGGGGGGGGGGGGGAGAGCGGGGGCTGCGAATCACGTTCATATGTTTTGGTCCTGTCCAAAGCTAGGGGAGTACTGGAAGGAGGTGTTTCGGGTAATTTCCAAGGTGGTGCGTGTGAAACTGGACCCGGGTCCCCAGGAGGCCATATTCGGGGTGTCGGACCAGCCAGGGTTGGAAACAGGAGCGGAGGCAGATATCATAGCCTTCGCCTCGTTGATCACCCAAAGGCGGATCCTGCTGGGATGGAGAGCAGCCTCTCCACCCAATGCCCTGGCGTGGCGGGGGTACCTGTTGGAATACTTGACCCTTGAGAAGGTTAAGTTCGAACTGAGGGGAAGCTCGGAGGGGTTCTACAAGTCATGGGCACTATTTATTATGCACTTTCAAGAACTGGATAACATCGAACATTAGTTGGGGGGGTGGGTGGGGGGGGGGGGGGGTGGTGGGGGGGGGGGGAGGGGGCTGTGTAGATTAAGGGTGACTATGGGTAATCCCTGATTCCTTTTTGTCATTTGTTTATGTAAACATGTGGGCTGAGGTTTGGGGGTTGGTGGGCGGATGGGATCGTTGTTATTATGGGGATTGACGTATCTTGCTGATTATTGTTTATTGTTGATGGGTGTAAATGTGGGAGAAAATGTGAAAAAGGAGGAGAATAAAAATATATATTTTTTTAAAGAGTCTGCATGATGTTTTGGTGGGTAGCACTTATCTAATTTCCTCAGAAAAATGTAATGATCAGCATCAACTGCAAGCCTTTGAGTTTGTCAACTGTGAAAACCTATGAAGTATTCTCCTTCAATTTGGCCACCAGGAGAAATTTTACACTATTCTACACCACCCTGGCATGCAAACCAGGAACCTCAACACCTGAACTACCACAGGCCTCTATCTCAGTGAAGACTGGAGTCAAGCAAGGCTGCACCATTTTTCTCCATCTTCCTCACGACAATACTGCATCTCACCTTCAGCAAACTACCCACAGGCCTGAAGTTAGTTTGCAGAACAGACTTGAAATCGTTTAACCACTGTCACTTTCCATCCAAGGTCTTCAGCTGACTAATACCCTCTTGTCCTCCTCAATGACCCAACCCTCTCCATATCCTTGAAGCCCACTGGCTCCCAGCCAACCATCTATTTAACCCAAAATGCCCTTGCCCCATCTGCAGCTCCCCGCCCACTCCATACAAGCTCCAGGCTCCTGCTCCTTGTGGCACAAATTTCAAATACCTCAGATCCAAAGGGACAAACTCAATGCTTGCAGGCCACCTTTCAATAACCGTGAAACCAGTGCGACAGGTTTCCCATGTGCTGCTGACTTAGTCTTGAAGATACGATATAACTCGAAAAGTCTTTCATATCAGTATCATAGAAAGCAAACGTATTGAAAATTGGAACCTGCTGCCCACAGCCACAGGGCCCCAACCCACAGCTGCGACACTAACTTAATCTCTGCCTCAAACTACCATTGTGGAATTGAAATATCAACTCCTGCCGAGTTGAGACCCGCTGCCCATCACTTTTCCCACTCTGACTGGCCGCATTAAATTCTTCCCTACTTGCATGATGCGGTTCCAAAATGAGACATTCAGGGGTTCTCCAGGGAAATACATTTGGCCCCATACAATTTCCATTTCTTTGGAGATGACAAACAAATGCTAGCTTCCCAGTTTGAAAAACAAGTAATGATCAAACTACTGCAAGATTGGACAACTTGGCAACAAATGATATTGGGGGCAGAGAGGCGAAGGAATATGTGTGTGTGAAGTTGGCAACAGTTTACCCACAATGTGTGGAACTTGCCGTTTTGGTAACAAAGTGGCTTAGCGGGTGGGTTCCATGGCGCGTTTCCTGCTGGTAGTGGGAAATCATGCCAAATTTCACGCTCAGAAGCTAATTAATGCTGCATAGGCGAGTATCTCCCCAAATCATTTGGGAGTGGATTTGTCCATCCCGCCATTACCGAATGGGTTGGAGATCAAAGCATTATATTTAAACGCCACCTGAGCACACACATTCCACTCTCTCAAGTCCAATTGTCTGTGAAGATATCTGTACAGTGGAAGAGGACTGCACCAAGATTTAGTCGCAATTCCCAGGAGGCTTTGATAACAAAAGTACGTCAACACTGGGATGTGCTTTTCATGACGGATGGCTCCAGGAATCACGCTATCCTCACCTTTCCGACCTGGGAGGCCATTGCAAATCAGGTCAGTATAGCTGGAAACCACCCCCAAAATGCTATCCAGTGCAGGAGGAGGATGAATGATCTCATCCTCTCTGCCAGGGTAAGTTAATCTTCAGCTCACTCCAGTGTCACACTCTCACCAGGGCATCATGCGCTCAAAGGGCTCAGGGATCTCACATAACATTAGTGGGGGCCACATATCACCACAGATTGTCTCACGGATATTTTCACACACCACCATCTCAGCAATCATGCTGCACAAACGCCACACACACAGGAGGCTTGCATGTTTCCCAACTCTGCTCCATCCCTTCTCCTCATATTCCTTCTTGTTGTCTTCATGCTAACCAAACTTGCCCACAACGGGAAGGCGAGATCCCAGAGAGAAGGTGGCCATCATTACAGGGATCACCAAATCCAAGGAGGATGTCACCGAGCTGGCTGGGGAGAACAGCAATCCCGCCTGAGGGGAAGTAAAGATCAACATCTCCTAGCAACTGGAGTACGGATGAGACCTCACTGAGGTCCCCAACCCACCTCAGAGGAGGAATCTGAGGAAATTCCATCACTGCGCCAAGAGACAGTGAATCATAGTTCTAAATCAAGCCATTGACACGATGC
The DNA here is from genome assembly GCF_047496885.1 of Scyliorhinus torazame. Taxonomy (NCBI): domain Eukaryota; kingdom Metazoa; phylum Chordata; class Chondrichthyes; order Carcharhiniformes; family Scyliorhinidae; genus Scyliorhinus; species Scyliorhinus torazame. Next base: position 172,108,092 of record NC_092718.1, read on the forward strand.
TGGAGATACAATGGAAAATCTGACCGAGACATTGGAGCGAAATATGGAGGAGTTCTGCATTTTGTCTGACGCCATGGCTCTGACATGCGAACGAGTCAAGGTTTCCATGGGCAGGATGACGGCCAGCCTTGGACACGTTGCTTCGGCCGTTTTGCCGGATCAGTGCTCGGACCTGCATTCCATGGCTATTGTCATTAGTGGGATCCATCTGTGTCTAGGCAAGAGATGGGGCAGAGCACTTGACCTCAATGTAGGTGCCCTCCCCCTCAAGGAGCCAGTGAGGGGTCCTAGGGTACTCACAGGGAGAAAAGAGCGTCAGTTTGGCACCCCGAGGGCCTCCCACACAGGACACCCCACGGGTGTCCAGCCGCTCAGGATCCTCTCTGACTGTGACCCTACCACCTCCAGTTGGGCAGTCTGAGGAGGCTCCTGAGCAGGAGACCCTTACCGGGTCAACACCCTGTAGGCTTTGGACAGCCAGAGGACGCCCGCCAAAGTCATCACTGACATCAGGACGTCGTCCTCAGCGGGCTGCCCGCACCACAGCTGCGGATGTCGGGGCTGCATCCAGACATAGCATTAAGGTGAGGAAAATTAAAACATATTGACATAACCTCTGGGTCATGAGTGATCAATTACTGTACAAAAGGTGCACTTTTGTAAATGATCGTATGTCATTGAGAATGGTTTGGCCATTTGAAAGTGTCAAAGAACAAAGAACAAAGAAATGTACAGCACAGGAACAGGCCCTTCGGCCCTCCAAGCCCGTGCCGACCATACTGCCCGACTAAACTACAATCTTCTACACTTCCTGGGTCCGTATCCTTCTATTCCCATCCTATTCATATATTTGTCAAGATGCCCCTTAAATGTCCCTATCGTCCCTGCTTCCACTACCTCCTCCGGTAGCGAGTTCCAGGCACCCACTACCCTCTGCGTAAAAAACTTGCCTCGTACATCTACTCTAAACCTTGCCCCTCTCACCTTAAACCTATGCCCCCTAGTAATTGACCCCTCTACCCTGGGGAAAAGCCTCTGACTATCCACTCTGTCTATGCCCCTCATCATTTTGTATACCTCTATCAGGTCGCCCCTCAACCTCCTTCGTTCCAGTGAGAACAAACCGAGTTTATTCAATCGCTCCTCATAGCTTATGCCCTCCATACCAGGCAACATTCTGGTAAATCTCTTCTGCACCCTCTCTAAAGTCTCCACATCCTTCTGGTAGTGTGGCGACCAGAATTGAACACTATACTCCAAGTGTGGCCTAACTAAGGTTCTATACAGCTGCAACATGACTTCCCAATTCTTATACTCAATGCCCCAATTCATTCATATTTATGCATTTAAAGTGATCCAGTGCATGTCCCTGCAAGCTGGGCTAAAATATCACCCATTCTGCCAGATATCTTCCCCAACAAAACTGCCTTGGAATTCCCTGGGTACCCCAACTGAGATGGTGGACAGGAGTGTCAACAAGAGTAGCATCTACGAAACGAAATTGGCTCATAAACACATTGAAAAATATCCTTAGGCAACAGGAAATTGTGATAACTTTCCAGGTAGATAATATATGCAGAAGAATGCAATATAATTTATTCATTCAAACCTGAAATACCAATAAATGTCCTGCAGCATTTCTTGCAGGTATTTCAGGAGCTCAAACCCATTTGCTGTAAGTGATTGATTATATGTCATGGGAGTGTAAAGTTGGCAACAGTCCTCCCATTGTTCAAAAACAAAATGATGCCGTTTTGAAACAAATGATTGAGCGAGTCCAACTATTACATGTCCATTGCTGCTGAAAGATTTAGGGCATCATGGATTTATTTTTGATTCATGGAATGTGGGCATCTCTGGCTCGGCCAACATTTATTGCCCATCATTAATTGCCCTTAAGAAGGTGGTGGTGAGCTGCCTTCTTGAACCGCTGCAGTCCATGTGACATAGGTACACCTCCAGTGCTGGTAGGGAGGAAATTCCAGTGAAAGAACGGCAATATATTCAAGTCAGTATGGTGAGTGGCTTGGAGGGGAACTTGCAGATGGTGGTGTTTCTATGTATCAGCTTCCTGTCTCCTTCTACAACTTCTAGGTTGCAGATTTGGAAGGTGCTGCCTAAGGAGCCTTGGTGAGTTTCTGCAGTGTTGATGGTACACATCGCTGCCACGGTGTTTCCGTGGTAGAGGGAGTGGATGTTTGTTGGTGGGACACCAATAAAGCAGGCTGTTTTGTCCTGGACGGTGTTGAGCCTCTTGAGTGTTGTTGGCAAGTGGAGAATGTTCCATCGCACTCCAGACTTGTGCATTGTAGATGGTGAACAGGCGTTGGGGAGTAAGGAAGTCAGTTACTTGCCAGAGGATTACTAGCCTCTGACCTGCTCTTGTAACCACAGTATTTATATGACTAGACTAGCTCAGTTTCTGATCAACAGTAACCCGGACGATATTGAAAGTAGGGGATTCAGTGATGATAATGCTGTTGAATAACCACGGGCAATAGTTAGATTCATGCTTGTGGGAGATGGTTATTTCCTGGCACTAAAGTTGCTTGTCAGTTGTCAGCACAGGCCTTGATATTGTGCAACTCTCGCTGAATTTGGCCATGGATTGCTTCAGTATGTGAGGAGTCGCGAATGGTTGCAGTACATTGTGCAATCTTCAGCGGACATCCTCCCTTCTAACCTTCAAATGGAAGGAAGATCATTGATGAAGCAGCTGAAGATGGATGGGTCTTGGACGTTACCTGCAGTGTCCTGGAACTGAGGTGATTAACTCCGAAAACCACAATAATCTTCCTTTGTGCTGGGTATACTCCAATCAATACAGAGTTTTGCCCCTGATTCCCATTGACTTGTTTTAGTATGTGTCATGATATTCAGATAAACATCATGGTGCAAACACACATACACACTGATGGACAGATCAACGGACCAATCAACACACACGCAACATCACAGCCAATCACAAGCAAGAGCACACGCACTATAAAACGGGGAACACCACAGTTCCCGTTCATCCCAGCAGGAGACAGCTCAGGGCACAGAGCTCACAGCAAGCCACTCAGACATACACCATGTGCTGAGTGCCTCTCTAAGATAGTGTAAGGGCTGGGTCCACAGGTTAAAGGGTAAAGAACGAACCACAGCCAGAAGTGTACAGATGTTGTTATTGATAGTAATAAAACAGAATTGTACCATCTGCAACCGTGTTTCATAGATCATAGAATTTACAGTGCAGAAGGAGGCCATTTGGCCCATTGGAAAGAGCACCCTACCCAAGGTCACCATTGGAAAGAGCACCCTACCCAAGGTCAACACCTCCACCCTATCCCCATAACCCAGTAACCCCACCCAACACTAAGTGTTGGCTCGTCTGTATAGCGGAACACCCAACACAACAGTATGGCGCCTTGATGCCATACTCCTCATACTCCTGCCTTGATATCAAGGTCAGACACTCTCACCCCATTTCTGGATGAACTCCACGTTTGAACCAAGGCTGTAATAAGGTCAGGAGCTGAGTGATCCTGTCAGAACCCAAACTTGAGGTTCAGTGAGCAAGTTATTGCTGAGCAAGTGCTGTTTATTAGCATTGTTGATGACCCCTCCCATCACTTTCCTGATGATCAAGAGAAGACTGATGGGGTGGTAATTGCTTAGATTAGATTTGTCCTGTTTTTTGTGTGTTGGACAGACCTGGGCAATTTTGCACATTGCCAGGTAGATGCCAGGGCCAATAGCCATTCCAGTATCCAGTGCCTTCAACCATTTCTTGATATCACGGCAAGGGAATTCGGATTGGCTGCAGACTGTTATGTGTGATTTTGAGGACCTCTGAAGAAGGGTGAGACAGAAAATCCACTTGGTACTTCTGTGTAAATGATTCAGCCTTATCTTTTGCACTGATGTGAATCATTGAGGATGGGGTTATTTGTGGAGCCTCCATCTATTGCGATTTGTTTATTTGTCTGTCACCTTTCACAACCGGGTGTGGCACATCTGCAGAGTTTAGATCTGATTTGTTGGCTGTGGGATCATTTAGCTTTGTCTATCGCAAGATGCTGACGATGTTTGGCATGCAAGCAATCCTAGATTGTAGCTTCATCAGGCTGACACATCATTTATTTTAGTTTTTCTGGTGTTGCCTCTGGCATGCCCTCCTGCACTCTTCATTGAACCAGGCACAGTGGTTAGCACTGCTGCCTCACAGCTCCAGGGTCCCAGGTTCAACTCCGGACTCGGGTGATGTCTGTGTGGAGTTTGTACTTTCTCCCCGTAACTGCGTGGGTTTCCTCCGGGTGCTCCGGTTTCCTCCCACAGTCCAAAGATGTGCAGGTTAGGTGGATTGGCCATGCTAATTGTCCCTTAGTGTCCAAAATGGTTAGGTGGGGTTACTGGGTTACAGGGATAGGGTGGAGGTGTGGGCTTAAGTAGGGTGCTCTTTCCAAGGGCCGGTGCAGATTCGATGGGCTGAATGGCCTCCTTCTGCTCTGTAAATTCCATGATTCTATGAACAGTTTTGATCCCCTGCCTTGATGGTAATGGTGGAGTAGGGGATATGCCGGGTCCTGAGGTTACGTACAGATTGTGGTTGAGTACAATTCTGCTGCTAATGTTCCACAGCACCTCATCAAAGCCCTGTCTGGAGCTGCTTGATCTGTTTAAAATCTATCCCATTTAGCACAACACGATAGGAGGTATAATCAATGTGAAGACAAACCTTCGTCTCCACAACAACTGTGCAGTGGTCACTCGTACAAATACTGTCATGGACAGATGCATCTGTGACAGGCCAGTTCGTCCAGTTTGTTTTACAATCTTGTTGTTTTCTTAGGTCCTTTACGATATGGCCAGTTCAGTCTGTTGTGGTGCTACTGAGCTACTCTTGGAGACGGATATTGAAGTCCCCTAGCCAAAGTACATTCTGTGCTCTTGCGCCCTCAGTACTTTCTCCAAGGGTTGTTCAACATGGGGGAGCGAGATGCAATACATGGTAATCAACAAGAGGTTTCTTTGCCCATGTTTTACCTGATGCAATGAGACTTCATGGGGTCTGGAGTCGATATTGACAGCTCCCAGGGCAACTCCCTCCTGACTGGAGAGCACTGTGTTCTACTTCTGACAGGCGTGTCCTGTCAGTGGGGCAGGACATACACAGGAATGGTGTTTGGGGCATTGCCTGTAAGATACTAAAGTCGGTGGAGTTGTGGACAGTGCGGAAGGATGTTACAAGTTACAGAGGGACATAGATAAGCTGCAGCGCTGGGCTGAGAGGTGGCAAATGGAGTTTAATGCAGAAAAGTGTGAGGTGATTCATTTTGGAAGGAATAACAGGAAGACAGAGTACTGGGCTAATGGTAAGATTCTTGGCAGTGTGGATGAGCAGAGAGATCTCGGTGTCCATGTACATAGATACCTGAAAGTTGCCACCCAGGTTGAGAGGGTTGTTAAGAAGACGTACGGTGTGTTAGCTTTTATTGGTAGAGGGATTGAGTTTCGGAGCCATGAGGTCATGTTGCAGCTGTACAAAACTCTGGTGTGGCCGCATTTGGCGTATTTCGTGCAATTCTGGTCGCCGCATTATAGGAAGGATGTGGAAGCATTGGAAAGGATGCAGAGGAGATTTACCAGAATGTTGCCTGGTATGGAGGGAAGATCTTATGAGGAAGGCTGAGGGACTTGAGGCTGTTTTCGTTAGAGAGAAGAAGGTTAAGAGGTGACTTAATTGAGGCATACAAGATGATCAGAGGATTAGATAGGGTGGACAGTGAGAGCCTTTTACCTTAGATGGTGATGTCTAGCATGAGGGGACATAGCTTTAAATTGAGGGGAGATAGATATAAGACAGATGTCAGAGGTAGGTTCTTTACTCAGAGAGTAGTAAGGGTGTGGAATGCCCTGCCTGCAACAGTAGTGGACTCGCCAACACTAAGGGCATTTAAATGGTCATTGGATGGACATATGGACGATAAGGGAATAGTGTAGATGGGCTTTAGAGTGGTTTCACAGGTCGCCGCAACATCGAGGGCCGAAGGGCCTGTACTGCACTGTAATGTTCTATGTTCTAGGTATGACTGTCTGGCTGTTGTTTATGGGACAGCCCTCCCAATTTTTGTAAGGAGGATTTTGCTGGATCAACAGCTGGATTTTTCAATGCATTTCAGACAGTTAAGTCGATGTGTCCAACCACTTCCATTCCTTATAGATTTTCGAGAAGCTTCATACAATTGAATGGCTTGCTAGCTCATTTTCGAGGCCTTTTAAGAGTCAACCACATTGCTGTGGGCCTGGAGTCCCTAAAGCCCACCATAAACCAGATGGATTTTTACAACAATGGTCATCATTAGAATTTTAATTCCAGAATTTTATAGATTGAATTCAAATGGCAACATCCACCATGGGGGGATTCGAACCCGGGACCCCAGAGGATTCCCCTGGGTCTCTGCATTACTAGTCCAGTGACATTACCACTATACTACCCTGAGGTGAGTCATTGCCCTGGGTGATGGGAATATATGCCAGACATTGGCAGAATAGGCCGATCATAAATTCAGTCATTGGTAACACTGATTTGAACGTGTTGAAATCATTTTCAACCTTAATGGTCCAGATAACATAATCTCTTAGAATCAATGAATGTACAGCACAGAAGGAGGGCCGGCACGGTAGCACAGTGGTTAGCTTCACAGCTCCAGGGTCCCGGGTTCGATTCCTGGCTTCGGTTACTGTCTGTGCGGAGTCTGCACATTCTCCCCGTGTCTGCGTGGGTTTCCTCCAGGTGCTCCGGTTTCCTCCCACAGTCCAAAGACGTGCAGGTTAGGTGGATTGGCCATCCTAAAATTGCCCTTTGTGTCCAAAAAGGTTAGTTGGGGATACTGGGTTACGGGGATAGGATAGAGGCGTGGGCTTAAGTAGGGTGCTCTTTCCAAGAGCCGGTGCAGGCCTCCTTCTGTAAATTCTATGATAAGGAGGAGAGAAAGGGCTCTTCAGCTTTTCCCATTTTCAAACTCTTGGTCCACATCCCTGAGGTTTACAGAACTTTAAATGAATATCTAAGTAATTTTTAATGGGATAAGTACTTCTGATTCAACCAGCCTTTCAGAGTGAGTTCCCGTGAGTTCCAGATCCTTTCACCATCCGGGTGAAATCATTTCTTCTCAACTCCACTCTAAACCTTTCAACAATTATTTTAAATGTATGACTCTGATTATTGACCTCTGCTGAGGGGAATTGGTCCTTTCTATGTACTCGATCCAGGTCTCTCCTAATTTAATGTACCTCGATCTCCCCTGAACCTCCTCTGTTCTGAAGGAAACAACTCCAGCCTATCCTGACTTTCCTCATAGCTAACGTTCTCTAGTTCTGGGGACATCCACATACGTTATCTGGAACTTTCCGGCTGTTCCCGTTGGTGGGATCTTCCAGTCCTGTAGACGGTGTACCCCGGCACAGGTTTCCAAGACGCAGATGACGGGGTGCATACAATGGGATCAGAAGATCCTGCCAATGGCCAATAGTGGGTTACCTCCGCCACGGTGAAACACACCATGGGGGTTGGTGAAAGATCCCGCCCATTATCTCTGTACTCTTTCTGGGGGATAATCACAGCCTTATTATAAAACAGTGACCATTATTCTTGTATTATAGGTGTGACCCAACTAGTATCTTACATAGTTCTAGCATAACCTCCTGTTCTTATATTTGATAGGAAAGTATCCCATTTGCCTTCATAACAACCTGATCTATTTGATTTGCTACCTTCCTGGATTGTTGGACATACACCTCTTCACATCTCTGTGTCGTGCTATTTATTATGTGTTCCTTTGCCTTATTTGCCCTCCCTCAATAAATTACCTCACACTTCTCAGGTTGAATTCCATTTGCCACGTTTCTGCCCACCTGACCAGTACGTAATTAATATCCAAGCCAATTGTCCTGGATTAATCTTTGTCTAAATCACAATTACTTTTTAATTCAGTACCACTAAGGTCAGGGTGACGTCCTTCAATTACTCGGTCTATCAATTTCTCCCTTTGAAACAACAGTACAATGTTAGCCGTCCTCCAGTTCTCCAGCACCACACATTGCCTGCAGGTGGAGAGGATTGGAAAATGATGGTCAGAGCCTCTTTGCACAGCTGATAATGTATTCAACAACAGGAAGAGCTTTCCCCTGCCCACCCCACCACCATCCCCACAATATAAGTGAGTTAACTACCACTGTTGGGGTTGGTTACTTTTGGATAATGCTGAGTTAGTAGGAGTGTTTCATGGCTTGCATTGCAATTTCAGGTGAAGTCTGCATGGTGTAACTTGTTCATCACTTCAAGGATTCTATTCACACCACTTGCTCTTGCTGTGGGTACTGCAGTTACTACCCACATAAACCTGCAGCATTACAGGGAGACGAGACAGAGACAACAAAGGGGAACTTAAGCTGTTGGAAAGCGACTCAGGGCTCTCAGCAGAATGTCATATCCACCCAGAGTCTTCATCGGGCACACCAAAAAAAGAGTTCCTTTGTCACATCAATTTCAGTTGCTGTACGACCATGTTAAACACTTCAGGTCAATGGCTGCTATCCTGACAGCAGTCACCATGCTTTTATCCTGTTCCAGTTCACTCTACCACCTCCATCTGAGCCATGACGAGGGGCCAGAGGTTGGTTATTGGGCAACAAGGATTATCCTCTGTTATCCGCTGAGCACTGTGTTCATGACTCCGGTGTTAATAGCATGTGTGTGTGTGTGCGGGGGGCGGGTAGCGTTTCAGGTCAAGAATACATTCTGATGAAAGGTTAGCGTTCTGAAACTTTAAGGCGCTGCCCAGCCTGCTGAGTATTCCCAGCATTTTGTACATGTATTATTAAAGTGTCATGTGAGAGTGCCTTTAAGAAATGGATGTTTAAGCAATGAACTTTTAAGAAATGCAGTGATGTCAGAGTGTGGATGGAGCTGGGCTTTAGATCAGCCATTTTGCAGTTTTGAGTTTCAGTTTGAAAAGAGCTTGGGGTGTGTCTGTGTTTGCAGTGAGCTGGATCTGCTGTGATCTCTGCCATGAAAGACTATCTCTGGATCATTTGGGTGATTTAAACTCATAAAAGTAATGCCTTTAACCTGACGTGTTTCTGTTTAAAGGTGGTAAGTCTCTTGGACGTTGAAAGGAATAACTGAAGGATTATTTAGTGTTGTAATATTTTCGGGGTTATCTTTGAAGTAAGGGGTGTTAAGAGATCCAATGTTTATTTAAAAGGGTTAAGTTGAGTTCATAGAATAAACATTGTTTTGTGTTTAAAAACCCACGTGTCCATAATTGTAATCCCACACCTGGAGAACAAGCCGTGTGCTCGGAAAAGCAACAAATACATTAAAGGGGAGGTTGATTGAACTCCATGATACATTTTGGGGTTCTGAAAACGCCTCTCCCATAACAAAAGCTAACTTCCAATAGTTGTACAATTAGAAAGTTACAGACTGCAAGAGATTGGTCATGGTAGAAAGCCAGAAAGATGGGATTGAAGGGGGGGTTGAATGTTGCTCTTGGAGTTAAGGGTGCTAAGTTGAATAGTCAATGAGTTTGAGCATGGGATTGAGATACATTAATACCCCACACCAATTGAAGTGACGCGGACAACAAAGACATTTCATACTGTCTCAGAATCGAAATTAAACGCACTGCGGAGTGGCTGTATGCCTCAGCATGGAGTCCAGGTGTGTGTGAGACTAGCACCATTTAAAACTAGCCTGTATTACTTGAAGCCAGGCTTCAAGTGGTGTTGGTGTATTTAGTATATTCTGGTTGCAGTAAAGGTAAACTACTTGGGCAACTTCTAAAGACCTTCAGGGAAGATCTGAAATGGTGCAACAGGCAACAGAATTTTCCCCCCAGGTTTCTCAATAGGAACAGCTTCACTTCTCAGGGGCCGCTAGAGAGAAAGCAAGCGGAGCAGGTTCTGTGGAGGTCACTACCACCAGTCTGGTGTCAGGGACATGGATGCAGTGCCTCTTCACACATGTGGTCAAGATCACTGAATGCATTCTTCCATGCCAAATCTTACCAACTATACCACCAGCCTTATACACAGCTCCATTCACTCACCTACCAATAATCTAGATCAACCAAAACTCAAAGTTCACATGCTTCACCTGCCCCTCACACAATTATCACTACTAGGAACTGCATTCTCACATCTCACAGCCTGCCAGCTATTGCTGGGTACACTATCCAAACATATTGCAACCCACTCACCTACGGAGGTCGGGATTTTCCCCGGCCGGTCACGGAGGGTTCCCCTGAGGCAGATGCAGCAAACCATTCAAATCTCATTGGCTTTGGCAGGACCAGAAGATCCTGCTGTTGGGAAGCAAAGGAAAACCCTGCCCATACTTTGTTTTCCTTTGCAGTTCAAGGTGACCCATAATAGGTGGAAGTAACAGCAGACAGGAATGGGGGGGGGTGGGGGGGGGGGGGGGGGTGGGGGGCATTGTGTAGGGCGAGCATGGTTACATGTCTTGACGCTGTGGAAGAGACAGTGTTGGGGATAATTGGAGTGGTGGAGAGCCAGTCAGTTGTTAGGGCATTTAAGCCTCAGAGGATGACGGTATATTCCTGCTTCAAGTCACACTTCACCCTCATTTTGTTAGTTTATTTATTCACTTAAGGGGTAGCTTCGCTGGTTAAACCAGCGCACAGGGCTAAATCGCTGGCTTTGAAAGCAGACCAAGGCAGGCCAGCAGCACGTTTCGATTCCCGTAACAGCCTCCCCGAACAGGTGCCGGAATGTGGCGACTAGGGGCTTTTCACAGTAACTTCATTGAAGCCTACTTGTGACAATAAGCGAATTTCATTCATTTACTGCCCATCCCTCATAGCCCTTGATAATATAAGCTGCCTTTTTGAACCACAGCAGTCCCTATGGTGTAGGTACCCACACAGTGCTGTTAGGGAGTGAGTTCTAGGATTTTGACTCAGCGACAGTGAAGGAACGGCGATATATTTCCAAGTCAGGAGGGTGCGTGGTTTGGAGGATAATTTTCAGTTAGCGGTGTTGCCATGTATCTGCTCACCTTGTCCTTCTAGATGGTACCAGCTATGGGTTTGGAAGGAGATAATACACAAGTTGCAGATGGTGCACATTAGTGCTTGCACTCTCCCTGATTCAGCTATTGGAATATGAGACAACACGACAGCTCTCCCCAGTAGAATGCGCCTCCCTTGAGTTGGTGGTGGTCTTTAACTGTTGTTGCGACCTCCCAATGTTGGGCCTCCCCGTCGCACTTGCAACAAATGGATACACAGATCAATGAAATGATAGACAGGCAGAAATATATGTAAGTGATGCATGTGGTGCTTTCACACACAGACCATGACACCAAGGCAACACAACTTCTGTGTGCCTTTTGTCACCACACAATTTAACTTTGGGCCATTCACTGGTCATTTCTCTATTCTTTGCCATTTGCAGTGCCTTCTGTGTGAAAATTGACTTTTGAATTTGTTTCCAAGCCAACAGAAGCAGAGAAAATTCTTCTGAATTAATTTGTCAATTGATCATCCAGCAGAGGTGGCAGAAGTGGATTCTGGGGGAAGTCAACTCAGTCACCTCGACTGTACTGTGGGAAGCTGAAGAACTCCTCCAGTGACAAACAGGAGGACGTTCATCATCCAGTAGAGGTGGCAGAAGACAACTCAGTCACCTTGACTTTACTTTGGGTAGCCGAAGACCTGGTGTCAAGGAGCGGTTAAGCCTGAAACAATACATTAGTGTTTCCCTCCCTCCCTCCTCTCTAACCAAAACAAAAAGGCACTGTGAGGAAGACAAGCAAGATAGGATTCTTGTATTTTAAGTGTACAAGGGCAGAGATGGCAGTTAGAGTAGTAATATGCTCCTCCTGCCAGATGTGGGAAGTGTAACCAGCTGCATCGCCTCAAGGACCACGTAGTTCGGTTGGAGCAGCAGCTGGACTCTGGCATTTATGGGCCAGAGAGTATGATGGACACTAGTTTCAGGGAGGTGGCCACACCAAATGTTCAGACAGGTAGATGGGTGACCGACAGGTAAGGTCAGAGCCTCCCATGGCTATTCCCTTCTCCAACAGGTATACCGTTTTGGATACTTTTGGGCGAGATAGCCTGTCAGGGGAAGGTACCAGCAGCAGCCAGGCCTGCGGCATCACAACTGTTTCTGCTGTAGAACAGGGTCGGGCTAAGTCCAAGAGCGTGGTAGTAATAGGAGACTCGATATTCAGGTGTACAGACAGATGTTTATGTGGCCACAAACGGGTCTCTAGGATGGTGTGTTGCCTCCCTGGTGCCACGGTCCTGGATATCTCTAAACTGCTAAAGGGTATCCTAAAAAAGAGAAGGCAAACAGACAGATGTCATTGTCCACATTGGTACGAATGACACAGGCAGGAAGAGGGAAGAGGTCCTGCAACAAAAATTCAGGGAGTTAGGAGGCTTGGAATAAGGAGATGGTACAGTTGAACATGTGGCTTTAGAGCTGGTGTTGGAGGGAGGGCTTTAGATATATGGATCACTTGGATGTCTTCTAGGGAAGGTGGGACTTGTACAAGAAGGACGGGGTTCAGCTGAAGTGGAGGGGCACCAATATCCTGGGCGGGAGGTTTGCTCGTGCTGTTCGGGAGGGTTTAAACTAGTGTGGCAGGAGGGGGGACCCGGAACAACATGCCAGTAAGTGTAGAGACTGGGGGAAAAAGTGAGACGGAGATAAACGTAGCACAGAATAAGAGCAGGCAGAGGGAAGTCGCAGGGCTCAATGGGACTGTAGGTCTGGAGTGTCAATGCAAGAAGTATAACAGCTAAAACAGATTAACTGAGAGCCTGGATTACGGCATGGAACTATGATGTCATTGCAATTATGGGAGACATGGTTAAATGGGGAACAGGACTGGCAACTTAACATTCCAGGATATTGTTGTTTTATACGGGACAGAAGGGGAAACAAAAGAGGTGGGGGAGTTGCATTGCTGATCACAGCTGTGTCAAGGGAGGACACATTGGAGGGATCTTGAGGCGAGGCATTTTGGTGGAGCTCAGGAAATCACAAAGGTGGGAGTGTATTATAGACCTCACGACAACCCGCAGGAGACTGAGGAGCAGCTGTGTAGTCAGATACTGAAAAGGTGTAAAAAAAAGCAGCCTAGTTGTGATGGGCGATTTTAATTTCCCCCATATTGACTGAAATCCCTTACAACCAGGGGCTCGGATGGAGAGCAATTTGTTAGATGTGTCCAGGAGGGCTTTTAGGTACAGTATGTTGACAATCTAACCAGGGAGGGGGCAATGCTAGATTTGGTATTGGGGAATGAGCCAGGCCTGGTGATTGATGTTTCAGTGGGGGTGCATTTTGGGCTTGGCGACCATAATTTCATAAGATTTCGAGTAGTCATGGATAAAAGGACAAGAGTGGCTCGCGAGTGAGGGTGCTCAATACATCCAAATGGGCAGCGCGATAACACAAGTGGATAGGACTGTGGCTTCACAGTGCCAGGGTCCCAGGTTCAATTCCCCGCTGGGTCACTGTCTGTGCGGAGTCTGACTTACCCGGACCTGCTCTGTGCCATGTGTAGTAGGTGCTCACTGTACATTGCATCCTTACTGTTGCTACAGCTATCACCAGTACAAAGAGGCCAAGCCTTCCTGCCTCGTGTGTTTTATACTGGCAATGTACCCTGCTGTGTCCGGCCTGGTGATTGGTTGTTCTGTATTCTGTGTGGTGATTGGTTCCTGTGTGTGTCCATCACTGCCTATGTGTATCTCATTATGAACATGGGTGCATATTATGACATCTTCCCCTTTTAACTACATTTTGAATGCCTGTGGCTGTGTGCTTGTATTTACATGTGTGACTATGCAAAATGGTGAGTGAGTGAATAGATATACATGGGAAGGTGTCTATCGTGCATATACGGAACAAGGTGAATAAAATTTACACAGTTAAAGTCTAAGTCCAGTCTTTGTGGTGGGCGACGGATTCTTGTTGACCGCCTCAGAGGTGGTGGGGGGACCCCGGAGTCTCGACAGGCGGGAGTGCTGCCAGATTGCCGGGCTTGTGGTTTGAAATGTCCGGAGGAGGCGTCTTGACATACGGAGTGGTGTGGTGAGGTGGTGGTGGGCAGGCAACTTTGCGCAGTGCCCTTCTGTTGTGCCTGAGAATGGAGCCACCAGCCATGCGAACAACGAAAGACCTGGGGGCAGCCTGTCGTACAACAACAGCTGGGGCTGACCAACCTCCCTCAGGCAGGTTGATACAAACAACATCTTCTGGAGCCAGCACAGGCAAATCAGTGGCATGAGCATCATTTGTGATCTTCTGCTGCTCCCTGAGTCGCTGCACTTTTCTTAGCACCATGAGGTGATCAAGGTCTGGAATGTGGATGGCTGGAACAGTTGTCCGCAGGTTGCGATTCATGAGTAGTTGAGCCGGAGACAGACCAGTCGACAGAGGGGTTGCCCTGTATGCCAACAGTGCAAGGTTAAAATAAGATGCAGAGTCTGCAGCCTTGCGGAGCTGCTGCTTGACAATGTGGACCCTTTTTCCACCCTCCTGTTTGACTGCGGGTAATGGGGACTGGATGTGACATATTTGAAGTGGTAGGATTGTGCAAAGTTGGACCACTCTTGGCTGTGGAAACATGGACCATTGTCGCTCATCACTGTGAGTGGTATACTGTGCCTGGCAAACGTCTCCTTGCAGGCCTTGATGACTGATTTTGACGTGCGGTCCGACAGCTTCACAACTTCTGGGTAGTTCGAAAAGTAATTGATCAGAAGTACATAGTCACGCCCATTTGCGAGAAAGAGGTCTATTCCCATCTTGGACCACGGAGAGGTCATGAGCTCATGTTGTTGGAGCATCTCCTTGGGCTGAGATGGTTGGAATCTCTGGCATGTGGTGCAATTGAGGACCATGTTGGAGATATCCTGGCTGATCCCAGGCGAGTAAAATGCCTGTCGAGCACTGCATCGGCATTTCTCGACTCCAAGGTGACCCTCATGGATCTGCTTGAGCACCATGGCCTGCATGCTGTGGGGAATAACAATTCGATCTAGTTTCAGAATGATCCCTTCAACAACCGTCAAATCATCCTTGACATTAAAAAATGGGGGGCATTGCCCCTTGTGCCACCCATTTGCGAGGTGGTGCATTACCCTTTGCAGCAGAGGGTCTTTGGCAGTTTCTGCTCGTATCTGGACGACACGTTCATCAGTGGCCGTGAGGTTGCTGGTGCACATCTGCAACCTCACGGCGAATGAAGTCTACATGTTCGCAGGGCGTGGTGATGGATCTGGATAGGGCATCCGTGATTAACAGCTCCTTGCCCGGTGTGTAGATGAGGTCAAAATCATATCGGCGGAGTCTCAGAAGAATGCGCTGTAGCCGAGGCGTCATGTCATTTAAGTCCTTCTGGATGATGTGGACTAAGTGTCTATGGTCTGTTTCCACCGTGAACTTTGGCAGACCGTATACGTAATCGTGGAATTTACCGATTCCTGTTAGGAGACCCAGGCACTCCTTTTCAATCTGTGGGTACCTTTGCTCGGTCGGAGTCATGGCCCTGGATGCGTATGCCACTGGAGCCCAGGACGAGGAGTCATCTTTCTGGAGGAGCACCGCAGCAATGCCGTCCTGGCTTGCGTCGATGGATATTTTTGTTCCCTTGGTCGGGTCAAAGAACGCCAGGACTGGGGCCGTGGTGAGCTTTGCCTTGAGCTCCATCCACTCCGCTTGATGTGTTGGTGTCTACTGGAATTCTTTTTTACTAGATGCCGGAGGGCTGTGGTGTGGGATGCCATGTTAGAAATGAATTTTCCCAGAAAATTCACCATCCCCAGGAAGGGTAGTACCGCCTTTTTGCCCTCTGGGGTCTTCATGGCATTGATTGCCATTACTTTGTCGGAACCAGGTTGCACACCCTGGTGGGATATTTGGTCACCCAGAAATTTGAGTGATGACAGACCAAATGAGCATTTGGCCCTGTTTAGCTTGAGGCCGTTCTCGTGCACCCTTTTAAAGACCTGTTTGAGCCGATCTATGTGCTCCTCGGGGGTCGTGGACCAGATTATCACGTCATCCACATAGACTCGCACACCCTCGATGCCCTCCATCATTTGCTCCATTATGCGGTGAAAGACTTCGGAGGCTGAAATGATACCGAAAGGCATGCGGTTGTAACAGTGCCTGCCGAACGGAGTGTTAAACATACAGAGCTTCCTGCTGGAGTCGTCCAGTTGTATCTGCCAGAAACCACGTGAGGCGTCCAGCTTGGTAAAGAATTTGGCGTGTGCCATCTCAGAGGTTAATTCTTCCCGCTTTGGGATCGGGTAGTGCTCCCTCATGATGTTGCGATTGAGGTCTTTGAGATCGATACAGATTTGTATTTCGCCTGAGGGCTTCTTCACGCAGACCATGGAGCTGACCCAGTCTGTTGGTTCCGTGACCCTTGAGATGATGCCCTGGCTTTGGAGCTCTTGCAGCTGCGTTTTTAAACAATCCTTTAGAGGAGCCGGCACCCGGCGTGGTGCATGAATGACTGGGGTGGCATCCGGCATGAGTAGTATTTTAAAGCGATACGGGAGCGTGCCCATCCCATCGAACACATCGGGATATTGCGTGAGGATGTCATCTATGTCAACCTGGAGATTCACATGAGTTGAGGCAGTCGGAGGTGCAGAGGACATGGCATGGATTCGCTGTACCAGATTAAGGAGTTTACATGCACGGGCACTGAGCAGGGATGCCTTGTCAGGCCTGACAATCTCGAATCTTAACGTCGCCGTGAATGCCTTGTGGGTTACAACTAGATGACATGATCCACTAGTAGCTATGGCATTGCCATTGTAATCAAGGAGCTGGCAGGCTGGCGGAAGAATTTTGGGTTGGTCTCGGATGCTGTCGAGGTCTGCCCAGGATATGAGGTTTGCAGACGCACCAGTGTCCAGTTTGAATTGGATTCTGCACTGATTCACTTTAACGACAGTGTGCCATTCGTCACCAGAATCCACACTTAGGATTGAGAGGCGCTTTGCATGAGTGGAGGAGATATTCTCACGTGTGCTGATAATGCCCACCCGATATGGAGACTCGAGGTAGTTATCATTTGGATCCGTTGGGCTTTCGGGATCGGAATCCTGCATGCCTTGCTGTCTGCAGTGGACAGGTCTGCCTTGCAGCTGGGATCGCTGATTTGACCGGTGGAGCGGAACTGCAGAAGGCCGCATAATGCCCAGGCTTTCCACATTGTAGACATCGCCTTCCTTTGGCTGGGCATTGCCGCTTTAAATGGGCAGAGCCACAATTTTGGCACGTCATGACGCCGACGTCAGTGCGTTCCGTGCGCCTTCGTGCCTGCGCAGTCGGCCGACGTTCGCACATGGGCAGCAGTGTTTTCGGCCGCATTGTCTTCCCAGTCGCGGTGCGCCTGCGCGGGGTCTCGTGGAAAGCCTGCGAAACGGCCACTGAAACCTGTGAAATGGCAACTCTCCTCAGTGCTCAGGCCCTGCAGCCGAGCAATGGCCTGTACACTTTCTGCTTCATGGGAGGCTAGTTTTGCCGTTTCTGCCCCCTTGATGTGGGAGTAGCGATTTCTGGCATGTTCATGGGCAACGCACGTTTCGATGGCGATCGGGAGGGTCATACGTTTGATTTTAAGGAGCTGCTGCCGCAGGGAGTCGGAATGGACCCTGAAAACGATCTGATCCCGGATCATGGAATCAGCAGTCGAGTCATAGTTACATGACTGCGCTAAGATGCGGAGATGGGTCAAAAAGGAGTGAAAAGGTTCGCCCTTACCCTGAAGCCTCTGTTGGAAGATGTACCGTTCAAAGCTCTCATTCGCCTCAACTTCACAGTGGCTGTCGAATTTTTGCAGAATGGTCTGGAACGTTGCTTTATCTCCTCCTTGGGCAAACGTGAGCGAGTTAAAGATGTGGATGGCGTGATCCCCCGCCGTCGACAGGAGCAGCGCGATTTTCCTGGCACCTGGTGCTTCCTCAAGGTCGGATGCCGCAAGGTGTAGGAGGAACTTCTGTCTGAAGACGCTTCAGTTGGCGCCGAGGTTGCCGGAGATCCGGAGCTGCGGAGGGGCCTGGATCTTTTCCATACCGCTGGCTGTTTGCTACTTGCTTTCGGGTCGTTTCAGATTTACTCGAGGTAGGTCCGTTAGAGTTAATAGTTTCCTGGTACCATGATGTGTTATATGTGATGGATTAACACGGACTGCAACTCGATGCAGTATCACTTGAAAACAGGCTTCCAACTCTGTAGATGGTTCAACACTGCTTTATTGAACTTGTCGAGTAGTGTACACAGTTCGCTGTGGGTCGATACTTTATTAATCTAAGCTTGCTAACCTTGGTCTGGCTTTCCCAGACTTGCTCTGTGCCATGTGTAGTAGGTACTGATTGTACATTGCACCCTGACTGTTGCTACAGCTATCACCAGTACGAAGAAGCCAAGCCTTCCTGCCTCGTGTGTTTTATACTGGTAATGTACCCTGTAGTTTCCTGCGTGGTGATTGGTTGTTCTGTATTCTGTGTGGTGATTGGTTCCTGTGTGTGTCCATCACTGCCTGTCTGTATCTCATTATGAACATGAGGGCAAATTATGACAAAAGTTAGGAGAGGTTATTGGGTTGCGGGGATAGGGTGGAAATGAGGGCTGAAGTGGATCGGTGCAGACTCAATGGGCCGAATGGCCTCCTTCTGCACTGTATGTTCTATGTTCTAGACAGGAACTGGGGAATGTCGACTGGGAGCAGCTATTTGAGAGCAAATCCACGTCTGACATGTGGGAGGCTTTTAAACACCAATTGATTGTGCAGGAAAGGCATGTCTCTGCAAAAATGAAGGATAGAAATGGCAGGATTCAGGAACCATGGATAACAAGGGAAATTGTAAGCTTAGTCAAAAGGGAAAGGGAAGGATAAAATAGGTCTAGGCATCTAAAGACTGACGAAGCCCTTGAGGAGCACAGTGAAAGTAGGAAGGAACTTAAACGTGGAATTAGGAGGGCTAAAAGGGGCAATGAAATGTCTTTTGCAAGCATGGTCAAGGAGAATCCCACGGGTTTTTATGCATATATTAGGAGCAAGAGGGTAGCAAGAGAAAGAGTAGGCCCACTTAAGGACAATGAAGGGATGTTATGCGTAGAGCAACAGGAAGCGGATTAAATCCTTAAATGAGTACTTTGATGTTGAGGTCAGAGATAGATGTGTAAACTCTCTTGAAAATGTCAATATCAAAGGAGGAAGTATTGAATATCCTAAATTTCATTGAGGTAGACAAGTCCCATGATCGGATGGGATCTATCCCAGGTTACTGCGGAAGGCAAGAGGAGAAATAGCTGGTGCCTTAACAGATATCTTCACATCCTCTTTGACCACAAGCGAGGTTCCAGAGGACTGGAGAATAGCCAATGTTAGTCACTTGTTTAAGGAAGGAAGCAGGGACAATCCAGCAAATTATGGGCCGGTGAGCCTGACATCAGTGGGGGGGAAGCTTTTGGAAAAGATACTTAGGGACAGGATGTATGCACATTTGGGAAAAAATGGACCAGTTAGTGACAGGCAGCATGGTTTTGTACTTGATTGAGTTTTTTGAAGAGGTGACAAAGAAAATTGTGAGAGAAGGGCTGTGGATGTTGTTTATATGGATTTTAGTAAGGCATTTGACAAGGTCCCACATGGCAGACTGGTACAAACACTAAAATCACATGGGATTCGGGGTGGGGTGGTTAGATGGATACAGAACTGGCTTGGTTATAGAAGATAGAGAGTAGCGGTGGAAGGGTGTTTTTCTGAATGGAGATCTGTAGCTATTGGTATTCCACAGAGATCAATGCTGGGACCTCTGTTGTTTGTAGTATATATAAATGATCTGGAGGAAAATATGGGTGGTCTGATTAGTAAGTTTGCGGATGACACGAAGATTGGCCGGGTTGCTGATAGTGCCGAGGATTGTCAAAAGATACAACAGGATATGGATAGAATGGAGACTTGGGCACAGAAATGGCAGATGGAGTTTAATCCGGACAAATACAAGGTGATTTTGGTGGTGCAAATATAGGAATGAATTATACTGTAAATGGCGGAAACTTTAACATACAGAGGGATCTGGGTGTGCAGGTGCACAGTTCCCTAAAAGTGGCGACACAGGTGGCCAAGGTGATTAAGATGCATGCTTGCATTCATCAGACGAGGCATTGAGTACAAGGGTTGGGAAATCATGTTGCAGCTATATAAAACTTGGTTACGACACATTTGGAGTATTGTGTGAAGTTCTGGTCACCACATTATCAGAAGGATAAGGGAGCTTTGGAGATAGTTCAAAGAAGGTTCACCAGGATGTTGCCTGGTCTCGAGAGTGTTGGGTATGAGGAGTGGTTGAATAAACTAGGATTGTTTTCACTGGAAAGACTGAGACTGAGGTGAGACCTGACAGAGGTCTACAAAATTATGAGGGGCATAGGCAGGGTGGATAGTCAGAGACTTTTTCCAAGGGCAGAAGTGTCAATTACAAGGGCTGGTTCAAGGTGCTGGTGGATAGTTGAAGAGAGATGTGCGAGGTAAGTTTCTCACGCAGAGAGTGGTGGGTGCCTGGAACGTGTTGCTAGAGGATGTGGTGGAAGCAGGCACATTAGGAACATTTAAGAGGCATCTGGTAGGGTACATGAATAGGGAGGAAATAGAGGGATATGGACCGAGTAAGGGCAGAAGGTAGATCTTTTTATGTTAGGGGACCATGATCGGGACAGGCTTGGAGGGCTGAAGCGCATGTTCGTATACTGTACTTTTCTTTGTTCTTTGTTCTTAAAACAACAAGGTGTGTTCCACATACCAAAATGGAAACTAATGACAGTTAAGACTTGATGGAAACTCTCAACATGTTACATTCCAGAAGAAAATATTGTGAGAGATGAATTGATTTGTTTTTACCTTGTGGGCTTTCAGCTGTTTACAGTGAAATGAAATGTCAATTCAAACATACCTTGATTTCATTAGGTGTGGTAATTATAACAAACACGAGGAAATAAAGTCTACAAAATTTCCAAGAAGGAAATGTTTCATTTTACCGGCATTGAATTGGAGCCCATTAGAGGAGTTTTTGATTTGTGGGCTCATGTATAGTGAATGGGCAGTCCATTTTATATATTTCTGTTCACTATCATCCATTCCACATTGTCACGTAAAATGAAATGACCCCCGCTCAGTATCCAGGTCACATTTGGTCCATGCAATGAAAAATAATGGTCTTCACCAATCTTTATTCAATGGGGAGTGCATTGAAGAATAATGCTGGAAGTTCCATCACGCCCAATCTTCCAGCCATTTTTACATTAGGAAAGCTGTTAAGAAAATAAATAAGATTGTTAATTTGTGTGTTTGGAGCATTTGTCCTCAATTGAGTGAAACCAATGTAACATTTTTCCACTTTTCACCCCAGTGTCAGACATGATTTGGATTAAAGCTTTGCCTGAATATCATGACAAGATTTCTTAATTCCGGTGTACAGGCCCTTTCTGTTGATTGCCTTATTTCTCATTTCTTTTATTTTGTTGTGATCATTTTTGATCCATCGATGTTTAATGGACATATATGCCCTGAGCAGAGGAAGTGAGGAACTGGAACTTTGCAATATAGTACATTGTGCTCGCTTTGAACAGCAGAACTCAGAATGTTTGCCACCCGAGAGAGATTGAAGGACTCGGTTCAATTCGTTGATTTTGGCCAATTAACTAGCCAAAAGGCTGTATTCTGCCCGGTGACAGTGGCTGATTGTGTCTTACCTGAGTGGGACGATTTTCAGAGAACCAAGGAAAGGACAGTCAGGTCCTGGATGCTCAGAGAAGAAGCTGTGTGAGTCTCTTTCAGTCTCTCTCTCTCACTCTCCAGAAAAGCTGCATAGCTGCTACATTTCTGAACCTACAGAGAACCAGGATGAATCCACAGTGAAAACCATTACAGACTGAAAGCACAAATCTTGAGCAAAATCTTTAACTGCAGGAAGATGTGCTAGAAGACAAACATCTGAAACAAAGACTTATCCTTTTTACTATTATCATTATTTTTACACCCTTCTTATCCCCTCTGTGTTTGTTTTTCCAGTGTGCATGTGTTTGTGTGTGTGTGTGTGTGTAGAAGGTGGGGCCGTGTTAAATGGGGAGGGGGGGGAGTAGGAACCAGATAATAGTCAATTGGTTGTATTTGCTGCACATTTAATTATAGTTACTGTTATTAATACAATTAATTGTGTTTAAATTTACAAACCAGGTGACTGTAGTTTTTGGGCAACCAAGGGCCAAAGACTTGGGGTGTCTTTCTAAGAATTATTTGTTAATTTCAATTGTGTTGTGACTCCAGGTCAAGTGGAGCTGGAATTGACTGCGCACTAGCCCAGGGGGTCGTAACACCAGTATCAGAAAGGTTCTTCCATTGTATCACTATAACATTACCATTTCTCTCATCAACCAATTTATTGGCATGTCTGAATGAAATATTTACTATTAATTATGTTCACAGACTGTCGAATTCTGACCATTTCTGCTTACACTGATTCACCCTGGGCTTTATAAATACAGGCAGATTGGAATGCCTGGAAGCTGCCCTAAACGCAGATAAAACACTTGGTTGTCTTTCGATGGAGTATGATATCTAATCCTGGACACCACACTTTCGGAAGGACTTGAAGACTTTGAAGAGGATTCAGAACAGATTTTCTTGAGTGGTTCTTCATCTTAGTCAGTCCCTCGGGGTCGGGAATGACATGCTTCCCAGGATGTTGCCCAGGATGCCACGTGTATCTTTTGCTGTCGACGCTTGGCTTAAGCTTGCTCTCAGCGATTTTTCCCGAATGCTTTTCTCCACTAGGGGCCGTCTTGGGCCAGAGATTCCCAGGTGTCGATGGGAGTGTTGCACTTTTTCAAGGAAACATTGAGGGTCTCCTTGAAGCATTTCCTCTGCACTCGCAAGACTCACTCGCTGTTATTACAATCCCGGACCTGATCCCAGCAGTTGCTAAGATACCTCAACACCTAACTTCTTCATCCCTCGCTCCTCCTCTGACTAAGTGGAACACAATGTCGCTAATTATCTACTCCCTGGGAACCCACTTTATCTAAAAAAAAAATCCATCAGCCCAAACTTTTACAATACTTAAAATGTACCTGTCTCCAAAAAGCGAGGCCATCTTTCAAATCAGGATTTTTAAAAGCATGACTGCATCAGTCACATACTATCCCAGGCTTTTAATTCTTACTGTAGTAAATACATATGATACAAGGTATCTGAAATTCCTACAATCATCACACTGTCTCGAAGCTCCAAGTAGAGCGCTTGTTTTGGCAGATTTGTGTCAGGCATGTGGACAATGTGGCCCACCCAGTGGAGCTGATTGAATGTGGTCAATGTTTCGGAGCTGGGCAAGTAGGCCTGAGCAAGAACATTGACTTTGGTGTGCCTAGCCTGCCAATGGATTGCAGGATCTTGTGGAGGCAGCACTGGTGATACTTATCCATGGTTCTGAGGTGCCCTGCTATACATAGAATAGGTCCAGGGGTGAGGGATTACAATTTATGGGGAAAGACTGAAGAAGCTGGGTACTATCCGTCGAGCAGAGATTGCTGAGAGGTGGTGATAGAGGCGTTTAAAATGATGAAAATTGTAGATAGAGTAAACGAAGAGAAACCTTTTCCAGTGGCAGAATGGTCACGAATAAGAAGCCATAAATTTAATTTAAGATGATTGACAAAAGAAAAAAAGAGGTGATGTGAAGAAAAGCTTTCTCATGCAAAGATTTCTGGAATTTGGAATCCAATGCATGGATTAGTGAGAGATTAATGCATGAGATTAAGGCAAAGATTAGTGGGAGACTAGAGGATTTTAAATGGGCCATTTAATGCATGGTGGTGGATGCAGATTGGTTTCAATAATGTATTCTCTGTCTGAAGGCAATTCATTGTATGCTGCGGATTGCCGCCCATTTAAAATGGAGATGAGGCAAAATCTTTTCACTCAAAGGATCATAATTCTTTGGGACTCCCTTCCTGAAAAGGTCGAGGCAGCGGAATGTTTGAATATTGTTAAGGCAGAGGCAGAAAGATTCTTGGGGGGCAAGGTGTCTTCCACTGTGAAGACCGACCCAAAAGACCTGTTCAGTTCCTCAGCCATTTCCTCATTTACCATTATTAAATCTCCCTTCTCATCCTCTAAAGGACCAATATTTACCTGAGCCACTCTTTTTTGCTTTATATATTTGTAGAAACTTTTACTATCTGTTTTTATATTCTGAGCAAGTTTACTCTCATAATCTATCTTACTCTTCTTTATAGCTTTTTCAGTAGCTTTCCGTTGGCCCCTAAAGATTTCCCAATCCTCTAGTCTCCCACTAATCTTTGCCACGTTGTATACTTTTTCTTTCAATTTGATACTCTCCCTTATTTCCTTAGATATCCACGGTCGATTTTCCCTCTTTCTACCGTCCTTCCTTTTTGTTGGTATAAACTTTCGCTGAGCACTGTGAAAAATCGATTGGAAGGTTCTCCACTGTTCCTCAACTGTTTCACCATAAAGACTTTGCTCCCAATCTACCTTAGCCAGCTCTTCTCTCATCCCATTGTAATCTTCTTTGTTTAGGCACAAAACACTAGTGTTTGATTTTACCTTCTCGCCCTCCATCTGTATTTTAAATTCCACCATATTGTGATCGCTCCTTCCGAGAGGATCCCTAACTATGAGATCATTATTCAATCCTGTCTCATTGCACAGGACCAGATCTAGGATCGCTTGTTCCCTCGTAGGTTCCATCACATACTGTTCCAGGAAACTATTATACGTCATGTCTTGTGTTTTGCAGAACTTGCTGGGGCTGATGATGGGCGGGTCCACCTGGTGTCCCCTGTCCCCAGCC
Organism: Scyliorhinus torazame; assembly: GCF_047496885.1. NCBI lineage: Eukaryota > Metazoa > Chordata > Chondrichthyes > Carcharhiniformes > Scyliorhinidae > Scyliorhinus > Scyliorhinus torazame. The sequence continues at coordinate 172,133,018 of NC_092718.1, forward strand.
AGTGCCATAGCCAGAGTCCCCCATGTGCCGAGCTGCAATGAGAAAAGCAGCATGGCTGGCAGCCCTTGACAAAGAGGCCCAAGATGCCCCGAGCCCGGGTCTGGGAATTACACAGATTTCCCATTACAGCTGTCTTCAACAACCTCCACCATCCCAGAGACACTCACCTCAGTTGGACACTTTAGTGAAAAGGCTCCTGGGACACTCTCTGGTGTACACCACACAGCTGCTCTGGTACATCAGGTGGAGGTAGGAACACTAGAGGGTGCGGACATTTGGAGGGCGGGCAGACCCCAGGGTCTAGCTGCTGTGCAAACAGGTTTCGGACTCCTGGAACGGACAGGCCCATCGATTGTGGAGATGTAGTAGCTGAGCCAGGGACTATAGGAGGGGTTGTCAGTGAGCATCCAGCACCTGCAGGTGCAGTTGGAAGAGTCCAACCGACAATGATTCCCACCCAGGACAACACTGCACGGGTGGCACCCACAATGGAGGCATAGTTTTGGCTATGGATCAGCATGTCCAAGGTCTGGGACATTCTGTGTAGGCACTGGCTGAGGCCCAGGACAGTGTTGCCGCCTCACAGGCAGCCATGTGCCAGAGCCCCCTGGAAATTGCAGCAGCACTCTTGAGCGTGGCCCAGTCACAGCAGGACATGGGGAACATCAGCGACATTGCCCTGGTGCTGGCTGATGTGGAGAGGACACTGAGGGAGGTGGACCAGTCCCAGAGGGAAATTGTGCAGTCACCAGCTAATTGCTTAACAATATGTCCACCTTTTTCGGCTTTTCCATTGGCTTGAGGATACAACGGACTCAATGTGACATGATTGAAATGATACGAGACTGCGAAGTGTTGCCACTCTTTACAGCTAAAACAAGAACCGTTGTCACTCACGAGGACTTGCAGTTTTGTGGACTTTGCAGGACTTGTGTTTAGCAAAAAGTGATTTGGTATGCAGTATTACACTGCTTGCCGTTATGCTTGATAGTAGAGCTATTCGGTGATAGTTTGAACAATAGTCTATGATCATGAAATAATCTTTCCCTCATAGGTGAAAGAGATCAATAGCTACTTTCTGCCATGGTGCCGTAGGTAAATCAGATATTTGCTTGCAACGATGTGTCTGGCGTGTGTCACAACAACTGACTATCCTATCAATATCCTAGTTTATACCTGGCCATTCAACAGAGTCACACGCTCTCCATTTACATTTTTGAATCCCTAGATGTCCTTTGTGTATCCTCTTAATATCCTTGTGAAGAGATTGAGGTATGATTATAGTGTTCAAACAAAGTACCACTCCATTAATGATACTGAGTTCAGATCGTATATTGTACAACTCCACACATTGAACTCTGGGCCAGTGTGAGTTGATGTTCCTCATCACCTCTTGAAGAGTTTGATCCTTCCTGGTCTCTTCGTGGATCTCATGTAGTTTTGTATCTGATACTGGTCGTAGTGTGGAAAAAAGATTGACATGCAGAATTATATCTTCAGCAATTTCACTACTAAAACTTTGTATCGATGCTCTCGATAATGCATTTGCTAAGAGCAAATATTTGCCTGGCGTGTAGATGAGATTGAAGTCATAGCATTGTAACTTCATCATAATTTGAGCGTACGTCTGCTCTGTTGTCGTCGTGGATCATGATGCATGCGTGACTGGTTTCCAATCGTCATGCTCGAGTTGCAGAAGAACTGCTCCCAGACCATCTTTGGACACGTCTGTTGACACTTCTGCTTAGAGGGGTCAAACAATGTGAGAACTGGCATGGTGGTTAGTGAAGTCTTGAGCTTCTTCCACTCTTGCTCATGTTGCTCAGTCCAAGTGAAATCTGTTGTCTTGTGCAGGAGATCAAGTAGATGTGTTGATTTTGCTGACAGGTTTGGAATGGATTTCTCTATAAAATTGATCATTCCCATCACTCTTATGATGGCTTTCTTGTCGTGTGGTTTTCGCATGTTGAGAATTGCTTGGATTTTGTCCTTGTCAGGTTCAATGCCATGCAATGAGAGCTTATCCCCGAGGAATGTGACCTCAGTTACTCTAGATTGGCACTTTGCTTGTTGAGCTTCAGCCCATTTCTCCTGATGCTTGTTAGAACTTTAAGCAACCTCATATTGTGCTCCTCTACTGTTGAGCCCCAAACGATTATATCATCCACATACACACGTACACCGTCGATTATGTGCTCCATAGCACGGTGAAAAATCCCTGGTGCCGAAATGATGCCAAACGACATTCTCGTACCATCCAAATGGCGTATTAAAATGCAATATTTTGGAGACTTTGTTCCTCTAACTTTAGTTGCCAGAAACTCTGAGATGCATCAAATTTCATAAAGAGTTGTGCACCAGCCAGGTCAGATGTGATTTCCTCACGCTTTGGTATTTGGTAAAGTTCTCTTCTGATATTCCCGTTAAGATCTTTAGGATCCATGCATATGCGAATATCGGCATTCCTTTTCTTTACACAAACCATGGAGTTTACCCAGACGGTAGGTTCTTACTGAATACTTTTAATTTTTTCATGCTGTCTACTTCCTTTTTGAGGTGATCCCAAAGAGGTGCAGGTACTCTTCATGGTGCCTGGATCACAGGTTTTGCATCCTCTTTGATCTGTATCTTGTAGGTTAATGGTAGTGTTCCAAAACCTGTGAACACATCACTGAATTTGCTGATAATGTTCTCAGAATCGTTGGAGTATTGATCCAATCTGTTGTGGATGCTATGTATCAACTGCATTAGATCTAATTCTTCACAGGACTGATCACCTAATAATGTATCCAAGCCCTCGCATATTTATAGGATGGGACGGAATGAACTGTGCTCTTCACCCCCACACTCGGGTCACAAGCACCATAAACATTTAATGCTTCTACCATTACAATCTCTCAGAGATATTTTGTGATTTTGGCTGAATTTTTAGAATTTTCAAATCAGTCATGCTGATTAAATTAGCTTTGGCATCAGTGTCTAACTTCAATTGGACCACTGTACCGTTCACTTCAAGTGGTAGCAGCCATTTGTCCTCATCAACCACATTTAGTTTAAATGGAGTATCAGTTTGCATTTTTTAAAGTGCTAGAGAATTTTTTTATGTCTTCAAAAAATTATTATTCTCTGTTATTATTCCAACTAACAATGATGTTTCATCACTGGAGACTGTGTCTTCCACTGTGCTGACTGATCTGGGGTTGAGCTTAGAATAACAATTCTGAGAAAAGTGATTTTTTTTTTCCTTTGCACCTGGAACAAAATATGCCAAACACTGGACACTGCCTTAATTTGTGCATTCAACCGCATCTTTCACACTGAAATACTTTGTCTTGATCTTTAACCTCTTTGTTGGTGTGCGGGAAGCTGTAGGAACTTTCCTGACATTTTCCGGAAGTTTCCCACCTTTTTTGGAAAAGGGCAGCAACCGGAGTGTTTTCCTCCAAGAAGATGCCGCCATTACTGAGAAACATTTTAGAATGTTGTGGTGCTCGCTCATGAACCTGACAAATCTCAACTGTTTGTTCCAAAGACAGCTCTGATTCCCTCAGCAACCACCCCTCAGCTTATTTTCATTCACACCAAACACAATCCGGTCCCGAATCATGGAAGATTCCAACACAAAATAATTACAAGTTTTAGTTTTAACTTTAAATCAGGGATAAAATGATCTATGGACTCTCCTGCCTTCTGTAAATGTGATCTAAACACATAATTCTTTCTGGGGCTGCAATGTGCATCAAATCTTTGAATTATTTCATAAAATTTTTTACTATCTTCATTTATCTTAAATAAATTTAAATTTATTAAACACAGCAATTGCTTCAGGCCTTACCGCTGTTAGGAGCATTGCTGCCTTATGCAAATCTGATTGGTCTTGTTCATTTACTGCAGTAAGAAACAGATTAAATTGTTATTTAAACAAACGCCAGTTGCGGTCCATATTACCATGAAACTGAGCCTCAAATAAACATTGTTTTAATTTAAAAGTACTTTAGCTCTCTGTTGCACCACACCTGTAAAGTAGGCCCGTGTGCTCCCCATAACCACAATCCATTAAAAGCTGTGGGTCAGATGAACTCCATGATACACTTCGGGGTTCTCTAAACCCTGGCCCATAACAAGATCCACATGGTAAGAGACTCTGAGAGAACAATCTAGAGAGAGAATTCTGTAAGTAAGCATCCTGCCTGCATGGAGACAACAGTTCAATGAATGGTCATACCATCTGTAAATAGTTAAAGGCTACCAATCAACAGCTCATTTTTAAATCTACAAGTCTCATGTTCTCCTGTATGGAGGCATCTAAAGAACCATACAACAATAAAGCCCAGTGTTAAATTTAAGACATGGTTAAATACGAGACATACAGACTCATTATAATATTTAAATTGCCAACTCAGCTGCCAGGAACAGATTGACTGCCTGCACCCCCAACTTGCCACCTTTATAACTGGAAATGGGAGGATTAGAGTCAGGATTCAGATTGTTGATGTTTTTACATCCGACTCAACGCAAACTTTAAATCACCCCATTGAGTCTTTCTCGGTTTTGAACCTGGAAGCTGATAATTCCACAGACATCAAAGAGCGAAAATCTCCATTTATTCACAGGTTGTCCAATTCTGTGCATTTCTGCTATGGTGATTCAGTCACAGTTTGCTTTTGAAACTGAGAAAGTAGTTATTGTTTGTCATCTGCAATGTGCTTGAAAGTTAATCGGGATAAGCCTGTTTCTCTCTGGTACCTCGGGTATATTCAGATAATAAAATGAATATCCATTTGCTATGAGCCAGATGTAGCATGGATTAAGCTGGTGCATAGCCTATCACATGTCCTTCCCTCCCCCTCCATTTTTTTTTGTTGTGTAAAGATGACATTTTGAAGGCTAGTTACAGGCTAGCTGGTGACATAGTCCTGGAAACTTGGATTTGGTTTGATCACACGCACTGAGCATATGGCTATACTGGTTGCTTGTGCTGTAGATTTCCTCTGGCTGGTGACCTCGGTGTGGATGACCTGAGGCGCTCTATTCAGTGTGCCCAGTGGGTGCAGGGCTCACTGCATAGGCCTCTGGAGGAGTCTGCATGTCCACTGGTATAGGGGGCCATTGCTGTAGGCCGGATGGCTGGAATACTGTGCCATCTGATGGTACTGGTTCTGACAGGCATTAGAGGGCCGATTTAAAGAACAAAGAACAGTGCAGCACAGGAAGAGGCTATCTGGCCCTCGAAGCCTGCGCCGATCATGATGTTTATCTAAAGTCAAACCTTCTGCACTTCCAGGGTCCAGAGACACCTATACCCAGCCTATTCATGTATTTGTCAAGATTCCTTTTAAAAGCTGCTATCGTATCTACTTCCACCACCTCACCCAGCAGTGCGTTCCAGGCACTCACCACCCTCTGTAAAAAAACTTGCCGAACACATCTCCTCTAAACTTTCTCCCTCGCACCTTAAATCTGTGTCTCCTAGTAATTGACTTTTCCACCCTGGGAAAAAGTGTCTGACTATCTACTCTGTCCATGCCACACAATTTTGTAAAGCACAAAAGTTCTAAACTGCCTGGGTACTCTTTCAAAAGGCTCTGGGGGACGTGCAAATTGTACTGGGTTGGCTGCAGAGGGGATGCTGGGGTGGGGCGGGGGTGTGGGAGATGGTCGGACAGTGGAGGTGGTCGCAGGTTGGGAACCCAGCTCAGACCCCGCGCATCGCTTCAATACTCCGCCCTTCCCCATCCCTCTCACCCAATCCCCCCCCCCCCCCCCGCCCCCCCCCGGCCCCCCCATTCACCCCGCTCCTCATCTCCACCTCTGCCACCCCTAGGGGTCGGTGGGACTGTGTAATGGAATGGCAAGTTCGCATGCAGGGATCGCCCAGGTAGACGATGGATAGTGCAACCATGGGCAGGAGTCAGATGTTGTCAAACTCCGAGGAGAACCATAGCTCATCACAGAGTGGGTCATCATCATCCTCCATCCCATAGATCAGATCCACTGTTACTGCCAACCCAGGGCCCGCACCCTGGAGGGGGGTGGGGGTATGGCAGCTGGTGTAGGATGGGCAGTTGGCCGGTGGGTGGTGTGGGGGTGGGATGGGATATCCATGCCACTGGCCAGGTTCCCTGGTCGGTTTTCGCAAGATGATTAGAATGTCCCTTGCGTGCCTGCCCAGGTGCTCAGGGAATGTGGCCTCCTGTGCCTGCCCAGGTCCCATGCCCTGCCAATCCTGGCCCCTCTCCGCATCCTCCTTGTCAGATAAGGCCTCCTCCAGCACGTTGCCCCTCTGCTGTGCGATGCTGTGGAGGACGCAGCAGGCCACCACGATGTGGGAGACCCTCCAAGTGCTATACTGGAGGGCCCCTCCAGAATGGTCCAGGCACCTGAATCGCATCTTTAGGAGACCGCAGCACCGCTCGATCATGGTCGCTGCATGGACGTCATTGTAGCGGGTCTCCGTGACGGCCTATGGTCTCTAGATAGGCCTCATCAGCCACCACCGCAGCAGATAAGCACTGTCGCCCAAGAGCCAACCCCTCACCTGGGAGTGTGCCTCGAAGGTGTCAGGCACCATCGAGTGTGCCAGGATGAAGGCGCCGTGCGCACTGCCCGGGTATCAGCTGCAGATGTGTGGCTCATCGTCACACACCAGCTGCACGCTCACCGAGTGGAACCCCTTTCGGTTTGTGAAGACTGGCCCATCATGAGCCAGTACTTGTAGGGGATATGCATCCCGTTGATTAACCCTTGGACTTGGGACATCCCAGTGATGGCGGTGAATCCCGTTGCCCGGGCATCCTGGTGGGTTCGGTTCACGTTGAATTTGATATATTGTGTCGAGCAATCAGACAGGGCCCCTTGACGGCATGGATGCACCTGTGCAATGAGGTCTGCAACATCCCAGACAGGACCTCACTCAACACCTGAAAGGACCTCATGGCGTAATGGTTCAGGGTGACCATCACCTTGACAGCTACTGTGAGCGGGTGTCCTCCTTCATACCCCCATGGTTCCAGGTGGACCATGTTCCTGCAAATGCAACACGGTCCCCTTGCTCAACCGGAGTCTCCGACGGCATGCCTGGTTCGGCAGGTCCTCGAATGACAGGTGCTGCCGGTACACACGAGGCCTAATGCGGCCCCTCCTTCCCACCTCCACCTCGGCCTGTTAGGCGGCCAGCTCTCCATCCTCACCGGCTGCCTCCTGTTCCTCTGGGGCTGATTCCTCCTGTAGAGGGTTCCATCTCTGCTACTCCACTACTGGGCCGATATCTGGGGTTTGAGTATCTGTGTGTGTCTCTCTCCAGCTGGCACTGAAACTTCAGAGGCCAGGGGATGCCGCACTGGGACACCTCCACGGAAGAGAGCACTGAATCAAGCCTGCCGTTTATCCCTAACCGGAAGCCTGAGGCTTATATCACACAGATATCCAGACCCCCACCACTGCCCAGGTGATTCTCTCTCTTGCCGGTGGTGCAACACCCACCCGGTTCCTACTTCGCTGGAGTAGCTTTCCCAAGAGAGAGAATAGGACACTGCTGTTTATTACCTAACCAGCAGCCTGTCCTGAGTGAACGGGTTTGAATCATTCAAGATGACCCTAGATTCTCGACCCCGGAATTAAGGTGAGGAATATCTTAACAATGACTTGGTCAGAGATCGCTGGTGAGAGATTGAAGAATTTAAACGACACCAATTATCAGCAAATCGAGGTTTATTGCAAAACCCAGGTCAAAATCATCAAACAGAAGAAATTATAATAAAATCTTAAACTCTAACACAAACTAAATCTATTCAGAAAATACTATAACAGACACAACGTAAAATCTTGTTACACAATTTTAGCAATGCCACAAAACACAAATCAAGTCCCCTTCCCCAAAGCCTCAACCACGATCAAAGTCAAGGGAGTTTCGCAAGCTGCTGCAGGGTACTTACAGTCACAGGCTGCAGGAGGTCAAGTCAAAGGTGGAGAGGTCAAGCCAAGAGCCCCTCAATCGAAACACAGCCCCTTTTATATCTGTTTTGCCTGGCTTTTTCCTGTGTTCGGCCAGCCCCTTTTGCATTGAATCCATAAGGTTTAAAGTTCCCGCTGGTCCTGCCCCCTTTGAGCCGGTCAGACCTGTCAAGATAGGAGTACCTCCCCTAGGTCCGCCTCCAGTCTGCCTTTTGAGATAACGAGGTTGAGCTCCCTTGTGAAGATTTTCAAAGTCTTCCATCTGCTCTGGAGATCGCTGCTATGTTGATGGGGTGTTGATTGGATTCTGCTCTGGTGGAGGCATAGTCATTTACATCTGCATGGGGCTATGACCATCCCGTTGTCCTGCTTGCAGGCAGGCCCCTTGTGTATTCCCGTGCCCCTTTGTCTGTGTTTTAATCTTATCTAGTTGTCTGGCTCCTTCTTCCTTGTAGCTCCTGGGGGGGGTTTGTAAATATCTATGCCCCTACTCGGCTCAGCGGACCAAGCCTGCTGGGAAATTTGGTTACGTTCCCTTGGCTGAAAAGTGTCCAGTTTACAGTCTCTGGGTTTTATCCTTGGGCAGTCCAAAAAGGGCCGAATTGCCCGAAAACCTTACAGATGCCCCTTCGATACGTCCCTACCTGCTTGGACCGTATCGACACAGGTGAAGGGCAATCATTTCCTTTTGTGTGGACCGTAGGCCCCCCCCCCTCAACAACATGCGAAACTACAAGTCCCAAGACAGTTCCCTTAATCTAGGCTACCCCTAATTTCATTGAAAGGGAAAGACAAGACCATACTTAATTCAAACACACAGTAACATACACACATTTCACCGGAACCCCAAACGTAAGGGTCCCTGTACATATATCACAATCAAGTAACTGAAACCCGCAAATCCATACACCTATTTACATTTGAATCTCTTTATTTCACTAAGGATCCTCTTTTCTTGGCTGCACTTCGCTTCTTCCCGTTGAAGGCTCTTCATTTTCCTCCATCGTCGATACCTGCAGCTGAGAGGTTCAGTACAACTGAGGCGACAGCATAATGTACCCCCTGGTACAACATTTTCTTTGTGGGGACAAACACTAAACCATTCTCAGGCCCCCCTGGTGGTGATCGGACAGTTGTGAGGGTCGATTGGTTGGGCTGTGGGCAGGGGTCGCTTTACCTGAACCAGCAGTTCGGTAGCTTTTACAGTCATCCCTTCCCTGGGCGTTACACATCCCTCCCCACTGCGGTCAATTCATCCCGTTCCCTGGGTTCTGCCACCACCTAACAAAAGTGATCGATGCCCCTTGTGGACATGCCTTGGTAGACCCCCATAAACACAAATAAATGCCCTGGTCAGAAGCCCACCACTTATCCCAGCAAACGGTGATCCTACCCGGTGTCCCCGTGATGGTCCGGTAGGTGTTGTTGTCCAGGCGTTCCCAGTCCGAGGACCGATCCCTCATGTCCAGGCTCAGCTTCCTGGGCCACCACCATCTCCCCAAAGGAACGTCCCCCTTACAGGTTAAACACACCCGCCTGCCCTCAGTCACCCTAACCCGGTCAGTCGCCACCTGTATCTCCTCGCAGAGTACAGAGGCCTCTCCATAGGTGAAGCTCTGGTGGCTGGAGTACCTGGTCGAGTTCGACCCCAGCCATCCAGGCCACCTCCCCAGGTGTGAGTAGCGGGTCTGCTCTGTGGCCACCTGGTCTCCCTGTCCGGTAGTGACAAGAGGGGCTCTGCCGCCAGAGCACCCGTAGACAAAGGACTCTTCTGTCTCGCCTCTGCGGAGTTCTCCCGGTCCCACCATCGCCAGGATCATCAGCAAACTCCACATCGTCGGGTGCCCCATCTGTAAAACAGACAAAACACATCCTTGCCTCTACAGAACTACCTACCTTAAAGTGCATGGCTTCTATCCAGCGGCAGCAGCAGCTCCCGCTTTGAAGTTGTGAAATCAACATGAAATTGCCGCAGCCTGTCTGTGATTCTGTGTCCACAGCCCGGCTCCATCAGGGTCCTAGTGCATGCTGCTCAATCATTATATCACTGCACTATGCGCTTCTGTGATCCCACGATCCTACTTAACCCACACACCACTAAACACTAATTAGAACTAACAGGGGGAAAATGCTATATACAATGCCACCCGTTTACGGGTGGCCAAATTAAAACTGGGCCCCGCTATACTGGGGCAGTTCACCTGTTTGGACCAACGGCTCGGGCCAGACCGTCCCCTCCCGGGGGTTCGGGCTGCCCCTTGCCTCTCCTTCCCCAACAGGGTTCGGGGATCCCTCAGCGCTCCCTTCTACTCGGGCCCCCTTACTGCGGGACCGGGTTCTAGGGAGGTGTGATGGGGACCATCTTACCGGGGGCTTGGAGACCCGATTGCTCCTTCGTCCCCTGAATGGTTCCCAAGCCCAAGGTGATACCTCCACTTCCTCCGCCTCCCTAGCCTCTATACTAAGGCAGGCCACCTGACCCACAGGTAATGGCTTGGGAATCGTTACTGTCCCTGGGCTGGGTGCTTGCAGCACTGTCGATTTCTTTGGGACTGCCCCTTCGGGACAGCACCTTGTCACCGGTTGTGTGACCGTGGAGTCAGGGACCTCCCCCACCGTCGTTAATTCTACGGGGGGTTTCTCCACTACCACCCCCAGTCTCCCCCCCACCTTGCTCTTTCTTGCCCTTATGGGGTGGAACAATTTAAATTGACTGATGTGGCGTTCGCATGGGTCCCACCTTAAGGGATTTAAACTGCAAATAGCCGCTGAGGCAGCCTCCAGAATGGGACCCTGCACCTGGACCGGACCAGGGTCTGGGGCTAGAACGAACCCTGCGCTCCCTTTTTCCTGAGGCTGCTCCCTGGGTAGTCATACGGGTTCTTGTGGTGTGGGTGCGGGCAGGCCCTGGCCCGTTGCCATTGCCACCTGTCCCGACCCAGCTGCTAGGCTCTGCAAAAAGGCTAAAAGTTTTTTTAATTCGATGGTTTCCGGGGCAGCTGCTCCTGCCGCCGGGGTCTGACTCTCTACTGCGGGAGCCCTCTCCACCTTGCTAGGGTTCTCACACTCCCTCTTGAAATGCCCGGCCTTACCACACCCGTAGCATACCGGTCTCTTGTCGGAGGTCCGGGAGCCCTCATGCTTCCACTCTCTCTTAGGGGGTGCTGGCGCGATTTCATGCACCTTACCCTTAAGGGGCTTTTCCTCACTCCTCTCCCCATTGCGATATGCGAGGGTGAGTTTCCTTAGGACCTCTGCCTCATTAAGGTCCGGGGTCTGCGGGTCGAACCAGTGTTCGGCTTTTGCCCTAACGTTAGGGAGACAGTTGGCTACTAGGGTCTTTAGCCAGTGGGCTGTTCTCTCCCCTAAATTCTGTCTATCCGCGGGGACCCCGCACGCCTCCACATAGACAATCCACAGCCTGTCTGCGAACATAGTGGGAGATTCCCCTGGTTGCTGCTTGGTTTCCCCCACCCTCATGAAAGGGCTCCCCAGATTCAAACCCATTGCCTCCAGCACAGCAGTCTGTGCTGCCGCCCATGTGTCAGGTTGTCCCCCATTCCCGGAGGTCACTGCCCTGCATAGCTGTGCATCTAGGGTCATCAGGAGCATCCTTACTTGCTCCCCCTCGTCGCAGTCATTAATGCTGGCTGCCTGCTCCACCTCCATAAAATGAAGCGACGGATCCCCTTTCGGAGTTAGCCTGGGAACGTGGGCCACCATTCCCCTGAGCGCGGTTGCCCCATGAGGAATGATAATGTCGCCCTCAACCAGTCCCCTATTTGCCAGCCACGCCGGGGGACCATACCTTCTCTGCCTGACAGGGCACATCTGCCCTACCTGGGGTTCCTGCTCCTCCGCCTCCCCGGCGTCCAGCTCTCCTGCCCCGTTGGGTAGCCCCCCTGTCCCTGGGCTAACTACCCATATAGGAGACGCCGCTATCTGGGGATACACCACTGACCCCCCTTGGACCTGCCCCTGACCAGGCGGTCCGAACCCTACCTGCTGACCCGGCCCCATCACCGGCATCCCAGGCAGCGGTCTGTCCCCATCCCATGGGGACCCACATACGAAACCAGGCGGACACGCCACCAGCTGGGGGTACCCTGCCGACCCCCCTTGGACTTGCCCCTGAACGTGCAGTCCGATCCCCCCCTGCCGACCCGGACACAATCCCGGCGCCTCAGGAGGCGGTCTATTCCCCTAAGCCTTTGGGGAATCATCCGCTGCGAGGAGCCCCTTGCCCCTTGGGAACCCCCCTGGACCTACCAGGTGTACCTGTCCCCTGACCTTGGACAAGGTCTCCTCCAACTCCGTTATCCGTGCCTGGCACGGCCCGTGAGCACAGTCCCCTACTTCCTCGCGAGCCACTCGGTACGCTGCCTGGATGTCCCGGAACTTCCCCTCCAGCTTCCTACACTGCTCTGTACTCCGAGCATAGAGTTCCTGGAGCCTCCATTCCTTTGTCTTACCCTCCACTATCTGGCAGTGGAGATATTCCTTCTCTCACCGGTTAGACTCGCTTTCCTGTAGGCTGTCCTGTTTCATTTCTGCCAATTCCTCCCGCAGTCGTTCCGCTGCGCTAGCGCTGTCCCCTGCGCTGGCCCTAACTTCTCCCAACTCCTGCTCTAATTCTTCGACCCTTCGCTCTGTTTTGGCTACCTGCTGGGACAAGCAGACCAGCCAAACTGCCTTCTCCAAGTGCCTTTTGTGTGCCTTACTTTCTGTCCATGCGGCCGCCGCCATTACGGGTCGCTCCGCATTGATTAGTTCTGAGACCCAAGGTTTGGTGAGGTTGACCTTTTGCCACATATACGAGGAGATTCTCTCCTCCATTTTACTTCGTTCCCTCACCCCCTCTGCCAAGTCACATACTCCAAACCACCGGGGTCCTGCCGCAGTCGCCATTGTAGAGGGTTCCATCTCTGCTACTCCACTACTGGGCCGATATCTGGGGTTTGAGTATCTGTGTGTGTCTCTCTCCAGCTGGCACTGAAACTTCAGAGGCCAGGGGATGCCGCACTGGGACACCTCCACGGAAGAGAGCACTGAATCAAGCCTGCCGTTTATCCCTAACCGGAAGCCTGAGGCTTATATCACACAGATATCCAGACCCCCACCACTGCCCAGGTGATTCTCTCTCTTGCCGGTGGTGCAACACCCACCCGGTTCCTACTTCGCTGGAGTAGCTTTCCCAAGAGAGAGAATAGGACACTGCTGTTTATTACCTAACCAGCAGCCTGTCCTGAGTGAACGGGTTCGAATCGTTCAAGATGACCCTAGATTCTCGACCCCGGAATTAAGGTGAGGAATATCTTAACAATGACTTGGTCAGAGATCGCTGGTGAGAGATTGAAGAATTTAAACAACACCAATTATCAGCAAATCGAGGTTTATTGCAAAACCCAGGTCAAAATCATCAAACAGAAGAAATTATAATAAAATCTTAAACTCTAACACAAACTAAATCTATTCAGAAAATACTATAACGGACACAACGTAAAATCTTGTTACACAATTTTAGCAATGCCACAAAACACAAATCAAGTCCCCTTCCCCAAAGCCTCAACCACGATCAAAGTCAAGGGAGTTTCGCAAGCTGCTGCAGGGTACTTATGGTCACAGGCTGCAGGAGGTCAAGTCAAAGGTGGAGAGGTCAAGCCAAGAGCCCCTCAATCGAAACACAGCCCCTTTTATATCCGTTTTACCTGGCTTTTTCCTGTGTTCGGCCAGCCCCTTTTGCATTGAATCCATAAGGTTTAAAGTTCCCGCTGGTCCTGCCCCCTTTGAGCCGGTCAGACCTGTCAAGATAGGAGTACCTCCCCTAGGTCCGCCTCCAGTCTGCTTTTTGAGATAACGAGGTTGAGCTCCCTTGTGAAGATTTTCAAAGTCTTCCATCTGCTCTGGAGATCGCTGCTATGTTGATGGGGTGTTGATTGGATTCTGCTCTGGTGGAGGCATAGTCATTTACATCTGCATGGGGCTATGACCATCCCGTTGTCCTGCTTGCAGGCAGGCCCCTTGTGTATTCCCGTGCCCCTTTGTCTGTGTTTTAATCTTATCTAGTTGTCTGGCTCCTTCTTCCTTGTAGCTCCTGGGGGGGGTTTGTAAATATCTATGCCCCTACTCGGCTCAGCGGACCAAGCCTGCTGGGAAATTTGGTTACGTTCCCTTGGCTGAAAAGTGTCCAGTTTACAGTCTCTGGGTTTTATCCTTGGGCAGTCCAAAAAGGGCCGAATTGCCCGAAAACCTTACACTCCCCAAGCAGCTCCTGCTCATACAGCCTCAGTGCATACCCCAAGGCTGCGGCGGCCAAGGTGAAGGCCATTCTTCCTGTGGTGTTGGGTGCTCTGGTGCACAGATGAGCCAACACAGTTGTATGTGGTACAACTCTATTTTATTTTAACTCTTATAATACAGTTCGTTCTGGATACTCTGCACGTGCTGTCTCCCTGAGTGTGTTTGGTAACAGATCTGTCCTGGTCCTCCTCTGCAGCTAATACTGACCACCGGGGGTCGTGTCTGTGCTTTTATATCTTTCTGTCATTGGTTGTGGTGTTGTGTGTTCTGATTTGTCTGTTGGTGTGTCTATCATGATGTGTGTGTTTGAATATCATGACATCCCCCCTTTTTACAAAGATATGTGCCTACGTGGTTATAAATATAATTGTGTCGTGAGTGCATCTAAGAGTGTGTGTGTGTGTTGTGTACAGCGTGTGTATATGACGTAACTATTTACATGGGGCGATGTCGGGTGCGTCACACTAACAAGGTTGTACCATAACAAAACTTGGATGCGAGAGAAAAAAAAACTTGAACATTGGTCTGGTCAGACGATATCTGGAACAATAAACAACAACAGGTTATAATACAGAAGTGTTTGACTTTTTGAACGTATGAACAGCGTTATAAGTCCAGTCTAATGGGTGACCGCCTCAAGAATGGGCTGGTCCTCAAGCCGGTTCAGCTGTGGAGATTTGGGGTCACACTGGTTCACCTTGGACTGTTGGAGGTGATGCTGTTGCCGAAGTCTCTACTTTACCATTTGTTGTACTTCATGCAGTGCTTGGTTTTTTCATTCGTGCAAATATAACATTCAACATCTTTGTTAGTGGTGCCTTGGCTGTGGTTTGGTTCTGGTGGCAATGGAAGGGGCATGATCCGTGGCATCTCCACGAAGTCATCCTTGGGAACCAGTGGAGGATCCGGCGTGTGCGTACGGTTCAGTTGCGAGCGTGGAAGGCGGCGCAAAGCTCGCTGATTGCGCCTACGCACCAATCCATCCGCCCTGCATGCCAGGAACAAGGTGGAGTCTTTTTCTTTTTATGTTTGTGGTGGACGGCATCTTGTAGCCGATGGGTCGTTGCCATCGAAGTAGCACCATCACTAATATCATGCAAGGCGATGACTGAGCCAGATGTGGAAGTTGGCCGAGACCGTGCACGCTGGTTCCGGCCACCTGCTGTGCCGGAAGGGTGACTCCGCAGAGAAACGTCGAAGCATGTCGCCTTGGAGAGAGAATTGTTGCTCACATCAACGTCTGGCGATGGCGCGAATTGGTGTGTCCATCTTGGACCGCCGGTGCTGGTTGCCACTGCCGACCCAGTGGGACTGCCACGCGATCCATTCCCTGTCGCCGTGGCATCCCCCGTCACCCTGAGCGTGCCATCACCGAGGCCGCGACACCGCCCGTCCGGAGCAAGGTCTGGCGTGCGCAAATCAGAGTCGGCGCTTGGCTGCTCCCCATCTGGAGTCCGGTCTGCCTTCCGTCGATGCCCCCCGTCCGGAGTCCCAACAGGTTCACTGGAGGCAGCCGAGATTCCCTGAAGCTGCACTTCTGGAGTCGGAACATGCAGGAATGCACCAACCAGTGGAGAGGGTCGAGCCATCGAGGGTGGAAGCGGTGCGCCGCCACCGCAGTCGTCAGTGGTCCCACCGTGATCGTCGAGTGCCTCGGTACGCACTAGGCGAGGTCTGTCACCTTGCACCTTTTGCATGGGAAGTGGGATGCTGTCGTCACTCGTCTCACATCCCGTGGATAGATCCTCATTAGCAGCTTGCTGTTCACTAGGGTTGGGTAAATTGTCAGAGTTTTCATCTGGTGGTGCACACCATGTCGGTGGACTGTCATTGTCTTGCCGTTGTCCTTCATTTGGGATTTTC
The DNA here is from genome assembly GCF_047496885.1 of Scyliorhinus torazame. Lineage (NCBI taxonomy): Eukaryota > Metazoa > Chordata > Chondrichthyes > Carcharhiniformes > Scyliorhinidae > Scyliorhinus > Scyliorhinus torazame. The sequence continues at coordinate 172,149,134 of NC_092718.1, forward strand.
TTTGGAATTTTAAATCTTCCCCCAGACATTGCAGAACCTTGTTTATTACCCCCAAATTCTCCCATATGTATGGTCTCGAATATAGGATCCAATGTTTCTATCGACATTGTACTATTTTCCAAAGAACATTCCGTTTCACTTTTCTTCTCAGGTACCTCATATGTATCTTTGTCTAATGTACATGCCTTCATGGTCTCTGGGTCTGATTTTGCTGGGACTGGCATGGTCACAGTCTCTCTTTTACTGTTCTCAATTGCCCACATTATACTCCCCATACATAACTGCTTAATCACTGGGGTTAGTGTGGTACAATGGATAATCGGGTCGACCTTATCTGCATCTTCACCATTCGTGGAAAGCACACTTGGTTCACTTGAAACTGCTGTGGGTTTTAAATTCGTTATCTGGCTACTCGATGTCGGTGTCCTCAGGATTCTTGCTCCAATGTTCTGCTCAATAATCAGTGGAGTGTGTATAGGTTCAATGCAATTAATGTTCCCCTCAAGGTTTGAAGAGTCATTACTGACTAACTGCTGGTCTCCGAAGTTGGGATTTTGCGGCGTTGTGTTGAAGGGAGACATTTGTCCCTGCTGTAGATATGATTCAGGTTGTGTTATTTCCATTACCTGAGGATCAATGTCTTGTCCATTTTTTCGATCCGTACTAAAACACTGGCAATTCTCAGTCTGCTCCTTGCAAGTTAAACATTCAATTAATTTCGTTAGCAAATCCTCAGCATCCTTCTGTGGCCGTGCAGCATTATTAATCTCTGTTCGGCTATAATGATCCTGAAGGTCAGCGCATAAACCTTTTTTTTTTTTTCGGGCTTGGACGAGGCGATTCCTTTGGCTTGTCTTCAGTTGGACTTGAACAGTCTTCAGCGCTGTGCCCTTCATTGTAGCATGAGAGACCGTCATGGTCATGCTGCTGTGTAGTGGAGCATGGTAGGCTGTTATAGCCTTCTTGCTGTTCACGTGAGCATGGCAGACTTGCATCGTCTGCCGCTGGTTGGTCAGGAGAGGTTGCTAGACCCTCATGGTCTTGTTCCTGCAAGGACTGCACATTGGAGTCTTGCGTTGCTTCTATCGTGGAGGCTGTCCACGAGCTCTCTGTGGAGGCTTGTGACACTGGAGTCACTTCTTGTTCGTGCAAGGACTGCGCTCTGGAGTCTTGCGTTGCTTCTATCGTGGAGGCTGTCCACGAGCTCTCTGTGGAGGCTTGTGACACTGGAGTCACTTCTTGTCCGTGCAAGGACTGTGCTCTGGAGTCTTGCATTTCTGCAATTGTGGAGTCTGTCCACGAGCTTGCTGTGGAAGCTTGTGACACTGGAGTCACTTCTGGTTCATGCGAGGACTGCACTCTGGAGTCTTGCATGTCTTCTTTCATAGAGTCGGGAACGTTGAGCGGGACGTGGACCACGCTCTGTGTGGCAGCAGGGCGCTCTCCGTGTGCTTGCACCGCTCCCTGTCTGTTAATGTCAGGCTGCAGCATCATCCGGTACTGATAAGTTGGAACGTCATATCTGCTGGATTGAAGATCCTCAAATCCGAAAAATGAATCCGCATCTGCGTCGGATTCAATGTGGGGGCCGCCAAAGTGCAACACGAAAGGTTCGTCCGAGTCATAGTCGTTTAGGACCACGGAGCTATCATTGGGCTCGCGAGGTCCGGAAACACTGTAAAGATCGTCATCGAAGTATTCGAGGTCGGAACCATCGGCTTGTGCGTAGGTAACTGCTTGTCGGAGGGTTCTTCGGAGGTCAAATTCATCTCCTGGGTCAATTTGCGGCAATGTGCTGTCATTCCAGGTGAGGGAAGGTTGTTTTACAGCTTTAACAGATTTTTGTTTTTTTGATTTGGGACGTTTCCCTTTTAAATTGGATTTGGGACATTTCCCCTTTAAATTGGTGCAGTCTGGGGCCTCTGACATCCTGACGCTCGGTATGTAGCACGTAGGAAGCGACTGCGCATGCTCAGATCGCTGTTCCTTTACCGATGGCCGTTTTCTTGACTGCGCATGCGCAGCATCTCGCGCATGCGCAAACGAAACTTCCGGTTCTGCGCACTGCTCGCGCAACTGTGCTAGCGTGATACCTTTAGCAAGATGGCCGCCGACCTCGACCCAGCCCTCTCTCAGGCCCGGGATTTCGGCCTCTGGGAATTCGGGCTCCGGGATCCCAGCCACGAGGTGAGTACTGCCGCTTTTCTTACCTTTACTTGCCGATTGGATTGCGTTTTCTTCACAGTACTTGGAGAATTTGTCCAGGACTGCCTGGTAATCGTACCTTTGCTGCCTCCTGAAGAACCTGAACCTTGTGAATATTTCTCTTGCCCTTGCACCGGCGATGGTGAGGAGAAATTCAATTTTTTCGCTATCATCCAGGTCTTGGAGTTCAGCTGCCACCAGGAACAATTCGAACCATTGCCGGAATCGCCGCCAGTTTTCGCGGAGATCGCCGTAGCACTGGAGCGGCTGCGGAACCGGGAGCTCTATCATTTTGCCTGGGCACTGCTGGTTGTCTCTGTACACTGAGGTATGCCGGCAGGTATCGATCCACTCCTGTACCATGTGGTGTTGGGTGCTCTGGTGCACAGATGAGCCAACACAGTTGTATGCGGTACAACTCTATTTTATTTTAACTCTTATAATACAGTTCGTTCTGGATACTCTGCACGTGCTGTCTCCCTGAGTGTGTTTGGTAACAGATCTGTCCTGGTCCTCCTCTGCAGCTAATACTGACCACCGGGGGTCGTGTCTGTGCTTTTATATCTTTCTGTCATTGGTCGTGGTGGTGTGTGTTCTGATTTGTCTGTTGGTGTGTCTATCATGATGTGTGTGTTTGAATATCATGACACTTCCTGGTTGGATTCCGAAGTTCATTGTGAAAGGCAGACATGTTAGCATAGTGCATACCAATGTGCCCAAACAGTTCCAACAGGCTACATGGTGGCCGTGGCCTGCACTGCAACCACTGCCCCCATATATTCCTGTACCCCCCCTCCCCCTCCCGTCCTCTCCAAGCCCCACACCCGTCCGTCGCCATTCCCCCGGCACTCTGCCTTCTGCACTGCACCCGTGGCCCCGTCGGGGCCCGGTACAGCGTGGGCTTCAGGCACTGGCAACCAACCCTGCCGGCAGAGCTACCGTGGCTGGCCCTAACCAGCCCGGCGCCCTCCTGTAGGGGCTACTGTGGGCATTGACCTTGGATGGGCCACATGATGCCCCATACGGCTGTGGGTGGGGAAGGGGAGTTTAGTGGGGTTGAGGTGAGGTGGAGGGAGGAGAGCGAAGGGTTGCGGGGAATGGTTGGTGGGATGGAGTGGGTTGAAGGGAGGGGTTGCGGGGGGGGGCGGGGGTTGGTGGGATGGAGAGAGTGGTTGGGGGTGGGGGACATGGGGTGCACCCATATAGTCGGTGTCACTCAGGGCAACCACTGGCTGCCCTATGGGCCTCGGCAAAAGCAGTCCATGACTGGACACCACCCTGGTCCTGGGGGTCATCCTGAGGCCAGGGCCTATGTCCAGGTCACCCCATTACCATCCGCCATCCCCACCCCCCCCCAAGCTAGTGAATGGACCGGCAACCTACAGTCGTGCCTCTGGGCACATGTCCCATCTCCTATCTCTCTCACTCAGCAGCTGCGGTGCCTGTTTTCCGATTTTTAAAACCATGAGTGAAACAAACTGTCGTTAATTCCTCATGGTAGAGGCAGGGCATGGCGGGAGCCCCGAGTCGGGCCTGTTCATGATATCCCAAAAGCGTTTACTGTACTTGCGGAGTAGAACACATTGATGCCGCTGTTGAGGCACCGAAGCCTGGCATCCACCGGGTGCCCGGCGCCAGCCATGATTTTTGGCTCATGCGTGATTCTCCGACCAATCGCATTTCACAATTCCGGCATCAATGGACAGAGAATCCTGCCCCAGGTGTCTCTTTTTAATTTATACTGTTACCCAAATGTCACGATCTACCATTCCAAAGGTCCCGGACGAGTTCCCAAACTAGGCTACAACTGCCTCAGCTAGTGCATAACCAATTGCAACCCCACTTAGCCTGGAGTTCCAACACAATTGAAATTAATAAATAATTCTTAGAGAAACACCCAAAGTCTTTGGTCCTTGGCTGCCTAATAACTAGAGTCACCAGGTTTGTAAATGTAAACACAATTAATTTTATTAATAACAATAACTATAATTAAATAATGGCAAATACATCTGGTTAACTATTATCTAGTTTCTAAACCCCCCTCTTTAACTTGACCCACCCTCAGTGGACACACAAGACAGACAAACAAACACAGAGGGGATAAGAGGGGTGTAAAAATAATGATGAAAGTAAATAGAATAAAAATCTTTGTTTCAGATGGTTATGTTCTAACACACCTCAGTTCAGTTTAAGCATTCAGCTGAAGGTTTCTGCTTTCAGTCTGTAATGTATTCACTGTGGATTCATCCAGGTTTTCTTTAGGTTCAGAAATATGCAGCTTTTCTGGAGCGAGAGAATGAGACTCATACATCTTCCTCTCTGAGCGTCCAGGACATAACTGTCCTTTCCTTGGTTCCCTGAAACTCATCCCACTCAGGTAGAATGAAATCACCACCTGTCGCCAGGCAGAACAAAGAACAAAGAACAAAGAAATGTACAGCACAGGAACAGGCCCTTCGGCCCTCCAAGCCTGTGCCGACCATGCTGCCCGACTAAACTACAATCTTCTACACTTCCTGGGTCCGTATCCCTCTATTCCCATCCTATTCATGTATTTGTCAAGATGCCCCTTAAATGTCACTATCGTCCCTGCTTCCACCACCTCCTCTGGCAGCGAGTTCCAGGCACCCACTACCCTCTGTGTAAAAAAACTTGCCTCGTACATCTACTGTAAACCTTACCCCTCTCACCTTAAACCTATGCCCCCTAGTAATTGACCCCTCTACCCTGGGGAAAAGCCTCTGACTATCCACTCTGTCTATGCCCCTCATAATTTTGTAGATCTCTATCAGGTCGCCCCTCAACCTCCGTCGTTCCAGTGAGAACAAACCAAGTTTATGCAACCGCTCCTCATAGCTAATGCCCTCCATACCAGGCCACATTCTGGTAAATCTCTTCTGCACCCTCTCTAAAGCCTCCACATCCTTCTGGTAGTGTGGCGACCAGAATTGAACACTATACTCCAAGTGTGGCCTAACTAAGGTTCTATACAGCTGCAACATAACTTGCCAATTCTTATACTCAATGCCCCAGCCAATGAAGGCAAGCATGCCGTATGCCTTCTTGACTACCTTCTCCACCTGTGTTGCCCCTTTCAGTGACCTGTGGACCTGTACTCCTAGATCTCTCTGACTTTCAATACTCTTGAGGGTTCTACCATTCACTGTACATTCCCTACCTGCATTAGACCTTCCAAAATGCATTACCTCACATTTGTCCAGATTAAACTCCATCTGCCATCTCTCCGCCCAAGTCTCCAAACAATCTAAATCCTGCTGTATCCTCTGACAGTCCTCATCGCTATCCGCAATTCCACTAACCTTTGTGTCGTCTGCAAACTCACTAATCAGACCAGTTACATTTTGCTCCAAATCATTTATATATACTATAAACAGCAAAGGTCCCAGCACTGACCCCTGCGGAGCACCACTGGTCACAGCCCTCCAATTAGAAAAGCATCCTTCCATTGCTACTCTCTGCCTTCTATGACCTAGCCAGTTCTGTATCCACCTTGCCAGCTCACCCCTGATCCCGTGTGACTTCACCTTTTGTACTAGTCTACCATGAGGGACCTTGTCAAAGGCCTTACTGAAGTCCATATAGACAACATCCACTGCCCTAATTGCATCAATCATCTTTGTGACCTCCTCGAAAAACTCTTATCAAGTTAGTGAGACACGACCTCCCCTTCACAAAACCATGCTGCCTCTCACTAATACGTCCATTTGCTTCCAAATGGGAGTAGATCCTGTCTCGAAGAATTCTCTCCAGTAATTTCCCTACCACTGAAGTAAGGCTCACCGGCCTGTAGTTCCCTGGATTATCCTTGCTACCCTTCTTAAACAGAGGAACAACATTGGCTATTCTCCAGTCCTCCGGGACATCACCTGAAGACAGTGAGGATCCAAAGATTTCTGTCAAGGCCTCAGCAATTTCCTCTCCTTCAGTATTCTGGGGTAGATCCCATCAGGCCCTCGGGACTTATCTACTTTAATATTTTTTAAGACGCCCAACACCTCGTCTTTTTGGATCTCAATGTGACCCAGGCTATCTACACACCCTTCTCCAGACTCAACATCTACCAATTCCTTCTCTTTGGTGAATACTGATGCAAAGTATTCATTTAGTACCTCGCCCATTTCCTCTGGCTCCACACATAGATTCCCTTGCCTATCCTTCAGTGGGCCAACCCTTTCCCTGGCTACCCTCTTGCTTTTTATGTACGTGTAAAAAGCCTTGGGATTTTCCTTAACCCTATTTGCCAATGACGTTTCGCGACCCCTTCTAGCCCTCCTGACTCCTTGCTTAAGTTCCTTCCTACTTTCCTTATATTCCACACAGGCTTCGTCTGTTCCCAGCCTTTTAGCCCTGACAAATGCCTCCTTTTTCTTTTTGACGAGGCCTACAATGTCTCTCGTTATCCAAGGTTCCCGAAAATTGCTGTATTTATCCTTCTTCCTCGCAGGAACATGCCGGTCCTGAATTCCTTTCAACTGACACTTGAAAGCCTCCCACATGTCAGATGTTGATTTGCCCTCAAACATCCGCCCCCAATCTAGGTTCTTCAGTTCCCGCCTAATATTGTTATAATTAGCCTTCCCCCAATTTAGCACATTAACCCGAGGACCACTCTTATCCTTGTCCACCAGCACTTTAAAACTTACTGAATTGTGGTCACTGTTCCCAAAATGCTCCCCTCCTGAAACTTCTACCACCTGGCCGGGCTCATTCCCCAATACCAGGTCCAGTACTGCCCCTTCCCTATTTGGACTGTCTACATATTGTTTTAAGAAGCCCTCCTGGATGCTCCTTACAAACTCTGCCCCGTCTAAGCCCCTGGCACTAAGTGAGTCCCAGTCAATATTGGGGAAGCTGTAGTCTCCCATCACCACAACCCTGTTGTTTTTACTCTTTTCCAAAATCTGTCTACCTATCTGCTTCTCTATCTCCAGCTGGCTGTTGGGAGGCCTGTAGTAAACCCCCAACAATGTGACTGCACCCTTCTTATTCCTGACCTCTACCCATGTAGCCTCACTGCCCTCTGAGGTGTCCTCCCGTAGTACAGCTGTGATATCCTCCCTAACCAGTAGCGCAACTCCGCCACCCCTTTTACACCCCCCTCTATCCCGCCTGAAACACCTAAATCCTGGAACGTTTAGCTGCCAATCCTGCCCTTCCCTCAACCAGGTCTCTGTAATGGCAACAACATCATAGTTCCAAGTACTAATCCAAGCTCTCAGTTCATCTGCCTTACCCGTAATACTTCTTGCATTAAAACATACGCACTTCAGGCCACCAGCCCCGCTGTGTTCAGCAACTTCTCCCTGTCTGCTCTGCCTCAGAGCCACACTGTCCCTATTCCCTAGTTCTCCCTCAATGCTCTCACCTTCTGACCTATTGCTCCCGTGCCCACCCCCCTGCCATACTAGTTTAAACCCTCCCGTGTGACACTAGCAAACCTCGCGGTCAGGATATTTATGCCTCTCCAGTTTAAATGCAACCCGTCCTTCTTATCTAGGTCACACCTGCCCCGGAAGAGCTCCCAGCGGTCCAGATGGCATTTTGGCCAATTCATGGTCACCAGCCAACCAATCGAACCGAGTCCCTCCGATCTCCCTCGGGTGGCAAAATCTTTGAGTTCTGCTGTTCAAAGCCAGCGCAATATACTATATTGCAAATTTTAAGTTCCTCACTTCCTCTGCTCGTGGTATATTCCCATTAAACATTCATGGGTCAAAAATGATAACAGCAAAATAAAAGAAATAAGAGAATTAACAGGAAGTGCCCTTACATTGGAATTAAGAAATCTTGTCATGATACTCAGTCAAAGCTTTAGTCCAAATTAAATTATGTTTGAATTGAATGTTTTCATGTCTGTCTGACTTTTCACTGGGGTGAAAAGTGAAAAAATGTAACATTGGTGTCACTCAATTGGGGACAAATGCTCCATACACACAAATTTAACAATCTTATTTATTTTCTTAACAGCTTTCCTAATGTAAACATTTCTAGAAGATTGGTTGTGATGGAACTTTCCAGCATTATTCTTCATAGCACTCTCCATTGAATTTTGAATGGTGAAGACCATTATTTTTCATTGTATGGACCAAACGTGATCTGGATACTGAGCGGGGGTCATTTTATTTTACGTGATAATGTGGAATGGATGATAGCGAACAGAAAGATATAAAATAGACTGCCCATTCACTATACATGAGCCCACAAATCAAAAATACCTCTAATGTGTATTTGCTTTGTTTGGCCCTTGTTCCGCACTGTAACCAATTACTTATTTGTTGATGTACACGTCTTCACATTCTATCTATTATTCTTTTTTGTCTACTGTGTACGTTCCCTTGGCCGCAGAAACATACTTTTCACTGTAGTTCGGTACATGTGACAATAAACATCAATTTAAGTGATATATTTCCTTCTTGGAAATTTTGTGGACTTTATTTGCTCATATATAATTTTAATTCACACATCTAATGAAATCGAGGTATATTTGAAGGTGACATGCCATTTAAAACATTCCTCACTGTTTACCGCTGAAAAGCCCACAAGGTAAAAATAAATCAATTCATCTCTAACAATATTCTCTTCAGGAATGTAGCGTGTTGAAAGTTATCATCAAGTCTTAACCGTCATTAGTTTCCATTTTGGTATGTGGAACACACCTTGTTGTTTTCAAAACAAAGAACAAGAACAAAGAAAAGTACAGTACAGGAACATGCACTTCAGCCCTCCAAGCCTGTCCCGATCATGGTCCCCTAACATTAAAAAACCTACCTTCTGCCCTTACTCGGTCCATATCCCTCTATTTCCTCCCTATTCATGTACCCTACCAGATGCCTCTTAAATATTCCTAATGTGGCTGCTTCCACCACATCCTCTAGCAACGCGTTCCAGGCACCCACCACTCTCTGCGTGAGAAACGTACCTCGCACATCTCCCTTAAACTATCCACCAGCACCTTGAACCTGTGCCCTAGTGACAGTGGTGAAAATTAACTCAAAGGAATTGTCTCTCTGCTTCTGTTGCTTTGGAAACAAATTCAAAAGTCAATGTTCACACAGAAGGCACTGCAAATGGCAAAGAGCAGAGAAATTACCAGTTAATGGCCCAAAGTTAAATTGTGTGGTGCCAAAAGGCACACAGAAGTTGTGTTGCCTTGGTGTCATGGTCTGTGTGTGAAAGCGCCACATGCATCACATACATTTCTGCCTTCCATTGGCTGCAAGTGCGACGGGGGAGGCCCAACATTGGGAGGCTGGAACAACAGTTAAAGACCACCACAACCTGAAGGGAGACGCATTCTACTGGGGAGAGCTGCCGTGTTGTCTCATATTCCAATAGCTGAATCAGGGAAAGAGCAAACACTATGGTTCACTGATACAACAATGAACTGATTTGCCATTTGCCTGAGGTGTGATGATCCTCAAGCTAAACCACCACCAGTCAGCTCTCCCCCTCAAAGGGGAAAGCAGCCTGTGCTCATCTCGGATTATGGTGACTTTGTTTTTACCTGGTGTAGGAAATGGAGAGGAGGAGGGCAATCCTATTTTGTTAATAGCTTGGGGCAGGTGGATATAACACACAAGGTGCTAGTTTACTGGAGGACAAGGTTACATTGTACAGAGGACTCCCATATGGACTGTGGTGTCTCTGGAAACCCAAAACACTGATAGACATCTACCAGGGATTGGTGATACACTGGACAGCCTGCCAAACTGTTTGCCCTCAATTTGCTGGGGCATGGAGGATTTAATCTCCAATTTGTCACTTCAAGTTTCCTCTGTCATTCGATAAGATCAGGGCTGATCTTTTTCCTCAACCTCCACTTTCCTGTTCTATCCCCCATATCGCTTTATTCCTGTAGCGATTGTGAACCAAGTGATGTGAGAAAGTCAACACCAAGTGTGAAAGAAGTCAATGTGATGGAGATTGTGAGGAGCTATTTATGGGACTTGATTTGTGGGTAGTATGAGATTTGACAGTGAATCAGCTCCTTGATGAATTGGCCTCAGAGGTCAACAAATAAGGGCTTCCTTGATTGCTGACTCTCTTTGTTCTCTTCTTATTCACTCCTTTCCTCTGCATCCTGTTCCTCTATTTGAATTTCTTGTTTAAAGGAAGGTTATAAAGACTAAACCCTGATGAGGTTGTTGAGCATACAGTGATATATCTGGTTACCCACTCAAAAGGCAGCCACAAAGAAACCTCATCCATGTTTTCCATAACTAGCAGCGGGAAATTTGGATGTCAGAGTTTTTGAACATAAAAGCTGAATGAAAATCCTCTGAGCTTCCATCATTGATGGGCCTGTTTACTGAGTACTAATAAATCAAGATGGAAGAGGCTCCAGGGACTGAGTGGCATATTCATTTTCTTTAACCTTCTCTCCCAGATACCTGCCAGAGTTTCCCATAGTGTGGATCAGACAATGTACACAAAATGTATGTGCAGTGGTGCAGGTGATTGCCAGGCATATGCAAATAATGTGCCCACCAATTAACACGGCAAACCCCAGTGGGGACATTGCTGAAAGTTGCTGGCTGGGTCAATTCCACTTTTACCCCAATATGTTGAATATTTCCTCAGACTGAAGCCCTGAATCCCATTTCATCACTTCTAGGTCCATGTTTCTCTCACTTCAAGTACCATGCCCGAAGAGGGCATTGGTTACCATGTGTTGATCCATGGGCACACGCTTGACAAGGCCTTGTGGTTTGCCGATGCCTTCAGAAGTTTTTGGCTTACCAGGAGACTTTCGCACTCTTCCCACTGCTGCTGATATATTTGAAGGATTTACAGGGCGATAATCATCCCAGTTGGCCACATTATGAACGTACGTTCCATGGCCATTGAGTCCTCGAGTGAGACTTGAACCTGGAGCTTCTGGCTGAGAGGTAGGGATACTACCCACTGCACCAGAAGACAACCCAGGTACCTTTATACTCTATTCCTTTAGCTATTAATGCCAACATTACATTCGCTTTCTTTATTATCTGCTGAACCTGCATGCTAGTTTTCTTTGACTCATGAACAAGGCCCCCCAGATCTCTACTCAACAGAGCACCCATTTAGATAATAAGTTGCCTTTCCATTTTTCCAACCAAAATGCATGACTTCACACTTAGCTATGTTAAACTCCATCTGTCACATTTTGGCCCACTCTCCTAACCTATCTATATCCATTTGTAAGGTTCTTATTTCCTCATTGCAACTTACGTCCCATCTACTTTTGAGTCATCTGCAAATTTGGCAATAGAACTTCATACAGATTTTGTTCATACAGACCCCTAATCCCATGTGATCTTACTTTGTGAATTAACCTTCTGTGCAGCACCTTGTCAAACACCTTCTGGAAGTCCAGATATATTACATCTACAGGATCCCCATTATCCACTTTGCTTGTTACATCTTCGAAGAACTCTAGCAAATTAGTCAAACATGATGTGCCCTTCATAAAACCATGCTGAGTCTGATGGATAGCATTTTGACTTTCCAAATGTCCTAATATTACTTTGTTGATAACTTATACGAACAATTTCCCGACAACAGATGTTAAACTAACTGGTCTGTAATTTCCCACATTCTGCCTCCCTCCCTTTTTGAATATAGATAATAATTTGAAGAGACTTCTAAGATGTCTTACCTCCTTACTGCTGTAATTGATTCACTGATCAAAATTGCGACACCTCTTTTATCTCCTTCCTTGTCTCGCCTGAAGATCCCATATCCGGGAATATTAAGCTGTCAAATCTGCCCCTCTCTCAATCATGCCTCAGTGACAATAATGAAATCATGCCCCCCTGTTTAATTTGTGCCCTCAACTGCCTTGTTCGTCAGACTCCTTGCATCAAAATAAATCCCATTCAATCTTGCCAAACTCCCTTGCAAATTAATTGGCCTATAACTTCTATGCCTTTCTGATACTTTTGCTGTCTCTTCTAATTTTGGCTGTCCCAAACTATCCCTGCTGAACCTTCTCTCAAGATCCCAGCCCTCTGCCATGTTAGGTTAAACCCTCCCCAACAGCATTAACAAACCTCCCTGCAAGGACACTGGTCACATTTTGGTTCAGGTGGAACCCATCCACCTTGTACAGGTCTCACCATCCCCAATGTCTGAAAAATCCAAAGTCTTCCCTCCTGCACTCTCTTTCCAGCCATGCATTAATCTGGACTAACCTCCTATTTCTATGCTAAATTCTGCTTGCAAGACATCACCTTTTTACCGCTTATGTCATTTGTACCAATGTGTACCATTCTATCTGTCTGTTTGCCCTCCTCCTTCAGTATGCCTGCAGCCATTCAGTGGCATCCCTGACTGGCACCAGGGAGGCAACATACCATCCTGGAGTCTCTTTTGGGGCAGTAGAAACGCCCCTTACAAATGAATCCCTAACCACGATAGCTTGCTGTTCCTCCACATCACGTGCAGCAGATCTACCCATGGTGCCATGAAGTTGGCAGCCACTGCTTTCCTTTACACAGTCATCTCCCCCAATTGTATCCAAAACAATATATCTGTTAGAAAGAGTGATGGTCGCAGGGGACTCCTTAACTACCTGCCTTCCTTTACTCTGTCTAGTGGTCACCCATGCCCTTTCTACCTGTTCAATATTCAATTGTTCTGTTACCACCTCACTGAACATGCTATCCATGATTTGCTCAATTTTGCAGATGCTTCAGGGAACCCCCCCTCAGCTCCAGATACTGACTGGGAGGACCCCGTTCCCAGGCCACTTCACTGTTACAATGACTGCACTGCGAGAACACCATTCCTGGACCACTTCACTCTGACACTGACTGCGAGGACACCATTCCCGGACCACTTCACTCTGACACTGACTGCGAGAACACCATTCCTGGACCACTTCACTCTGACACTGACTGCGAGAACACCATTCCTGGACCACTTCACTCTGACACTGACTGCAAGAACACCATTCCCGGACCACTTCACTCTGACACTGACTGCGAGGACACCATTCCTGGACCACTTCACTCTGACACTGACTGCGAGGACACCATTCCTGGACCACTTCACTCTGACACTGACTGCGAGGACACCATTCCCGGACCACTTCACTGTGGCACTGACTGCGAGGACACCATTCCCGGACCACTTCACTCTGACACTGACTGCGAGGACACCATTCCCGGACCACTTCACTCTGACACTGACTGCGAGAACACCATTCCTGGACCACTTCACTCTGACACTGACTGCGAGGACACCATTCCTGGTCCACTTCACTGTGGCACTGACTGCGAGGACACCATTCCCGGACCACTTCACTCTGACACTGACTGCGAGGACACCATTCCCGGACCACTTCACTCTGACACTGACTGCGAGGACACCATTCCTGGACCACTTCACTCTGACACTGACTGCGAGGACACCATTCCCGGACCACTTCACTCTGACACTGACTGCGAGGACACCATTCCTGGACCACTTCACTCTGACACTGACTGCGAGGACACCGTTCCTGGACCACTTCACTCTGACACTGACTGCGAGGACACCATTCCCGGACCACTTCACTCTGACACTGACTGCGAGGACACCATTCCCGGACCACTTCACTCTGACACTGACTGCGAGGACACCATTCCTGGACCACTTCACTCTGACACTGACTGCGAGGACTCCATTCCCGGACCACTTCACTCTGACACTGATTGCGAGGACACCATTCCTGGACCACTTCACTCTGACACTGACTGCGAGGACACCGTTCCTGGACCACTTCACTCTGACACTGACTGCGAGGACACCATTCCCGGACCACTTCACTCTGACACTGACTGCGAGGACACCATTCCTGGACCACTTCACTCTGACACTGATTTTGAGGACACTGTTCCCAGACCACTTCATGTGACGCTGCCTGCGATGACACCACTCCCGGACCACTTCACTGTGACACTTACTGCAAGAATACTGTTCAAAGATCACTTCATGATGACGCTGACTGTGAGGACACCATTCCCAGACCGCTTCACCGTGACACTGACTACAAGAACACTGTTCCCAGACCACTTCACAGCTATGCGGAACAGGAGGACACCATTCCCAGACTACTTCACTGTGACGCTGACTGTGAGGACACTGTTCCCAGATCACTTCACCTTGACACTGACTACGAGAACACTGTTCCCAGACTACTACACTGTGACGCTGACTGTGAGGACACCGTTCCCAGACCACTTCACAGCGATACTGAACGTGAGAACACCATTCCCACACCACTTCACTGTGTCACTGACAGCAAGAACACCGTTCCCAGACCACTTCACTGCCACACTGACTACGAGAACACTGTTCTCAGACCACTTCACAGCGATGCTGAACGTGAGAACACCATTCCCACACCACTTCACTGTGTCACTGACAGCGAGAACACTGTTCCCAGACCACTTCACTGCCACACTGACTACGAGAACACCGTTCCCAGACCACTTCACAGCGATGCTGAACGTGAGAACACCATTCCCACACCACTTCACTGTGTCACTGACAGCGAGAACACTGTTCCCAGACCACTTCACTGCCACACTGACTACGAGAACACTGTTCCCAGACCACTTCACTGTGTCACTGACAGCGAGAACACCGTTCCCAGACCACTTCACAGCGATGCTGAACGTGAGAACACCATTCCCACACCACTTCACTGTGTCACTGACAGCAAGAACACCGTTCCCAGACCACTTCACTGCCACACTGACTACGAGAACACCGTTCCCAGACCACTTCACAGCGATGCTGAACGTGAGAACACCATTCCCACACCACTTCACTGTGTCACTGACAGCGAGAACACCGTTCCCAGACCACTTCACTGCCACACTGACTACGAGAACACCGTTCCCAGACCACTTCACTGTGTCACTGACAGCGAGAACACTGTTCCCAGACCACTTCACTGTGTCACTGACAGCGAGAACACTGTTCCCAGACCACTTCACTGTGACGCTGACTGTGAGAACACCACTTCACTGAAATGCTGACTGCGAGAACACCATTCCGAGACCACTTCACTGCCACACTGACTGGGAGGACCCTGTTCCCAAACCACTTCACTGCATCACTGACTGGGAGAACACCATTCCCAGACCACTTTACTATGATGCTGACTACAAGGTTATTGTTCCCAGACCACATCATTGCGCATTGATTGCAAGGACACCTTTCCCATACCGTTTCATTCAACGTTGACTGTGAGAACACCTTTCCTATACTGCTTCGCTTTGACGCTGCCTGCGAGGACATCTTTCCCAGACTACCTCACTGAGACTCTGACTGCAAGAACACTGTTACCAACCCGCTTTAGTTATATTACTTATTAGTTACATTCAAGACTGAGATCGACAGATTCCAGAAATATGGAGATTGGGCAGGAAATTTGGATTGAGCTCAATGATCAACCTTGGTCCAATTGAATGAAGGATCAAGTTTGACATATCAAGTTGGAGATGGATTCCTCACTGCTCCACCATATTGTGGGCACGCTGTCTGGCAGGCTGTAACAAGAATTCCCAGCTGTACCCCCATTCACCTTCTTCAGTTCCCCGGCCTAACAACATCTGCAATTGATTTGCCTACAGTAGAAGCAGTATTCAAACTTATGTTCCAGCCTGGTTGATATTATATCTGCCTTTGACATGCTTCTGGTGAAAGAGGAGGTTGATCCTCCTCCTCAGCTCTTCCTACTTGCATCATTGAACCTTGGTGTCTGCCCTCTCCGCATTTGAATATTGGGTACCACTCCAGTTCTTCCTGGCAGAATGCACCTCCCCTTTTTGAGTTGCTGGCAGTTTGTTAACTGTATTGTGACCTCCTGATCATGCTTGTAGCCAATGAATACCACAGGTAACGTGTGTGCATTCAACCAACATGGAAATGAAATTTACATGTTGGCTGTATTGGTCTAAAATGCTGCAGGTTATCCGCAGATCTCGATATCCACGCATCACAACTCCTGTGTAGATTTTAACTTTGAGCCATTTTATCTTTGAGCCATTAACAGGTCACTTATTTATTTTCCATATGTGGCTCCTTATTGTTCAAAGTGACTCTAGTACCTTGTAAAACTGGTGACAACCAACTAGATCAACGAATAAATGGTTTATTAAGTAAACATTTTATTTCTTTATTCTTTCATGGGATGTAGTCATTGCAGGCAAGGCTCGACCCTAATTGGCCTTGAACCGAGTGGCATTTGTTTTAAGAGTTAACTGCGGGTTAACATTACTGTGGTTCTGGACTCACATGTAGATCAGGAAAGGATGTCAGAATTCCTTTCCTTAAGGACAGAACCAGTTGGGTTTTTACAACAATTGACAATGGTTTCATGCTCATCACTGGACTTGAATTCCAGATTTTTATTGAATCCAAATTTCACCAGTTAATAAATAATTTCATCCTAGCTAAGTGACATTTTAACTGTATTAGGTTGCTGAATTGGAATTAATAGCAGGTATAGATACTAAGTTATTTTTTTTCAGAAGTTTAACTGATAATTGTAACGCTATATATTTGATGTTTTTTTATTTTTTTTAATAAATTTAGAGTACCCAATTTATTTTTCCAATTAAGGGGTAATTTAGCGTGGCCAATCCACCTACCCTGCACATCTTTGGGTTGTGGGGTGAGACCCACGCAGATATGGGGAGAATGTGCATAGACAGTGACCTGGGACCGGGATCGAACCCAGGTCCTCGGCGCCGTGCGACCATGCCACAATGCTGTCCTTATTTATTTGATGTTAATGTGGTTAATTGTGTATTTAAATTAAAGTTTGTTTTAACATAAAAGATACCTACTGGTCAGAGTCATCACTCCTGGAGTGAAGTATCCTTTCCTCACAGTTTTACAAATAGAAAAATTGTTTGAGTTTCTCGTCCGTATCTGAACAAAATTTGGGGCACTTTACCAGGATTAAAAAGTCAAATTCCTAGTTTGGTTTGGGATTACTGAACTAATAGAGAGTGTTTTTAAAGAGGTAGTGTTTTCTTTTAGGTGTTGATACTCTTGTCAGTTTCAATAGGGAGTGTCTGGTAAAATGGTTCTTCCCGTGCCGAAGAGTTTCCTGTGTGGTCACTCCGTTCGGTTTACAAAGGGTGGTTAAAACAAAGCTTTTGGATTTGTTGGTCAAGCTGCAGTTGACTTAAGAGGTGAGGGAGCTGAAGCTAATTCAAGCAATATATCAGCAATTAAATTTGGCAGAGACATAGTCTGAATCATAGTATCAAGAAACCCTGGGTGAGGGTGCGGTCAATCCCCCCCCCCCCCCCCCCCGCCAACCCGGAGTCACAACACAATTATAACCAATAATTCTTAGAAAGATACGTAAAGTCTTTGGCCCTTGGCTGTCAAATCATGAAGTACGAGGTTTGTAAATTTAATCACAATTACTTTTTATTTAAAACAAGAACTATAATTGATTATGCGGTGAATATAACAAGTTAACTATTATGTAATTCCGAATCCCCCACTTTTGCCCCTACCCTCTCTACACACGGGCACATACACACATACGCACGCACACACACATATACAACAGACAAACACAGAGGGGAGGTTCAGATGGTTGTTTCTAGCACACTATCCTTCAAACTAGACTTTCAGGTTTGAGATTGCTGCTTTTCAGTCTGTAATGGTTTTCACTGCAGTTTCAGAAATACAGCAACGAAGAGAGAGTGAGAGAGAGAGAGAGACTCGGGCTGGATTCACCGCCGGCGGGATGCTCCATTTTGCCAGCAGCCCGGGGGCTGCCCACAATGGGAAACCCCATTGAACAATCGGCGTAACGGAGCATCCCGCTGGCAGGGTGGAACAGTGTTTAGTACTCAAACTTAGCTCCTTGGGTCTTTGAAAGTCATTCCACTCGAGTAGGACCCAATCACCACCTGTTACCAGGCAGATTACAGCTTTTTGGCCAATTCATTAGCCACCAGAGAACCAATCAAATCAAGCCCCATCCCGTCTCTCGGGTGCCACAGAGCCTGAGTTCTGATACTCAAAGCTAGCATGGTGTACTATGTCATTTTCTCTGCTGCTTGATTTAAGCATACATGTCCATTAAGCATCCATGGGTCAAAATGATAACAGCAGAAATAAAGAAAGGGGAAATAAGGGAATCACCAGGAATAATCCTTACACATAGGAATTCCATTATAAATGAAACAGTTGCAGTATGATAAAGAACTAAAACAGCTTAAATTGGAATTAAAGTCAAAGGAAAAAGACAAGGAGAGAGAGGAAAAGGAAAAGGAGAGAACAGCAATGGCAGAGGAAAGGGAAAAATAAATAGGTCCTCAAAAGGCTATTGAATTGAGGAAACTTGCAGTGGAAATGAAAAGATTAGCAGGTGAAGAAAATGGTAAGGAGAGAGAAAATATCAACTTAAAATATTGACCTTGAAGGTAGAAGTTCAGGAAAGCTTACAGGGAGGGGTAACCCCTCTTAGCCAAAAGCCTATTTGGAATATGTTTAAATATATTCAAGCACAGCCAAGGTTTGTTGTGAAAGATGTGGAAGCCTTTTTTATTTCATTTGAGAAAGTAGCTAAACAATTGAAGTGGCCAAAATGTACATGAGTGCTGTTGGTTCAAACAAAGGTAGTGGATAGACCAAGTGAAGTGTTGACAAGGATGTATCTAGGGATTATGATGAGATGAGAAAAGCCATTTTAAGTGAATTTGTTTGGGGGGGTTCTTGTCAGGTCTCCTAACAAAAGTTAATCTGGTCCAGTATCTTAACAGAGGTAATGTCACTGGACTAGGGGTCCAGAAATCTAGGCTAATATCTTGGGGGCATGACTCAAATGGCACATGGTACAACTTAAATGTAATTAATTAATTAAATTAAGTTAATTAAACAAACTCTGGAACTGAAAGCTAGTAACAGTTTTGTTGTTAAAATGTAGCCTAGCTAATGCCCCATAGAAGCATTAAAACAAAGAAACAAAAAACAATGAAGGTAAAGTTTCAAAATATTACTTTTCTTCAAAGAAGAATTTTTTACATTTATCTTGCAATTGTTCAGCTGTTTTGATTTTGAAAAGCGGCAATTAACCTGTCAGATTCAAAGATAACTCTGTAAAGTGTGTTATTTATAAATATAAAAGTGAACAGAACTATCAAGAAGGGAATGTTTGTATTTACCTTGGGGGCAATTTTAACATTGCGTGCTGATTTAAAATGGTGATGAGATCATTTCCCCTAATTTTGATTTCTATCTGAACATGCTGCGAATCCAATGTTGCTAACGCCTATTCTACATGATTGCACAATGTTAAAATGACTGCTCTTCTGTGTTCCGGTCATGTAGTACCTGACTGGTACAAAACTAATAACCGCCATTAGTGACCACCATATTCAGAGGGGAGTACTGTATAACACAGAATAATAACAGGAAGTTCCAATCTGACTAATATAACGGTTATTCTGGAAAACTGTTGAGTTAATCAATAAGACTCTCAGATTTGTATGTTTGGAGAATCTTCTGCTCAACTGAGAAACACTGAGAAATTAAGAACCTTTCTACTTTTAACACCCAGTGTTAGCCACAAACACATTTAAATCAATATATGATTCGGACTAAACTTCTACATGGAGTACCACATCAATATTTTTCAATCCAAATGTCAGAAAAGTACTTCCATTGCACCACTGAGATATTATTATTCTCCCACCTACCAACTTGATGTTTTCTCTGAAGGAAACTTTTATCATTGCTTTTGTAGATTCGTACCGCACTGAATGTATTCAGAATATCCACATTCCTCTCAACAGGGACCTTTGAAGTTAAAAGGCAGAAAGCAGCAAGGAAACTGAATCTTCCCAAGGTGCAATAAAGAGGAAAGCCTCCCCTCATTTGTCCAATTCTGTCCATTTCTGCTTCCAGTGATTCAATCAAGTCTCTGATGAGTGAGCTATGTTGATTGGTCAATCATCAGCAGCACTTTGGAGTGCTGTGCTCTTGCCTGGTTTAGGCATTGAGTAACTGAGTTTACTGCAGCCTTCTATTCCTAGCCTTGGAGTCAATCTGAACCAAACATCATGGCAGATATTTGTCTCCCGTACATCCCGCCCCTTTCCCAAATAGGGTGAATATTCCATTTAATTCTCCAATGTTTTTCCAGGTTTGGCACAATGAATACAAATATGGTTGTAGGATTTTGTCAGTGGTGTGTATTCTAAATACATGAAATGGGGATCGGTGGAAACTGACACCTCTTTTTAACCTTTCAACCCATTTGGTCCAAGAAGCTCCAGGATGATGTCACAAACAATGAACATGTTGCACTTGAGAGAAACCTGTTTGAAGTGGATTGTGTATTTGATTCAAACCAGAACTAACTTTTCTTACAATAAACTACGAACCAGGTTTAAAATATTGATTATTGAAAAAATACTTTTAATAAATCTACCACTGGCAATAAAACAAGGATCCTGTGAACCCGTCGTCCTGTTTCTAACAGAATGTCTGGAAAAGAAGAAATTCTCTTAGTTTTGTTTTCTAAGTTTAATATTTCTGGGCGATTGTTTGTCAGTGTTGTGATTTTGTAGCTATGACCTTAAACTCATTATAGAATCTATAGTACGGAGACAGACCCTTAGCTTAAACCTATGCCCTCTAGTTCTCGATTCCCCAACCCTGGAAAAAAGACTGAGTGCATTCACCCTATCCATGTCTCTCATGATCTTATACACCTCTATAAGATCACCCCTTAGTCTCCTACGCTTCAAAGAAAAAAGTCCTAGCCTATCCAATCTTTCCCTGTAACTCAGTCCCTTGAGTCCTGGCAACAACCTTGTAAATTTCTTCTGCACTCTCCAGTTTAATAACATCTTTACCATAGCAAGACAGCCAAAACTGAACACAATACTCCAGGTACAACCTCATCAACACCCTGTACAATTGCAACATAACTTCCCAACTTCTATACTCAATGCCCTGACTAATGAAGGCCAGCATGACAAAAACCTTCTCCACTGCCCTATCTACCTATGACTCCATCTTTAGAGAACTGTACACCTGAACTCCAAGGTCCCTCTGTTCCACGATACTGCCTAAGGTCCTACCATTCACTGTGAAAGTTCAACCTTGTTTTGACTTTCCAAAATGCAACACCTCACACTTATCTGTATTGAACTCCATTTGTCACTTCTCAGCCCACTTCCCAAGCTGATCAAGATCCTGCTGCAAGTTTTGATAACCTTCCTCACATTCTACAGTATTAACTATTTTAGTGTCATCTGCAAACTTACTGATCATGCCTTGTACATTCTCATCCAAATCGTTGATGTAGATAACAAACAGCAATGGGCACAGCACTGACCCCTGAGGCACATCACTAATCACAGGCCTCCAGTCTGACAAGCATCCTTTCACCATTACCCTCTGTTTCTGACCATCAAGCCAATTGTGAATTCAATTTGCCAGCTCTCCCTGGATTCCATGTGATCTAACCTTCCCGAGCAGCCTACTATGTGGAACTTCATCAAAGGCCTTACTGAAGTCCACATAGACTATATCTACCACCATGCCCTCATCAACCTTCCTGGTCATTTCATCAAAGAACTCTAACAAATTTGTAAGGGATGATCTCCCATGCATAAAACCGAGCTGACTACTCCTAATCAAACCCTGTCTTTCCAAATGCCTGTATATCTTATCCCTTAGAATCCTCTCTAGTTACTTATCCATCACAAATGTTAGGCTTACCGGTCTACGATTCCCAGGTTTTTCTTTGTAGCCCTTCTTAAATAAGGGCACAACATTTGCTATCCTCCAATCTTCTGGTACCTCACCCGTGGCTAACAATGATGCAAATATCTCAGCCAAGGCTCCCGCAATTCCTTCTCTATCCGCACACAGTGTTCTTGGATATACCTGGTCAGGGCCAGGAGATTTATCCACCTTCATACATTTTAATATGTCCATCACCTCCTCTACTGTAATGCAAACTGTTCCCAATATATCGACACTAACCTTCCCAGGTTCCCAAGTCTTCATGTCTTTCTCAACAGTAAACACAGAGGAGAAATAATCATTGAGCACCTCGCCCATCTCCTGCGGTTCCATGCATATGTGTCCAGCTTGGTCCTTGAGAGGTCCTATTCTCTCTCTAGTTATTATTTTTCCTTTAATATACTTAAAGAATCCCTTTGGATTCACCTTAATCCTCAGGCCAAAGTTACCTCATGCCCCCTTTTTGACCTCCTAATTTCCTTCTTGACTATACTCCTGTATCCCCGGTACACTTCCAGGGAATCCCTTGATTCCAGCTGCTTGTACCTGAGCCATGCCTCCTTCCTTTTCCTGGCCAAAACCTCAATATATTTTGACATCCAAGGTTCACTATACCTGCCAGCCTTGCCCTTTACCCTAACAGGAACATATAGACCCTGAACTCTTGCTATTTCACTTTTAAAGACCTCTCATTGTCTGGAGGCCCCTTTGCCCTCAGACAAGCTACTCCAATCAACCCTTGCAAGCTCCTGTCTAATTCTACCAAAATTCGCCTGGCCCAATTTTGAACTTGCACCGGTGGACCAGTTTTGTCCCATTCCAAAACTATTTTAAAATTACTAAAACTATGGTCACTGGTGCCAAAGTGGTCCCTCACCCTCACCTCAGTCACTTGCCCTGCCCTATTTCCCAAGAGTAGGTCAAGTTTTGCCCTTTCCTGAGTAGGACGTTCCACATGCTGCCTGACAAAACTTTCCTGAATGCACTTAACAAATTCCACCCCATCTAAACCCTTAACACTATGGCAGTCCCAATCGATGTCAGGAATAGAATCATACAACCATACCCCCAAGTCAATATACAGCTTCAAAATGCACACGTTTAAAATTTCCCAATTACACAAAATTTAAAGATGTCATAAACAGTGTAAAGGATAATAATAGACTTCAAGAGGATGCAAACTACTGAAATGAGCAGATACACAGTGGGCGAAACTCAATGTGAGGTGATACATTTTGGTAGGAAAAATTAGAACAGAGATACAAACTAAATAGTAAAAGTTTAAAGTTTGTGTACTAATCTTTGAAGGTAGCAGGATGCTTAACACAATCATTTTTAAAGCTTGTGGGATCCTGGGCTTTATAAATTCAGGCAGAGAATACAAAGGCCTGAATGTAATCCTAAATTTAAATAAAAGGTTTACTTGTTTGATACCTGAAATGAGCAGGTTGTCTTAGGAGGATAGTTTGGACATACTGAGCTTGTTTCCACTAGAGTTTAAGTCAGTGAGTGACACAATAGCACAGTAATTAGCACTGTTGCTTCACAGCTCCAGGGTCCCAGGTTTGATTCCCGGCTTGGGTCACTGTGTGGAGTCTGCACGTTCTCCCCGCGTCTGTGTGGGTTTCCTCCAGGTGCTCCGGTTTCCTCCCATAGTCCAAAGATGTGCAAGTTAAGTAGATTGGCCATGCTAAATTGCCGTTAGTGTCCAAAGAAAAAGGGTGGGTGGAGTTACTGGGATCGGGTGGAGATGCGGTCTTGAGAAAGGTGCTCTTTCCATGGGCTGGTGCAGGCTTGATGGCTGAATGGCCTTCTTCTGCACTGTAGATTCTATGAACGGTATTGACAAGGTGGAGCTGAAAGGATGTTTCCTCGTGTTGGTGAGTCTAGAACTAGGGGGCACAGTTTTAAAATTAGAGGTTATAGAATTTGTACAGCGCAGAAGGAGGTCATTCAACCCATTGAGTCTGCACTGACCCTCTGAAAGAGCACCCTACACAATTCCACTCCCCCGCCCTATCCCTGTAACCCCACCTAATCTGCACATCTTTGGAAACTAAGGGGCAATTTAGCACAGCCAATCCCTCTAACCTGCACATATTTGGATCTTTGGTTGTCCTTATAGGACAGAGAGTAAGAGAACTTTTTTCTCTCGGAGGGTTGTGCAACTTTGGAACTCTCTGCCTCAGGAGGGTGAGGTCACTGAATTTCTTTTAAGGTGGAGGATTCTTGTTGGGCAAGGGAATCAAAGTTAATGGGTGTAGATGGGAATGTGGAACTCAACATAGACAATAAACAAAGAGAATTGTTCCCAATGGCAGAAGGGTGGATAATTTAAGGGCTGACATTTAAGGTGATTGGCATGAGCCAGAGGTGAGACAAGATGAAGCTGTAAGGGTGCTTCCTCCTGTTGGTGATGCTAGAACTAGGGATTAGAGTTTTAAAATTAGGGGTCATGGAATGATAGAATTTCTGCTGTGCAGAAGGAAGCCATTCAGTCCATCGTGTCTGCACTGACCCTCTGAAAGAGCACCCAGGCCCACTCCCCTGCCCTATCCCCATAACCCCACCTCACTTGCATACCTGTTGGTATTTAACGAGTAGTTAGGATTTTGAATGCGAAGGAGTGGTGGATAGAAATTCAAAAACAACTTTCACAACAACATTGGATAAATTATTGAAGGATAAAAATTACGGGGATTTGAGGGAAGATTGAGGGAATGAAACTAACTTACTTACAAAAGAGCGAGCACAGATTCGATGGGCCAATTAGCAGCCTCCTGTGGCTGAACTATTCTATGATTCTGTGTATTCATTTTGAATATTCATCCTTTAGCTTTTGAACCTATGACCAACAAATCCATGTAAAGAACAGGACTAGGAGGAGGAGATGCAGTGACCAAGACGGGGAAGTTACTGAGCTCTACAACACAAACTCATCGAGGATCACTGCAACTGAATCAAATCACCCATTCATACTCTCCAAAAGTCCCAAAATTGTTCTATCAACCTGCATTACATTGTCCTCTTTTTTTGCAAACTTACTGGTCTCGCTTTGACAATGATCAAATAAACAATGTCATCATTTATACAGAATCAATTAATCACTCTTGTGCATTCTACAGATATTTAAAAACAAAGTGATTCACATAAGAAATGTGGGTTCCTTAGCGGCAAAGGATTTATAATAGGCTAATGAGGAAATTGCAGAGATGTTAAATAACTATTTAATATCTTTCTTCACAGCAAAAGACAAAACACATATCAGAAATGGTGGGGAACCAAAAATCTAATGAGATTGAGAAACGTAATGGGGGCGATTCTCCAAAATGGAGACAAAGAGTTTGTGCCGTCGTGAACGCCGTCGCGTTTCACGACGGCGCGAAAGGGGCACGGGGACGACGGATTCTGGCCCCCATGGTGCTGGAGCGGTTCACGCCGCTCCAGCCTCCCTTCCCGGCGTCAAATGGGCGCCGCGCCAACCTGCGCATGCGCGGGGGACTTTTTACGTGTGCCAGCCCCGACTCAACATGGCGTTGATGTTCAGGGGCCGGCCGCGCAGGAAAGTAGGTCCGGGGGGGGGGGGGAGGCCAGCCCACCAATCGGTGGGCCCCGATCGCGGGCCAGACGCCATCGGAGGCCCCCCCTGGGGACGGAGCCCCCCCACACTGGCCGCCCCCCGACCGTTCGCGCAGAGTTCCCACCGGCAGCGACCAGAGGTGAACGGCACCGGCGGGACTCTGTCGTATCCTCGCGTCTGCTCGGCCCATCCGTGCCGGAGAATTGGTGGCCCCGCCGATTCCAGCGGCCCGCGACCGATTGCGGCGATGCTCCGGCCCGGCGCAGGGCTCGGAGAATCGCCCCTAATATAATTACTATTAGTAAAGAAAAAAAAATCTTTATTATTGTCACAAGTAGGCTTACATTTACACTGCAATGAAGTTACTGTGAAAATCCCCTAGTCGCCACACTACTGCGGCTATTGGGCGAAACTAATAGATCAAAGGCTAACAAATCCCCTAGATCTGAGTGCCTACATTCTAGGATTTTAGAGGAAGTCCCTGCAGTGGGTACATCGTTTTAATCTTCCGGAATTCCCTAAATACTAAAACACTTTTAGAAATCCTTTCAGGCAGCTCAGTGGCGCAGTAGTTAGCACAGCTGCCTCACGGTGCCGAGTTCCCAGGTTCGATCCAGGCTCTGGGTCACTGTCCATGTGGAGTTTGCACATTCTCTCCGTGTTTGCGTGGATCTCAACCCACAACCCAAAGATGTGCAGGGTAGGTGCATTGGCCATGCTAAATTGCCCTTTAATTGGAAAAAATAAATTTGGTACTCTAAATTTATAAATAAAAAAAAAGAAATCCTTTCCTCCCTTTTTACAACCTCCATCACATTAATTTCCTTCACTGCACACTGCACACCCTCACTTCATCACAAAAATAAATAGGGTAAATCAAGATACAAAACCAAATTTATCAATAGATAATGGCATCATTTGCAAAATAAAGATCACTATTTACCCTTGCAAAATTTTGTTTACTGTCTATCTTTTGTTTCCCTTTACCTGTTGTGATGCTCTTATGATGCTCTTGTCGAGATGGGATAGGAAGACTACATCGAGCAGCTCTAGACCTTGGATGAGACAGACTGGGACAAGCTGGTGAATCACCCCAAGAAAGGCATTGATGGAGTGGTTGGTGGGGGAGCAGGCATGCAATCATTCTGGGAAAGGGCATCAAGGGCCTCGCCCTGGGCGCCAAGGCCAAGCTCTTGGGGCTGTGCCTCAGCACTCTTCGTACTCTGCTGGAAAATAGAGAGCTGGAGTAATGTGGCTTTCTGTCAGCCCCTTTCAACCAACCCCTCCCCACTGATGGCAGCAGCCTCAGCTTCCAAAGCAACAGCTCGTGCTGCCATGTGAGCTTCTTCATGAACCACTCCAACATTGTGGATTCCAGTGAATTGTTCTTGGAACTGATCACTTTGTTCCACTTTGAGCTTCTTGCCTTGGCAAAGCCTTGTGCCACATTGAAGTTGAACTCCTCCATGTTTTGCCACATTGTGGGCAAGCTCGCCAGGAAGCAGCCCAATGTATCAACTATTTCCTGGTAAACACCCGTTATTTGTCTTTAGTAGTTTGGTCCACTGAAGTCAGCATTTGACTCCTCTGCAGCTGAATTGGTACATGAACCCAATCTTCAGCAAGCTGTCACCTTTGGTGCCCTCGCCCCATCCCCATGTTCAGATGAAAAGAAGAGGACCCTCATTCACTCTCCTTCCTGCATCAAGGTCTCCAATCTGACATCACAGAATCCTATTGCCTCCTCTCTCTATGTTTCAGCCATTAGGTGCCACAACAATTCTTTCAGGCAGCATGCACCTTCCCTTTAACATGCACTGGTTTCCTTTAACCAATATTAAACAGAAGCAGATGAGATGACTGACTCTGTCCATCATCGCTCTGGAATGGCCCAAGCCACAGGGAGTCTGCAAGCTGCCAGCAACCAGGCAGGAGTCAGACATTCGCAGTATTACTGAAGAGTATCACAACTCTTTCCTGACTGCAAGTCATCAGATTTTTCCACATTACATCCATGTGGTATGTTCTTCCTCGCTCTCTAAGTCTCTCCAAATCCTCTTGAAACCGCTTCACATCTTCTTCACAACACACATTCCCACCAAGCTTCGTGTCACCTGTGAACTTGGAAATATTACATTTGGTCCCCACATCCAAATAATTGATATATATTGTGAATAGCTCGAGCCCAAGTATTGAACCTTGCAATATCCCACTGGCCACAGCCTGTCAATGCGAGAATTACTTGCTTTTCCCTACTCTATGGATGGCACAGTAGTACAGTGGTTAGCACTGTTGCTTCACAGCGGCAGGGTCCCGGGTTTGATTCCCGCTTGGGTCACTGTGCGGAGTCTGCATGTTCTCCCCATGTCTGCGTGGGTTTCCTCCGGGTGCTCCAGTTTCCTCCTACTAGTCCCGAAAGACGTGCTTTTTAGGTAAATTGGACATTCAGAATGCTCCCTCTGTGTACCTGAAAAGGTGCCGGAATGTGGCAACTAGGGGATTTTCACAGTAACTTCATTGCAGTGTTAATGTAAGCCTACTTGTGACAATAATAAAGATTATCAGTATTATTATTATTTTCTGTCTGTTAGCCAATCCTTAATCCATGCCAGTATATTACCTCCCATCCCATGTGGTTTAATTTTGCGAACTAACCTCCTCTGGGGGAAATTTATCAAAAGCCTTCTGAAAATCCAAGTATACTACATCCACCATTATGAATTCTGTTAGTAACATCCACAAAAAACTCCAACAGTTCCATCAAACATGATTTCCCATTCACAAATCCATGTTGACTATGCCCAATCAGATCATTATTATCCAAGAGTCCATTTTTCCGATCTTTCATAATAGATTTGATAAATGGGCACTTGTATAATGATGGTCAGATTGGGCATAGTCAACATGCATTTATGAATAGGAAATCATGTTTGATGAGTGCCAGACAATGAGCATCTCCAACAAGAGATTCAACCATCTCCCCTTGACATTCAATGGCATTACCATCGATGAATCCCCCAGTATCAACCTTCTGGGGGGTACTATTCACCAGATCCTGAACTGGACTAGCCATATACATACTGCAGCCAAAGTGGCAGGCCATAGGCTGGGAATTCTGGGGCAAAAAACTCACCGCCTGACCTCTCCACCCCCACCCCCCAAAAGAAGCCTCTCCACCATCTACCAGGTACAAGCCAGGAGACTGGTGGAAAACTTGCCTAGATGAGCACAGCTCCAACAACACTCAAGAAAATTTACACCATCCAGGACAAAGCAACCCATTTGATCGGTACTTCATCCACCAGCTTGCAAATTCACCTCCTCCACCATCAACACAAAGTGGTAGCAGTGTGCACCATAAATATGATCACAGCAGCAACTCACTTGCCTCAGAATGTCTTTGATAGCACCTTCCAAACTTGTGATGTTTATCACCTAGAGGGACAAGGGCAGCAGATGAATGAGAAAACCGGCAGCTGCAAGTTTCCCTCCAAGACCTGTACTGTGCTGTCAGGATTCTATGAGTCTATGACACACACACTGTCCTGACTCGGAGCAATTTTGCTGTTCCTTCACTGTGGCTGGGTCATAATTCTGGAACTCCCTTGGTAACAGCACTGTGGGTGTGCCTACACTGCATGGACTGCAGTTGTTTAGGCAGCTCATCACCAACTTCTCAAAAGCAATGAGGGATAGGCAATAAATACCTACCCAGCGATGCCCACATCTGTGGAAGTATAGAAAACATATGAGTTGACCTGTCCAACATTTCCTATCTCCTGGACTTCATCTGTGGTATTGTGTATTGAGAAGCAACAAAACAATTTTAAGTTGCAGCAATAAACATCTCTGACAGAATCCAAAATAGGCAACAAAGTCACTATGTCACAACAGATGATGCTGGATCAGCCAATCATTCCAAGGATGTCTGTATGACATCCGTGATGCACACTACTCAGCTATCTTCAAATAGTTTCCTTTACACTCTCTGCTCGTGCAATTCCTGAATCATTCGGTGCTCTCCACTACCTGTATCCTCCAGGGGAAAGACCATTAGGTTGGTTCATTCCAAGGACAGTGCCAGATTTCTGAAGGTTTTGAGAATGATAACACATCTGCTTGCTGTACATGTGAAGACATGAGAAGGGATCATTTTAAGAACATTTACTTTGAACTTATTTTACCACGAAGCTTTAATCCAGAGCTTTTATTTTCTAAAGTATGTTATGAATATGATGGTTTTATAGGGATATAATAATGCCTGGAAGGAAAATGAAATGAGGAAATTATGAGCCATGAGTTGAAACAAGCTCTCCTGTTCACTTTCTCCTGACCTCCAATTAAATTATCTTTTCATCAAAGTGGGGGAATCCATGAAAAGAGGCAGAAATCCTCCTTCAGTCAGCGTCATTTGCCTCTTGTATAGATCCATCTTCTACAAAAACATAAATGTGAACTTTACTACTGACACCAGTATATTGAACCTGAGTCAGTCCAACGTAAGTGAGATGGAAAGAGGGCTGGGATAGAAATAATAGGATATTAATAATAGTAGGATACCCAACGATAAAAGAAACAGGTGTTAAGAGTAAGGTCAAACCAAGGAAAGGAATAAGGACAACATAAATGGTTAGAACAGATACAATTACAGATCATAGGTAACAAATGATTGTTAAATTTATGCAATGTAAACAATTAATAAAAGTAAATTAAATTGCTTGTAATTTGCATAGCATATGAATCAAAACAGGGAAGCTGGAGGTAATAATCTGTAGAAAGGAATCAAATCTAGCAAGGATAATTACTCCAACTTTCTTATGACAGGAATAGTTTATAGTGGGATGTCTGGTTTGGCTGTCGATTCAGTGGCATTTTGAGATGGCAAGTGGAGAACTGAGGTGCCTCTCACAACACATCTCAGTGGGCAGGTGGATGTATTCGATTGGTCAGGGATTCATGGCCACAATCGCATTTTGGATTGTCTCTCAACATCTACTTATGGAGCAGAAGGCCACATTGTCCATGTCCTTTGCAGATTCAGTGCACTTTCTTCAAGACAGGTTGAAGCCAGGGATCTCTGCTACTATGTTAGTGATGATGTGTTGGGGTTCTTTATGCTGTGTGCATTCCACAATTGTATCTGTACAGTCGGTTGATATCAGCTGCAAGAATATGAGTTACCGTTTCCCAGAATGGCTGCTGTGATTTTAAATGTTTTCTTGCTGGGTTTTTAAAAAGTCTTTGGGGGGAATTCTCCACATCTATTAGCTAGCAGTAGGAATCGTGGTGATCTACTGAATCGGGTGTAAGGTCAAATATTAGTTTGACACCCATTGTGAGTCTCCCAGCCCGCCCGCCAGTCCCTACAAGGTTCCCACCAGATTGGGCGGGGCCCTCATCTGCATTCATTTGAATGCAATTAATGGTTTGTATGCAGGATTCAACAGCCTCCAGTGATGCTCCCACCCCTCAGCTGGGAGTCACGCAGGCGTAGTTTGGTACAAGTCCTGAAAAAATGGGAGTGCCATGGCTGAACCTCTTCATAGTGCAGTTAAAGACTAGCAGCTCACTCCTTAGATGTATCTTTCAGGCACCTGACTGGTAATACTGTTGAATCCTGTCAGTTTCATGGAAGAGCTGTGGCATCTCAGGTTCATGTAGGTTTCCATGCACCCTGCCCATCTGGAAACCTTCATAGTTATATCAGCAGTCCATTCAAAATGTGGGCATGGCCATGCTTAATCTCAGGAGCCCTAGGTGTTGGGACACCCCATTGACCACCTTTGATTGACAGCTCCACTGCAGATGAAAGAAGAGATTAACAGAGTTAGTTGACACAAGGAACAGATGCACCAGGAGCTGCTGAAACATTTTTTGTCAGACAATCCCTGTCAGATTAAAGACTTCATTGCTGATACAATCAGCCTACGCTCTCTTAAAACTCAGGTGCTTTCTCTTGGCCCCACAGATCAGTTGTCCCACTTTATCAAACAGCATTATCTTCTTAATCTCCGACCCCTTTCAAAAGAGCAGAACTGCTTTCCAACTCTACTTTCATTTTAAACAATGGTTACCTATTTCATTGCTGCAAAGCTCCCAGCAGAGACACACATCTCTTACTAACTATCATCTTTAGGCAGTGGCTTCACTTCAGCTTCTAAAGCTAGAACCACGTGGTAGCACAGTGTGGTGTTCTTTGTGTTGCTAAATTCAGGATGGTTGGCATAGTGTTCACAAAGACAACAAAATAGCTTTAACTTAAACAAAGCTATAAATTTATTAACACTACTAATTTGGATTCGGCACACATTTCTAAATAATAGTTGATAATTAACATATTATCCACACTCACCTACAACTTATCTCTACACTATATAATAAACTATGATCTGCTCTTACTCACACTATCTTTCCTTCAGTCTGTACTCTAGCTAACTCCTTTACTTCTCTCCCCCTGAAGGCTGCATCAATGTCTTATATACTTGTAACTCTAGCTCCCTCTCCTGGCTGGTCTAGACATTTCATTAACCCTTGCAGTTCTTACATTTATGATAATACCACACACAGTATGAACATCTCCACCACATAAGCAGCTGCCACAGACAAGAAGGCACAGAGGTCCCTCAGTGAGGACCCTCCCATTTGACTCACATGGAAACCCAGGAGAAGGGCCATTTAGCCCATCACGAACACCTTTAGCCGTGGTCGTCGGCTCCTCATTTGGGCCGGAGAGATTATGAGGATTGAAGATTTTCAGAGCAAGAGGTGGGTACAGGTTACTGATGGGGACAGGGCTGCAATGCCACGTCAATGTCTTGGAAGGGGCCAGGGAGTGGGTGGAAGGGGAGTGGAGGGTGGAATGGGCTGCCATTCATTGTTAAAGTGCCAGGTCCTAAAGTGGCTGCCACACTATTTGGAGTGTTGCTACTTGCCAGGAAAGAGGTGGCATAATGTTCAATCCTGATCATCCACCAGGCATTATTCTTCGCCTCCTAGACCTCCTAACCCTAACCTATGCCCTCTCATATTCCACCTAGCCTTGAGCCTGCTATCAACTGTCCATTATCTATTATAAACCTGCTCTACCCAGGTTCAATGCCCAAGTATGGTTCAGGAGAAGAGGCAGTCAAAGGCAGGGCCACACAAGGGTGCCTACCTTCATGAGAAGATGATTCGCAGCATTACTCATGAAGTTAAGGGAGGGGTCACCCAGACTAGAAGCCACAGAGGAACATTAGGAGACATGGTGCAGTGTTCGTGATCATGCAAGCTAACTGTTGTTGGCAGCACCTCAAGATTGCGCTGGGCGGCGGGAATAGTGAGGGTTGGTCGTACGCAGGATGACCATAGGATGTGAGGTAATTGAGGGTCAAGGAATGTATGACCTTGCTGATCGTCTCTCCTTCTCCTACACCTCACAGGTGAAAGATGGGTTTTGGAGGACAGCCAGCTCAGCTATCTATCTACCTGATGACTTCCGTCATGGCAGATGCACGGTGGCGAGTGCTCCAAGGCCAGTCCAGGCTTGACCCAGCACTACAGGAGCCTGCTCCCGAACATCAGGGCTGCTAGTGAGGTTCACGTGCGTGCCAGCTATCAGGCTGAGGAGGGGGTCAGAAGACAATGCTACTGTAGGCCACATGCCGACAGGAGGTGCTGATCCTTCAAGCTGTTAGGGTAACATGTGCCAATGAAGACTCCGTGTTCACAGGGATATGGTGCGGCACCTGTACCAGGTTATCACAGGCCTGTCACCAAGAGGAGGAGGAGGACACTTGCTCCCGGTAGCTGTCAAACTTATGGCTGCCTTGAATTTTTACACATCTGGATCTTTCTAGGGCTCGAGTGGGGCCTTGTGTGGTTTAATGAATGTAGTATTTCAGCTATATTTGATTAGAAGTATATGGTGAAGTAAGGGTTAAAAGCCTCGGTTAGAGTGTGTTTGAACACTGAAGTCATGTTTTTAAAAGAATCTTGGTTTGAAAGTTAACAAAGGTTTTCGGAGCTACTGGAGCAATTAACCATCGTAAAAAGCCTGGACTATTGCGAATTTGTTTTGATTAAGGAGATTCCCTGGGGAGTTAATTAGGTTTCAACTTGGTGAGATGATGTAATTGCTGGGTGGAGCCAACGCATCCAGCATTTTGAGAAAGCATTTTTCAGTTTCAGTTCTGATCTGGATGAAAGTGTGCACAGTGAAACAGTTCTGCTCTCACTGTAAGTTAGTTAAAAGAGATTCAGCAAGATTCTTCGACCCCCCCCCCCGCCGGGTCGGAGAATCCCCGGGGGGCAGCGCGAATCCCGCCCCACTGTTCCAACGCCGGCTGCCGTATTCTCCGGCGCCGGTTTTGGGGCGGGGGCAGGGATCACGCCGCGCCGGTCGGGGACCGTTGGCAGCAGCCCTCCTGGCAATTCTCCGGACCCCGATGGGCCAAGCGGCCATTGGTTTCTGGCCAGTCCCACTGGCGTGAATTGGACATGGTCGAACACGGTGGGACCTGGCTGGTAGGCTGGCTAGTGTGGTCCTCAGGCAGGCGCGGGTTGATCCGAACCCGGGGGGGGGCCTCCCAGGGTGGCCTGGCCAGCGATCGGGGCCCAACGATCTGCGGGCGGGCCTGTGCCGTGGGGGCACTCCTTCCTTCTGCACCGGCCTCTGTAGGGCTCCGCCATGACTGGTATGGAGAAGACACCCTCCTGCGCATGCACTAGAAAATGCCGGCCTGTCTGCGCATGTGCGGAACCACGCTGGTGGTTCTGCGCAAGTGCTAACTCGCTAACCCGGTTGGCGCGGCGCCAACCTCTCCGGCGCCGGCCTAGCCCCCAGAAGTGCGGAGGATTCTGCAACTTCGGTTCGGCCCGCGCCGGAGTGGTTCGTGCCGCTTTTTATGCCGGTGTCAGGCCATCGTGGGGATTCGGGAGAATCCCGCCCTAACTGTATCTAAAGAATGCAGACTTGTCTGAGGAAAAGGCGGAGCTGAAACACGCCAGTTGAAACGGCTTTTGATCCAGCCAGAGTTTCTCCAGGGGTTTGGACCGGAGTCAGATCTGTTCTGTAAAACAGTGTCAAGAGATCTCTTTCTCAAGAATAACTCTGTAAAGCAAGTATTAATTTGTGCCATTGATATTTAAGGTGGATTAAGAGCTGAGATGGTCTATTTTCTTGTTGGTTAAGTGGGAATAAAGATAGAAGTTAAGGGTATTATATTCACTAATTTGAGTATTGAGTCGTATTGTTTAAGAGGTAATTGCCAGCTATTTTCAGGCATGATGTTAAAGAAGTTAATACTGTGTTAATAACAAAGTTTGCTTTAATATACCATATCCCTATTTCTTTGTGAAATCACTCCTGATGAAGTATGCTTTCTGCACAGTCTTACAAAGTTAATATGCAATATTGGGGTTCAGTCCAGTACCCTAGCAACTGTTGGGGTCTGCTCTGGCATCATAATAGCGGGGTATTGCAAATGTCCACCCACAGGGGCATCTGCAACGTCTTGGATGCGCTATGCGCCCGGGCATTGGACAACATCTAATTTCACCTGGACCAGGCGCACAAGAAGCTTGGGCAGCAGGACTGTCTGCCATTGCTCAAATGCCCCATGTTGAGGGGGCGATCAATGGCACCCATGTCACCCTCAAAATACCGTCTCGACATGGGCGCCCTTCATTAACAGGAAGGGTTCCACTCCATGAACATACAGTTGGTGTGCAATGCCTAACTGAATAACATGTACGTCTGTGTGTGCATGATTCCTACATCGTGGTGCACTCAAATATACCCTGCACAATCGACCCTCTGCCTCGGATGAGGGGTTGGCTAGTGGGGGACAAAGTTTGCCCGCCAAGGTCATGGTTGATGACACCTCTGCGGAGATTGGAGACTGAAGTGCAAAGCCAATATAATGAAGCCCACTCAGCAACACAGAGTGTTACTAAGTGGTGCATCATAGAATTTACAGTGCAGGAGACCATTCGGCCCATCGAGTCTGCACCGGCTCTTGGAAAGAGCACCCTACCGAAGTCCACACCTCCACCCCAGTAACCCACCCAACCCTAAGGGCAATTTTGGACACTAAGGGCAATTTATCATGGCCAATCCACCTAACATGAACATCTTTGGACTGTGGGAAGACACCGGAGCACCTGGAGGAAACCCACGCACACACGGGGAGAACGTGCAGACTCCGCACAGACAGTGACCCAAGCCGGGAATTGAACCTGGGACCCTGGAGCTGCGAAGCAATTGTGCTCACCACTATGCTACCGTGCTGCCTGGTAGTCTTCACAAATGTGGGTTTGGTGTCTGGACCGCTCTAGTGGGACTCTACAATACAACCCCAGAATGCATCACAGATTGTGATCGCATGCTGTGTCTTCCACAAGTTGCCGCAGCAGTGGGACGACATGCTGGACGAGGAAAAGGAACATGTGACCTCAGAGGAGGTGTGTTGATGTGGAGGAGGAGCCTGAGAAAGACCCGGAGGCTGCTGGACATGCCATGGCTAGGGTCCAACAGAGCCAGAGGACCAGGGAGAATTTCATCGACTCCAGATTCTCCAACAAGCTGGCTCTTTATCCACCAGCTCTATCCCCATAACCCCCTTATCCTTAAACTCTGATATGCCCAATGCGTTGTTTCCCTCTTCCAGTATCCCTTGCTCCCCCCTTGCCATCAACCTTGTTCTCCCCTTCCAGTCACCCTATTTCCCCCTTTCTCTAAAACTTGGCAGCCATTCTCTTCAACCTTTTCTCCCTTCCCACAACCAGTTCTCCCCCCTCCCTCAAGGTTTGTCTTGACATCACACCAGGATGATGGGCCTAGGTTGGCACTGTCAGTGGGTGTCTTCTCAAAGCAGGAGAATGGTGACGCGCTGCTGTGAGGTCAGCTCTGGTGCTCCGCATTATCTGTGAAAGTCTGAGTCCTTCCTTTCTGATGACAGACCCCTGATCTCCTGCCTCATTCCTGAGTTTGCGATGGGGGCACTTTCATCAGGGCCACAGGGAGAGCTAGAGGTTTGGGCTCATAGACTGGAGATGCTGTCATGCCAGATTGTCTCTGACTGATGCTCTCATGGCCTGTCCCTTCTGGGTGAGGCTGGAGGGCCAGTGGGAAGTTCAAAGCGCGATGTGGAGAACCACCCCCTATCTCGCCACACAGCACCCGCCCCCAACACACACACCTGTGAGAATGCAGTGAGTGAGCGGCACTTCGGTGTGGAAGTGCATATTTCTTCAATCTTGAGTATTTACATTCAGTGTCCCCTTCCCCCTGACTAACCCTGTGTGACTGCATCTGTGCCAACTCAGTGGCCCTCTATCTTCCTACTCTTACCTGGCCTTCCGCTCCTTCTCAATGTCCATCAAGAATTCACATCTGAAGTGGATGCGGCCTGCTGCGTTCCACGCCTTCTGGCCTGTCGTGCCCTTGGCAGGCGTTGTATGGAGGACCTGGACCGGGAGGGCCCCAAACGACATTCGGGTGTCACAGGTGCTCCCGTGTCATCTGTTCTGTCTGCTGCCCAGAAGATGCACCAGTGTGAGGAGGAGGGGATTCAGATGGACTGGAGATCTCCAGTCTCCCCGTGGAAGGCCCAGGATGGCCTCCAAAGATTCCTTCTCCCTCGCAGTGCTCACTGGGCCATGGGCTACTCCATGGGACGGAGGGGCAGTTCACTGAGCTCCAGAGGCCTCGATGTCACCTGGCACTGCCAGTCCCGGAGGCCAGCCATTGTTTGAAATATGGTGTTGAAGACTTCAGGCATAGTCGTCTGTGATTTGGACATGTCCCTCAGTGAATGGGCCGTGCTCTCAGCCATAACTCTCTGTGACTGGGCTAAGCTCTGGAGTGATGCACCAATGTCCATCTTCGCCTGTAACATTTCCATGCGTGACTTTCTTGAGCTTCAGTAATCATGAAGCCATATCAGATTTGTTGTGGTATTGTCACCATATCATGTGGAATCTATCTATTTGCATCTAGTATGGATTAGGTACAAGTAAGTGAGAATGTCAATAATTAGAGTTCTAAGATTAACAGGATCTCAAACTTTGTTCTGGATAGACCCTCAACATTGAGTTCATCAATGCAGAGTGCTGAACCAATTATTTTGCTTGATTATGCCTAAAATGTACTTTTGAAATGTGCTACAAATATCAAGATTTTCTGATTGGGAGGCCACTTTATTCATCTTCTTGATGACACTAGCTGACAAGTTCTTGAGGAATTAGAACACACAGTTTTGATCGTCATCAGCTCTCCAGTACTTTGATTTCCCATCCCTCCTTCTCTTTGTCTAATCACAGAGTATGTGGTACCTGCTCGCAGGTTCCCTTCAAGATTAAGATGACCCATGGCAGGACTCCTTCAGATTTTCATGATGTTTAAGCGCAGCACGGTAGCACAAGTGGATAGCACTGTGGCTTCACAACGCCAGGGTCCCAGGTTCGGTTCCCCGCTGGGTCACTGGCTGTGCAGAGTCTGCACGTTCTCCCCGTGTCTGCATGGGTTTCCTCCAGGTGCTCCGGTTTCCTCCCACAGTCCAAAGACGTGCAGGTTAGGTGGATTGGCCATGATAAATTGCCCTTAGTGACCAAAAAGGTTAGGAGGGGTTATTGGGTTACGGGGATAGGGTGGAAGTGAGGGATTAAGTGGCTTAATCGGTGCAGACTCGATGGGCCGAATGGCCTCCTTCTGCATTGTATGTTCTATGTGAGAAAATGGCAGATGAAAGGTTTTGAAATAATCTGTGAAATTTAAGTTAATGAAAAGCTACGATGTCGAGCTTGACACTATTAGCCTGGCACCAGAGGGACAGGAAATGTGCACCTTGTTAAAAAAAATTTAATGTATAGATAAATCTATTCTTGTGTAATGATTACTTAAATAACAAAACTTGCAAAACATTTCAAAATTCTTCACCTGAGGGACAATGAGTTATTTAAAACCTTCCTTCCTGTCACATCAAAAAACCTCAAATCAAAACAGAAATGTCTTCCTTGTTACTGGAATGTTGCTTCAATAAAGAATTTAGGGCAGACAATTTTCTGTGACAGATTTATTATATTGTGACATTATACCTCATTGATTTTAGCCTCCCGAAAGAAGACCATGAAGGGCGGTGCCGGACTGAAATGTTGTTGACTTCGCCACCCAGCTAGTTATTCATGAACATGAATGGAAAATCCCTCTCTTACATGTACAAGCAGTCTATCAGGTTCAGGCATAATGGGGGAGAAATTAATTTTCTAGCAACACTACACAGACCTGCCCCCCAAGAACAGGCTTTGTTGCCAATCGCCATCTCACTGGACTTCTCCATTGATATCATTGAAGAATATTGCTAGAGTTGCGTGGGTAGGGGGACGTTGCTGCCTGACGTTTGGAGGACAGACGTGGTCTGCATCGGATCATTTCTACATAAATTTCTCCCCAGTCCCAGATTTAGGCTCAATTTAATCCTGACCGTTTTAACCAGCATTTTACACATTACCTTTAATGAGTATGAGCCTCGAACGTAAATAGTAACTTCTACTATCAGAATATTGGCTTTCAACAACATAGCAATTGGTAGATTCATGAAGAATTCATTTTGAGGTAACGAGATAACAATAATTTCAACAGTATTTTCCAAAGAGGACTAACCTTTGAAGGGCAAAATAGTAAACATTAAACATTGGAGGAGAGAGGCGTGGGGAGAAACAAACGAGATAGTCAAAGAGAAGGATCAAGGGTTTTAGAAGTGGGGAAGGGAGTAAAACAGTTTGAGGGAGTTAATTTTTCCTTCATACTTTGCAAGTGTTTGACTGTCACAAGTAACATACCAGATCTCACCAGCAATATGGTTAGCCAGCTGAGACATCCACTAATGCGTTCCCTACTACTGTCTACCACAAACTTAATGTCAGTATATGCATTGATGTGGAGATGCCGGCGTTGGACTGGGGTGAGCACAGTACGAAGTCTTACAACACCAGGTTAAAGTCCAACAGGTTTGTTTCGATGTCACTAGCTTTCGGAGCGCTGCTCCTTCCTCAGGTGAATGAAGAGGTCTGTTCCAGAAACACATATATAGACAAATTCAAAGATGCCAAACAATGCTAGGAATGCGACCATTAGCAGGTGATTAGCAGTATATGCATTGGCATTCCAACAATTCCATATACCACAAGATTGACCCTATCGTCAATTTTGTAAATAGGCCATGAACCATTTCATCACTGGGCAAGCTTGATGCTGAAATAGACCTGAAAAGTGCCCAGTATACCTCACATTGCCCTAGAAGCGTAAAGTATTGCAAAGGTTTGAGTAACAGATGGAGCTTGCCATTTCATGCAGCTACGAAGGAGTAGAAGTACGAGTGGCATTTTCAGCTAACAGAATCCAGACATCATTCCAAAAATACATTTTGCCCATCGTGCAAAGAATAATGTGGTATATAACTTTCAGTTCCAGTATGATGTTAGGTATGTATACCATACTTCCCAACAATTGTGGAGGGGGCGTATCAAACAGCATTGCTGTTTGCAATAGGCAAAGTATTAACCGCACTCAACTAACCAATGCTTATAAAAATGTCTTACATCAGATGTGATTCCGCGATCAGGCAGTATTTGCTGAACAATCCCAAATGTGCTAAGTGTTACACTAACACTGATTTAAGATTATCAGTCAGGCTCACTGTGTATCTCACGTAATACTCGCTTGAAGCTACATATATTCATGTGTAGGGATTGTCCTCTGCAGGCAAAAGGGATATGCCTAGATATTGCACCTCTTTTAATAAATGAAAGCGTGGGGACAATAGCTCCCTGGCGTATTTGCCAGGGCAACATTTCGACCTAACAGAGCCCAATAGCCAAAACAATATAAAAAATGTTTCTTCGAAATTTGGCATTCTTGCAACTGTCCTGATGAATGCAAGGTGAAAAGCTCTGACAGTATGTCTCTTTTTTCAGTAGCACTCAGATTCTGTAAGCAACTAATTTTCCAATTCCTATGTAATTTCTCCAAAATGTTTTATTTCTCACTTATGCGCTTATTCATTGGCATCTGCAAAATCTGTTAACTTGTCTACATCTTCCTGAAGTCCTTACAATCTTCATATTTGCCAGGCTTCAATTTTTGTGTCATGAGCGAACTTGAACATTGTTTTCATAATGCCAAATCCAAATTATCTATATTATGTCTATCTAGAGCAGCACTGAACCTGATGTCTCCATCGCTTGCCCTTTTCCAGTCCATTATCCACTTACCCTATATCTTTACTAAATATATCTCACCAAATATTCAGACCGTGCCAATGTGAGACAATCGAGGGGCGCAGAGGTAAGTATAGCCCCTGGGGGAGTAACATGCCTGGGGCAGTGTCCTGGCAATTCCCCCTCACATAGTTTGGCACTGCCAGGTTGGCACAGTGTCAAACTGCCAGTGCCAAACTGGCAGTCCATGCTGGGGCAGTGTGCCAAGGGCGGGCCCTAAGGGGAGTCCACGGGGGGGGGGGGGGGGGGTACATTGATGTGAGGTGGGGGGGTTCTCTGTGGATTTAGGTCATCTGATATTTCATCAGAAACAGGGATTCCATCAGAAAGCGCCAAATTTAATGACCAATCACCAATACCCAGTTATTAATTCAACAGATTGAAATGGGAATTTTACTTCTAAAATAAGAAGGAAGGCAAGTTCTTTCAGGAAAATGTTAATTGCCTCACTTGAAATTCATGGAATAAAAGGAACTGAGGCAGCATGCATACAAAGTTGGCTGAGAGACAGGAAAAAGAGAGCAGTGGTAAATGGTTGTTTTTGAACTGGATGGGAATAGAGGGATACGAACCCTGGAAGTGTGGAAGATTTTATTTTAGACAGGCAGCATGGTCGGTGCAGGCTTGGAGGGCTGAAGGGCCTGTTCCTGTACTGTACTTTTCTTTGTTCTTCTTTGTTCTTTCTTTACCATTCTGTCCATCAGCAAATGTTCCATCCAGGCTGCTACATCCTCTAATATCCTTATTAACAATTATGGCCCTCACTTGAACAATACAAATATCCTTGGTCCTCAGCACAATCCAACTCCATAATGTCTCCAACCCATTAAAACAAAAACTCATAGTGAAATGCATCAAACAGCTGACCTACAGAAAGGTTAACACAGACCAGAATTTTCCATCCAGTTGTGGAGTGACGACAAACTGTAGGGGGTGTGGTGGCCCAGCCAAAAGCCCAATGACTTTTGGCGGGACAGGCTGATCCCAGCGGTGCATGAGGCTGGGAAATCCTGACCCACAGTCTTAAGAATAAAGCAAATAAAAGCACAATATACTGTGCCCCATAGTTGCAAAGCAGTGGACACTAATCCTGTTCTGCCTTTCTGCTAATTCAGTCCTATATATAGCACAGTCTTGCAATTTCAAAAATTTACATTATTTTCATTTAAATCATCTATAGAACACCTAGTATTCAGAACCACTGCCCTTGTATTCACACCCAGTCCTGTGGATCAATGGCGTTATGCTCATACTCAGGCTTTGCATTGAGGCTCGCCAGCTTGGTATCAAGATTTGTATATTTATACTATCTGTTTACTGGGAAACCAATGTCTTCGCAATCACAGTCACTGTTCACAGGTTCTAATCTTGTTTTTCTTATCCTGTGATACATAAGTTCAGGTGTGAAGTGGCTAAAGAATATGCAAATCAACACCAACATATATACTATCTAATTTGCTATCTCTTTTAAAGCCCTAATCTGCCCAGTAACTCTGTACCTTTTTTACAAATGCAATATATCAATAAATATGGATGACATACACCAAGGTATAACAATATAAAAATGAAATTAAATCAGTCTAACACATCTTAAATTTACCCTGCATTAAAATTGCATCCACGTTGCTCTATTCTCTACTCAAGTTTAATCACTAATTACTTCTGCCTGGAGATGATCTATTACAAATGTCAACTACTTCAGAGAAGAGGAAGATTACAAAGTTGTAACGTTCTCAATTATAACCACCTCACCGGTTCCCCAAACCTCCTCTAATACTTTGTGAGGGTTATTTTGGCCAAATATTCAGGCACTGAATGGGTGGAGTGTTAGTAAGACAAATGTTTGAAAGTCAGGGTTATAAATGTAATTCTGGTCCTAATTGCCAATTTCAACTTGCCTGGAAATGCAAACCAAAAACCTGCAGGTTTAGCACTCAAGTGCTGACAATGCACAGTCTACTTGGAGAATGGGTACTGCTTTGGTACTCTGAAACTGGGCCAATATAAGCCAGAGATAAAGAGATGGATGGGAAAAATCTGGTGATCATGGCTGCAATGCTTAAAGAATTAATCGGACATTCTACTTTAAAAAAATAATGTTTAGTGGGTTCTGCCCAGTGTCAATATCAAATTACCAAATTCAAGTGTGCGTATTGTGTAAACTGCTGGAAGCACTGTGTGGGTGTGTCTATGCAAATACATTTGTCTCAGCATAAATACAGAGATTTCAGTGCTGAGTTTAGTCTGCGCTGTTTGAGGCAGGATGGCAACTAAAATGGGTGAGTCTGAGTTTCGATGCTTTCTGCTAAACAAAAACATTCTTAAAGTTGAGTTTATTTTGTTTCCAGTTTTGTCCTCTCCAAGATGCTGACTCTTACAGGGTACATTTCTGCAGGTTCACAGTGGTCCTCAGAACTTCACCCCAAGAGGACATTTTCCTGTGCCCGTCTATATAATGAATAGCAGCAGGTTATTTGACTAAGCAGTGCATTAGTCAATACTAATTTGATCCTTACCAACATCCCCATATGAAAGCACTTTGCAGCGTAGCAATCAGAAACAAGAAACCTAGATGGCAGTAAGCACTGTAAGTAGCTCCAAATGCCCGGGGTCAGAAAGACCATAATCAGTTGTTCCTACACTTGTGCCCCAACTGGTAAGTGAGTGTAAATATCAACAAGGACAGAATCAGGAAGGGTTTAAGTGTCCACGATGGATAACCTATTGAATATACTCTCCAGGCCCAGATATAAATAATGACCATTTGGCCAAGATAATAAAAAGTGATAGGTGCTTGTGAATGTCACCTGCAGGAGAACAGAAAAGGAGACTAAGGTGTAGCACAAAATAAGAGACATTCGCTTATTGTTCAAATCACACAAACTGTTAAAGGATTAGAACAGGGAAATTGTTACCATTGCACCTGACCAGCTTTCTCTGCTGCTCAGAATGAAACTGCTGGAGACAATGAAAGCTGTTCTCTACCAGAATCATGAGCAAACCATGGGCGCGATTCTCCACTCCCACGCCGGTTGGGAGAATCGCCTGGGCCGCCAGAATTTCCGGGGACGCCGGTCC
Source organism: Scyliorhinus torazame (assembly GCF_047496885.1). NCBI lineage: Eukaryota > Metazoa > Chordata > Chondrichthyes > Carcharhiniformes > Scyliorhinidae > Scyliorhinus > Scyliorhinus torazame. The sequence continues at coordinate 172,193,034 of NC_092718.1, forward strand.
GACGCCCTCCCGCGATTCTCCCAAGCAGCGGGAACGGCCCGGTCGAGTTTCGCGGGCCGCAGGCCGGAGAATCGCCGGAGACACCCAAAATGGCGATTCTCCGGCATCCCCGCTATTCTGAGGCCCGGATGGGCCGAGCGGCCGGGCCAAAACGGCGGGTTCCCCCCGGCGCCATCCATACCTGGTCGCTGCAGTTGTGGGCGGTGCGTGAACGCTGGGGGGGCGGCCTGTGGGGGGGCGAGGGGGGATCCTGCACCGGGCTTCACCTGCAATGTGGGGTGGCCCGCGATCGGTGCCCGTCGATCGTCGGGCCATCCTCTCTGAAGGAGGACCTCCTTCCTTCCGCGGCCCCGCAAGACCCGTCCCCCATCTTCTTGCGGGGCGGATTTGGACAGGACGGCAACCACGCATGCGCGGGTTGGCGCCAGCCAACCCGCGCATGCGCGGATGACGTCCGTTATGCGGCGCCGGCTGCGTCATCTATGCGGCACCACTTTTACACGGGCGACAAGGCCTGGCGCGGGTAGATGACGCGGCCCCAATAGTGGCCCATCGTCAGGGCCTGAATCGGTCGGGACCGGGGCCGTTCCGCGCCGTCGTGAACCTCAACGGCGTTCACGACGGCGCGACCACTTCGGCGTGGGAGTGGAGAATCCCGCCCCATGTCTTTTAAAAAAAATCTTTTTATTAATTTTCATATTTTATAGTACATAATTCCATCATCACTGATAAAGTCAACGTTTGTGTATATATATACACAGAGTTCTTGGGGGGGGGGGTGGTGGTGGTTGGGGGCAGAGGGGGGAGGGCGCGGCAGAGTGAGACAAGTGTAGATACATACATGTTCGTCCTGGAACTTTCTGGCTGACTACCTGTTTTTGCCCCCCTCCCTCTCCTGTGGCTGGTTGGCCCTCGCGTGTGTCGCCCAGCATGTTGTTTTTGACTCTGCCCTCTCCCTCTTGTTTTTGGGCCCCTCCTCCATGGCCAAACCACATCTTTGTATTTAAAATTTAAATTTAAGATTGATAAAGCAAAAAAGGAGCATTTCAGCTAATCTACAGATTTAATTTAGCCCATTAACCGATTAAACTTTATTCTCTCTCAGGCTGCCTTCTGTATACTTTCACCAACTCACTTTTCCTTCTTTCTCACTCCATTCTTTCTACCGGTCTTGACTTCACTCTTCCTGACACACATTATTTCTTTCTCTTTCACCTGGCCTCAAGAATTACCGAGTCATGCATTTGGGAGTAGAGGGAGTGCTGTATTGGGAAATCTGAAAGTGCACATTTCCTCAAAAGGTGTGGAGCTTTACCTCCAGGGCTTGTTTTAATTTGTTCTCCCAAGCCTGACTGACAGGCACAGGACGGCAGCTGACGAGCAGGTAGGTACATTGGTGGTGAAGAGGCAGAGATTGGGGGGGAAGGCGGAGGGAACTCATCAAAGGTGGAACCAGGGAAGGAGACTCTGGGAAGGAGATCATCAAATGTGAGGGTTGGATGGTGGGTGGTGTCATAGGTGGAAGAGATAACGGGAAAACCAGAGAGATATTGGGGGGAGTGGAAAGATCATGTGGATTTAGAGGGTTATGGGAGGAGATATGATTGGAGGAGATCAAGTTTCGGGAGATTTTGGAGAGGGCTGGACGTCTGTTCACAGCGTGTCTTAGGAACATAAGAAATAGGAGCAGGAGTAGATCAATAAGGCCCCTCACACTCCCGCTGCTATTTAATAATGTCATAGCAGGGCTGAATTTGAACTCAACTTCACTTTCCTGCCTGTTCCCCATAATCTCTGACTTCCCTGTGATTCAAGAAGCTGTCTATCTCAGCATTTAATTTATTAAATTAGTCAGCCTCCACAGCTCTCTGTGTGGAGAATACCAAAGATTCACAACTCCCTGAGAAGAAATTCCTCTTCATTTCTGTCTTAAAGACACCCTTTAAGAAAACCCCTTCAATAACGAGACCAAAACCATGCACAGTGCTCTGTCCTGCACAGTTGTGACATGCTTATCTTAATTTATATTCCAGCCCCCTTAGGATAAAGGTCAACATTTAATTTGTCTTCCTAATTGTTTGCTGTACCTGTCTGCTAACTTTTTGTGTTTTGTGTGCAAGGACAAAGATCCCCCAGTGCCTCAGCATTCTGAGGAATGTGGAAACAACGTTACAAGATCGATTTTCGCAGCTGCCAGTTACTGTTTAACCAATTGTCACAGAGTCCGACACGGATTTTCAGCTACCCCTCCGGGAAACCATTCCATAATTCTCCATTTCAATAAAACTTTCCCTTTCTATTCTTCTTTTCCACTTTGTATTCCAACTGCCAAAACCGTTGCCCACCCACTTAACCTATCTATATTTCATTGGAGTCTCTTTGGGCTGAATATTCCGATGTTGAGAAATTCACCTGGGACGCTCAGGGTGGCTTTCTGAGCATGGAGTGTAGGTTTTCGATCAGGAAACCCAGAAGTCCAGGGGCGCGGTCTCCACTCCCACACCGGTTGGGAGAATCGCCTGGGCCGCCAAAATTTCCCGCGACGCCGGTCTGACGCCCTCCCGCGATTCTCCTAAGCGGCGGGAACGGCACGGTCGAGTTTCGCAGGCCGCAGGCCGGGGAATCGCCCGAGACACCCAAAACGGCGATTCTCCGGCACCCCTGCTATTCTCAGGCCCGGATGGGCCGAAGTCCCGACGGCGTGACCCCAGTTCACGCCGTCGCCGTTCACACCTGCTATTTAAAGTCGTCAGCCAGTCGTGCTGGCTGACGCTGAGCAGGGAGGAGGTGAGCGGACTATAGCACAGCGCCCGGAGACCGGGTCGGCTTCCCCGAGAAGGCTGCGGCCAAAGGGGGGGGTGCGGGAGAGTGTGCAGGTGGGGGGGTGAGGGCTCGGAGTCCAGGTGGGAGGGGGGCGAGGGAGAATGTGCAGGTTGGGGGGTGAGGGAGCGGAGTGCAGGTGGAGGGGGCGAGGGAGAGTGTGCAGGTGGGAGGGGGGGGTTGCGGGAGAGTGTTCAGGTGGGAGGGGGGGGGCGAGGGAGAGTGTGCAGGTGGGGGGGGTGCGGGAGAGTGTGCAGGTGGGGGGGGTGCGGGAGAGTGTGCAGGTGGGAGGGGGGTGAGGGAGAGTGTGCAGGTTGTGGGGGGTGGCGTGAGAATGTGGATGGTATTGTCCATCCGCGGATGCCACATATCAGCCGCCCTGATATGGCAGGACAGTGACGAGGACACAGCCGCAGGGTGCGTGTGGCTGATGGGCACAGGCGAGTGGCACAGTGGTGAGCAGTACGGTGTGAAGTGACCGTTGGGCGCAGACAGTGACCAGGTGTTAGGCTGGCTGCGTGTCTGCAGCGCGACCAGGCCACCGGGGCACACAGGGATCCCATGCAGCCCGGCTGACAAGGTGTGGAAGAACTTCCGTGTAACATGTCGTTTCTCTGCCCCCCACCACCCTCCGGCAGGTCACCATGTATGCCAACCAGACAGCGATGTTTACTGCCGTGGTTGGAGCCGCAGCTCTGGAGTTTGCCATCCGGCAGCGTAGAGTCGGACGGCCCACAGTGGCTGCAGATGCAGCGGTTACCGGTGCACAGTGGTCACATGGTGAGACTCAGCCAGGGCCCAGAGAGCGGCGGCAATGTTGTGTTGGCTCTGGCGCATGGCTACCTGTGGGAGGGCAGCCCGCTCCTGGGCCATGGATGACGCGTGCACGTGAAGCCCAATGCCTTGCAGAACCTGACCCATGGCCAAAACCCCTTCACCCATTGCCACCCGTGCGGTGTCGGCCTGGGTGGCTGCGATGAGTGGCACCAGTCCCTGCTCCTGGACACGGATAGACTCCTCCAGCTGCGTGTGCAGGTCCTGGAAGATGGCCCTCATCCCGTTACTCAGTCCCTGGGTGTCCATACGCATCGGTTGTCCGGGTGGGTCAATTACATCCAGGAACCCGGGAACCGTCTGAGTGGCAGCTGGTTGCTGGGCCTGGGCTGCCCTCCGACCAGCCAACCCCTCGACTGCTCCAAACTCCACCTACTGTACCGGCTCGGCTGTGGGGTGCGCACCAGACAGTGACCCGGGAGCCTCATCACTTATCTGCCCAACCAAGGTGAGTGTCTCTGTGATGGTGAATGGTGTGGGAGACAGCAGTGCCGCAAGATCGAGGTCATCATCTGTACAGAAGTCTGGTGTGGACTGGTCCCCTTTATGGCCAGGCGCAAGCTCCATGCGGGACATGTCGTCTTGACCTCCAGTTCGATCCAGCGGGTGTGTGGCCGTGATGTGGGCTTCGGCATGACTGTCCACCCTGTGCCCCTGACTAATGTCTGTCCCGGAGGTCTCAGCGTCCCGGTCCTGTGTCCCAGACTGTGAGGTCTGCCCTCCTGTCCGACCAACTGGCAACCTCTGGCATGCGTCCCTGGGTGCCGTTGCGGTGGGTGGCGTTGCGCTGCTTCCTGGGCGAGACGTCCCTGAAGGTTCGGACGATGGCCCTGGGGAACATAAAAGATTTGGGGTTCGTTAGACACGGTGGCCCGGGCGTATGGTGGTGGTGCGTGCACAGTGTGAGGGGGGATGGGATCTGGGGTGCAGTGGCCAGAGTGTGAGGGGGGATGGGATCTGGGGTGCAGTGGCCAGAGTGTGAGGGGGGCGATGACGGGTTGGGGGTGGAGAGGACATGCAGGGTTCTCTCACTTGCTTCTGCGCCTCCGACCTGGCATGGCGCGACCTCCCGGGTGGCGGATCCCCCAGCGAGGTCCAGGGCCCTCTGCTCGTGAATGGTTAGAGGGTGCAGGACCGGAGAACCCCCTCCGGTTCTCATGCGCTCCCGCTGGTTATGCGCTGTCTTGTCCTGGGGGGGGGGTTGGATAAAGCATCACAGGCGGGTATCATCAGGGCATGCAGATATTGGCAACATTGTTGCTGGTTCAGGAGACAGCACGCCATGGGTTCGCTCCAGGGGGGTCCCGGGGCTCATGTGGGTCGAGTAGATAGTTGGGCACCGTGACCCCCCCAAACCCCCTGGCCCCCCCAAGCCGCCTGACCCCTCCAACATCGCCCCTGATGCCCCAGTCCCCCCCCAACACTCCCTACGCCCCCCCCAACCCCCCCTACGCCCCCCCAACCCCCCGTGACCCCCCCAAACCCCCTGACCTCCCCAACATCGCCCCTGATGCCCAGTCCCCCCCAACACTCCCAATGCCCCCCCCAAACCCTCCCAAACCCCCTGACCCACCCCAACATCGCCACTGATGCCCCAGTCCCCCCAACACTCCCAACGCCCTCCCCCCAACCCCCCGTGACCCCCCAAATCCCCTGACGCCCCCAACATCGCCCCTGATGCCCCAGTCCCCCCCAACACCCCCCCCCCAACCCCCCGTGACCCCCCCAACATCGCCCCTGATGCCCCAGTCCCCCCGAACACTCCCAACGTTCCCCCCCAACCCCACTCCCCCCCCCCCCCCGTGCCGGGGGATGGGGGGGGGGGGAGCCTGGGGGCACCCTCATGGCACTTACCCTGGCAGCCCGGGTGCGGTCGTGCCGTCCGGGGGGTCTGCCCCACAGCACTGACTGCAGTGCCCACCTCCCGTCAGCCGCGCCTCACCGCGCTGGATGGCTGGCGATGCCCACGTCTTGGGCAGAGGGTGTCCCTTCTCCGCTCCACCTCACCCACCAGGGTGTCCAGGTCCGTATCCCGGAACCTCGGTGCAGCTCTTCGGGGCTCAGCCATCTCCTCAATTCTCCTCCGGGTCCTCTGTGCGCGGTTCGCGCAATTTATGACGCAGCGGTGCGTCATTCGGGCGTTGCACGGTGATGACGTGGCCTTCGTGGAACGCCCCCCCCCCCCGAGGTTCTCCTGGCCCCGATCCTAGCCCTTTTTCGGGCCCTGAATCGGTCGGGATCGGGGCCGTTCGCGCAGTCGTGAACCTCGACGGCGCGGCCACTTTGGCGTGGGAGTGGAGAATCGCGCCCCAGGTTTCCGCTCACATTTCTCAGCTTCAAATCCACAACATGATTATTCTTTTGAATCCTGCTCAGAAGTCCGCCTGATTGATGGGCTAATATAAACAGACGAGTGAACATATGAATTAAGAACAGGTGTAGGCCATTCGGCCACTTAAATTCTCTGCCATTTGATCAAATTTGTGGCCTCAACTCCACTTTCCCCTCTACCCCCTATACACTTTTACACTCTTATCAATCAAGAATGTATCTAACACAGTCTTAATTCAAACATTCAAGTAAGACATCCAGAGCAAGCCACAGTTGCAGGGTTGGAGTCTGCAGCTGCTTGTGGGAGCTTGACCTTTGATGTGGAAGAGTCTCCAGTCCTTGATATAGGTGAGGGGGAGTGGTGGAGTTTGACCCTAAGCAAGGAGGTAGGCAGACCAGGGGTCAGTACGCCTGCTCCTCCTGGCCCATAAGCAGTGCTGTAAAGACACTGACCTATTGACCGTTCAGTTAAAAAATTTACGGGAAGGTAAAAGTAAGGCACCTGCACTCATTGTAGTATTTGAATATCTAACCCATCTGCTAGATGCAAAATTGTTAACTGCTCCTTGTCCAGCCTCTATTAAACCAACATGGGTAGGTTGTAGGCAGGCTGGGACTGAGTTTGAGATTTCAAAAATTTACATCTCACCCGCCTCCCACTCTCCCATTTTTGGGGGTTATAATCTCTCTGGTTCACTCAATCACTGGTTCTCTCTTGACTATTTCCCTCCAATTTCAACTGTGTTTTCCCAGCTTCCTGCGTCTTGCATTGAGCCTCTCTCCAAAGCTCGCACCATTACTGCTTAACTCATACTATGGCTCTCCCTTTCTGGTTCTTGCACAGTATGTCTCTGTCCAATTGTTGTAACTGTCTCATGACTTGTAACGCTGTTTGTTTTGTAAATCTCAGGTTGTGTCCTGACTGCAATCATTCTTCTTGCAATGGGTGCTGCAAACTGTGACGAGGAAATAGCCAACCTGCACATGTTACCTGCTGAAGAAAGGACCACCAGAAGTATCCGAGTAAGACCTCCATCTGGTTAGTATATGGGGTTCTGGTTAGAAAATGAGCTCAATTAATTTTCCTTATGATCTTTGTTCAAGATTAATCACCAAAATTGGCTGGCTTGACCCAAAAGCAATTGTGAGAATAGAGTCAGACTCCATCGCCCTCCTTGGCAACAGTAAAGTTAAGGCAGTTTATTTGCAATATTAGCGTCACATTTAACCCTAATATGAGATTCTGACTTCATATTTCCACCATCACTGAGACTACCTATTTCCCCCTCAGTAACATTGGCTGGCTTGGCCCCATTCTCACCTCATCTCCTGTGGAAACTCTTATTCACAGTGTTACCCGTCGACTTGGTTATTCCACCCATGCATAGCTGGTATATCCTCCATGAACCTGAGGCCATCCAATTCCCTGCTGCCCGTGTGTTAATTTACACCAAGTCTTGGTTTTAAAATTCTCTAAGTCTGACCTCTTGCATCCCCAATCGAATTGCTTCACCATTAGTGGTTGTGGCTCAAGTTGCTCCAAGCTCTGGAATTCATTCCGTCCACGCTCCGCTTCTCTACCTCACTTTCCTGCTTTAAGACACTCCTTAAAATTGCTGGGAGCCTCCTGCTAAATGGAACAGGAGGATTAACATAGCAGAGTTAGAGCATCATTAGTAAATGTCAATATCTTTCTCAGATGGTTAAAAATGGCAATGACTATCCACAGAATCCGGAGTGCTCAGGCTGACTCCAGTTCTCTTTGAAATAAAGGAATGCACTGCACCAAAAAGATCACTGCCCACATGGGGTGAAGCCAACATTCAGAAATTGCACCTAACCCTTAACTTGTATCCCCTCATCACTCACCAAAAGCTATTAATCTTTCACACTATAGGAGCGGGAGTATAGATTAAGGAAATGGTTATTAAATTGAGGAATATAGCGAGTGGGGTTTCCCTGGGTTCTGTGCTAGGTTCTTAGCTTTTACCATGTATATTTATAGGTTGGGTGAAGGAATAGTGAGTTGGTTGTCTCAGTGGGCAAATAGCGCGAAGTTACGTGACAGTTTTCTGTAGCCACTATTTGCTGGAACTTGAAAAAACATCTACTCTAGTTAAAACCTTGGCCAGGGACAGGTTTGTGAATATGAAACCACGGTCTTCCCCATTGGTGATACACAAATTTAGTCCTAACCTTTCAGCGAAAACTTTTACTGGCACCCAACTGTCCACTGAGGTCCAAACTAATACCGACAGCCCCTTCCCCCTTTGATTAAATAGGCTGCAGATTGTCATTGAGATAGACTCTCCCTTTCCATTTTCACCTAACCTCCCTTGGTCACCTCCTACATGGTCTTGACATCTCCGTTCCATTTCAACTCACCTCTCTTCCCGCTTTTCCCATTCCACACTCCTTTCTGCTCATTCCTTTGTCCTGTCCTCTTTTCACCTCTTCATTCTTTGTTATTTCTCTTCCCTGTTCTATCCTGATCCCTTCCCTCATTTCCCATTCATTTACACTTCCCTGCCCTCATTTCCTCTTCTACAATTTTCCTACCCTTCTTGTACAATCTGTTCCCCTCCATCCTGGCCCCGTCCCCGTCTCTGTCTACATCCATCCTCATCATTTACTGTTCCTCTTCCCACACAACTTTCACCTGCCTCCTCTCCCTTGATGGTTGCTCCCCACTCTCTCATTCTCCCATCCACTTTTTATTCTGTCCCCATTCCTCCTCATCTCTCCCACACTTTGTCCTCTTTCTCACTCTCTCCTTCACTTTGCCTTCTCCTCCTACTTGTCTTCTTTCAGTCATCTCTGGTCTCACACCTCTGTCCATTCTTCTGCACTCTTCTCCACCACTCTTACCCATCCCTATCCCTCAACCCTCTCTCCTTTCATCAACAAATCAATCACTCTATCTTCCATATTGCAGGTTATCCCAAGGATTGCAGTGCTGTCCGAGGTAGAAGTGGACTTCACGTCATCAAGCCTAACGGGTCCCCTCCACTTGTTGTGTATTGTCAATTGAGCAGATTTGGTGGTGGATGGACCACGATTCAAAAGAACATTCGGCGTACTAAAATTACCTGGAAGGAATCCTGGACAGCCTACAAGTTTGGGTTTGGCAATATCCTTCAGGATCATTGGCTGGGAAATGAATATATATTTAAGATCATAAGTCAGGGAAATTACAAAGTAATGTTCTTGATTTGTGATAGTAGGGGTAGAGAGCGTGTTGCCTATTATGACTCATTTGCCATTGGGAATGAAAGAAGTGGTTACCAACTGAGCTTAGGTCGATACTCCGGAAATGCAGGTAATGCTTTGATTGGAACTGTGAAGAGCGGTGTACATGATAACATGAAGTTTTCAACATTCGACCGAGACCAGGATTTGTCAAGGTCAAACTGTGCACAAAGTTGCAAGGGTGGCTTCTGGTATAACAGCTGTTACAAGGTTAACTTGAATTCAAAATCAATCTTCTGGTATGGCCTTTGCAATGGTAACTGCATGCTTTCTCAGATTCTGATCAAACCCAACAATGTGTGTCGGCGGGTATAATAACAAATAATTTAGAGCTGGTGAGTTCCAGGTGATCTTTCACCCTGACAAAGGGGAAGAAGCCCCGTGCACATTATATGGGCTTTGTTCTTAACTCCATCAGTCTGTGCATCCCTCTGCCCCACCTAGGTGCCCTCTGTTATAAAATTGTATCTGGCCTGTCTGCAAAACAAGAAAGCAAAATATCTGGGATAGATTTATCTTGTGTATTGGGATTTACCTATCTTCTCTTTTGGGGAGCTGAATTTCTGTGTAAAATGCCAGATTTAGAATGAAGAGAAGCCAAACCTGTGGATTGGCGATTGGCTGTATCTACATTGCTCAAAGAATCAGAAACTATCACAAACAAAACAAGCTCAAAGATCACTCTCAGACTTTCCCCAGCTTGGATCTCAGTTTTGAGATTTTACAGATTTGCACTTAGAACAATCTTCAAATGTATTGACATATTAAAAAGCATTGTTACTTTGTGATAGTTGTTTGACTGTGTTTATTGTTGTCACCATAAATGGCAGCTGTGGGAAAGAATAAGACCCTGGGTGAAAAATCAGATGTGACTCAAAAATGTTGAGCTACAATTCTGACTATTTACGCAAATTGGTGTTTCATTCTGTGTATAATGTTGATCAAATTTCTTATGGTTTTCTTATGGTTGCAATAAAATCTAAATCAATATCTTCTGATGGTTTGCGTGTAATCTCTGCAGGACTGGGGTATATATTATTAACTAACATTAAAAACTAGTAAAAAAATATTCTTTTCTTTGACATTAAATTGACAATTGCACCCAAAGAAGACATTGATTGTAGCTGATATGACAACTGGAAAACAAATCACATTCACGGACAGTCTTGGGAGTTTTGTGACCGTGTGAGTTTAGATTTGCCATGTCCCAGTTGAACATTGCCCAATTCCATTCTGTCAGACAATGGGCTGGATTCTCCGTCCAGCCACGCTGGAATCAGGAAACGTGATCGGACGGAGAATTGCGCATCAGACAAAAATCAAGGCCGGCATCGGGCGCCCGGCGGAATGCCATGCTCCGGTGCCCCGACAGCAGCGCGAATGCATTCCATGCTGCATGCTGGCATGGGCATGAAAAATATACAGTAAATGCAGTTGGCCTATCATTAACGGACCCGACCCGGCAATTTCCAGGGCCCCCCCCCCCGTGATGCTCTCAGGAGGAATTACTGATGGTGATGTCCACTTAGAATCATAGAATCACTACAGTGCAGAAGGATGCCATTCGATCCATCATGTCTGCACAAACCCTCTCAAAGAACACCTTACCTAATCCCACCTTATCCCATTAACCCAATAACCCCACCCAACCTTTTGAACACGAAGGGGAAATTTTATCATGGCATATCCAGGTAACCTGCTCATTTTTGGACTGTGGGAGGTAACCGGAGCACACTGAGGAAACCTGCGCAGACACGGGGAGAACGAGAACTTACAAACTCCACACAGACAGTGACGCAAGGCAGGAATTGAACCCGGGTCCCTGGTGCTGTGAGGCAGCAATGCTAACCACTCTGCCACTTGTAGTGCTTAAATCAGGAAACAGGCGCTGTGGCTGCTGTGGGAGAGAGAGGGGTTACGATAAGTGCCCAACCTCGCTATAGTGCGCTGACAGTTGTACTGCTGGCCGGGGGGCTTCTGCCAAGGCCAGGGAGAGTAGCGGGGAGCAGCCAAGAGGTGGGCCATGGGGTCGGCATGGGCGGGCATGGACCACAATTTCCGCAACCTGCAAGGCAGCCATGCGGCTGCGCACGCCATTGTGAACCTAGCGCCACTGGTCGTAGTGGTGTCTCCCCAGGCCACCTCCTAGGTATCCTCTGACCCCAAGCAGTGCCATCGTCTTGGCTGGGTTGAGGGTGTGTGGGGAGTGGAGCACCTATTGCAGCTCCTGCTTGTCAGGCTCTCAAGTGCCAATCTCGACACCGGCGAATCACACGCCAGCGTACATTGGAATTGCACTAAATTCCACGTGGCGCCTATGCAATCCCATTAAGATGTCCTGAATTGCTCCGGGACCAGTGCCGCTTTTGGGGCCATAGAACTCACACGATTCAGTCCCAGCGTCAGCATTTAGTCTCTGAAACGGTATTATGTAATGAAAGATATGACACCACGACAAATATTGGACATACATTCACCTACTACTGGGAAAGTAGTAGAAAAGATGCTGGAGATAAAAGTAACATCTTGCAGTTTGCAGTACATTGCTAATAAGGGGCTCTCTGAGCTTTCCCTCACTTCCTCTTCTCAGAGACAAGCCTGCGAACCTACCATCAGAGTTTGTAGATTGTAGGTTATTCAATGGTGCAAGGTGCCACATGTACAATGCATAGTCCTCATGTCATGAACTGTGATAGATTATATTCTCTCAATATGCAGCCTGCCCGTTATACTCAAGTCACAATTCCTTCATTTTGTGACAGTCCTCTTTGCCCCCATAATAAGTCAAATCCTGGCTACTGAATGAGAAGCTTTATTCACTTATAATCAGGCTCATGATTCTAGTTCACAAACGGCACAAAAAAATTGTATCGAACCTTCCTTCATTTGTCTTCCTGAAATTTGCATCACGTATAAAAGAAGCAGAAATTTTGCAATGGACCTCGAGTTCTTCATCTTTTCTCGAACACTTTCACTTCATGAATTGGTCTATTGTGGCATCAAGGACAAAAATTGACCGTTGAACTCTGAACTCAGAGATATCTCGAAAGCCAACCACGGACAAATCCTGCTGTTTAATCTACATTTAAAAATAATAATTCCATGAATTCATGTGACTCATAGAACCATAGAACTATAGAAAAGATACAGCACAGAAGGAGGCCATTCACCCATCTTGTCCATGCCAGCCCGAGGACACCCAGGTGCCCTCTCTAATCCCACCTTCCTGCACCCGGCCTATAGCCCTGCAGCTTACAGCACTTAAGGTGCACATCCAGGTACTTCTTACAAGAGTTTAGGGTCTCTGCCTCTATCACCAACTCCGGCAGCGAATTCCAGACTCCCACTACCCTCTGTGTAAAAAAGTTCTTCCTCGTGTTCTCTCTACACCTTCTGCCATTGATCTTGAATCTATGTCCCCTGGTTCTAGAATTCTCCAGCAAGGGAAACAATGGTATCCTGTGAACTCTATCTCTTCCCCTCATAATTTTGTCCACCTCAATTAAGTCACCCCTCAGCCTTCTTTGTTCCAAGGAAAATAACCCCAACCTCTCCAATCTTTCTTCGTAGCTACACTTTTCTAGCCCTGGCAACATTCTTGTAAACCTCCTCTGCACCCTCTCCAGAGCAATTACCTGTAATGTGATGACCAGAATTGCACACAATACTCCAGTTGTAGCCTCATCAGTGTATTATACAATTTCAACATTATGTCCTTGCTTTTATATTCTATACCTCTGCCAATGAAAGAGAACATTCCATAGGCTTTATTAACAACCTTGTCTACTTGAACCGTTGGCTTTAGGCACCTGTGTGCTTGTACACTAACATCTCTCACTTCATCTACCTCTCTTGGTATATTCCCATTTATTGTGCACTCCCTATAACTGTTTGACCTCCCTAAATGCATGATCTCACACTTCTCTGTGTTAAATTCCATCTGCCACATTATTGCCCACTTCCCCAATCAAATTATATTGTTTTGTAGATTATAGCTATCCTCCACAAGTGCACCACTCGGCCTGTTCTTTGTGTCATCTTGCAAATTTCCTAATTGTGCCTCCCACTTGATCAAATCATTAATATATAACACAAACAACAAGGGTCCCAACACCAAGCCCTGTGGAACAGCACTTGAAATTACTTTCCATTCGCAAGGGCAGCCATCAACCATTACCCTTTGTTTTCAGTTATTACGCCAATTTTTGATCCAGTTTGCCACATTGCCCTGTACCCCATGGGTTTGACAAAAGCCTTGCTAAAACCAGCGTACACAACATCAACTGCACTGCATTAACCAACCCTTCTTGTCACTTTCTCAAAGAATTCAATCAAATTTATGAGGCAAGAACTTCCTTCAACAAATTCATGCTGACTATCCCTGACTAGTCCATGCCTTTCTATGTGACAGTTAATCCTATCTCTCAGGATTGATTCTACCAATTTGCCCACCACCGCAAAAGACGAACTGTCTCATAATTGTTTGACAATTCTTTTGATCCCTTTCAATCCTAATTTCATTTTGTTCAGGACTTGAATTCACCTTTTGCTTACCTATATTATATCTGATGTAAAGAACATTGTCCTTGTAACCAGCACACATTCACCAACTGATAACTTTTTCATCCAGATTTCAATCTGGGTGGCAGATTGTTCTATATGTGTCAAATATTATGAATCAAGGTTGTTCAACTTGGATCTATTACCCCCAAAATGGTACATGTATAGATAAATATATAAATGTTGCTGATTTCAATTCATAGCAAGTTTGGACATTTATGAAAATTCCTTTTTACTGCAACTTAAAGTAATGTGCTGTGGATACATAGAACATCGAACAGTACAGCACAGAACATGTAGTAGACTTCTGCTATTTGTCCATCTGAGTGGGCACACTCTACACCGCGTCCAATCAATGTTCCCAAATCATTGACCTTTTGAAGATTGAGCACCTAGTTCTGGATGCACAGGCGTTCCATCTGTAGGAAGTTGCTTCTCCCTGCTGGTGGAGGAAAACTCTCTGCTTACTCACCATGTTGACACATCCATTACAGCTCCTATAATTCCTCACTGGTGGGTGTTGCTGAGCTGAAACTTGATAAGTTTAAAATGCCAAGACAGGTGAGGACATGGCAGTAACTTTGAAGCTGGAAATGCTTGGGCAATAATTGGAGTGGTTGGACTCTTGGTGTGAAAGACTTGGATGGGATTCTCTGTCCCGCCATCCCCGTTTTCCGGCATGGCACGCCCCCGCACTGGCAGCAGGAGTCTCCATTCCCACCGCCAGCCAATGGGGCTTATCATTCTGGGCCACCCCATGGTGTCAGGAAATGCACGGGCATTGGTGCGCTGCCGGCGGGGCAGAGGATTCTGCTGATGCAGAATCCCTCAGAAGGGGCATGATTTAATGGAAAAGTTTCTAAGTGTGATAGCGAGTGGGATCTGCCGTGAGCTTTCCGACCCTCAGCCTAGTATTGAATGTTAATTGAACCACTTAACGAGGCCCCTCTGGCTTCAGGCCACAAATGATGGTCAGGCCGGCTGATTCGCCGGGACGGCGACTGCCGGCTCCCTGCTAACAACTCCCTGCTAATATGGGAGAGCTGCATTTAAACCGATCCTGTGGAGCAAACCACACACAGCTCGCAGCCATGCCTCCGAGGAGACCAGCCCCAATATTTGGGGATGCCAGGTTCTTGGACGCAGTCAAGATCAGACAGGCTGCCCTGTTCCACCGAGGAGCTTGAACGGTCAGCCTCAGGACAGCCAGTACCGCCTGGGATGAAGTAGTAGTGGCCGTCAGCTGTTTTAGTTTTCTTTTCAGCGTTGGAGCTGAAGCCAGACCGAGCAGGTGTACTGTTGATCTCTCTGCCATGAAAAGACTATCTCTTGATCATTTGGTGAATTCAGAATTATAAATGTTTTCAGTAGACACTTTAACCTGATGTGCTTCTGTTAAAGGTTATGCTTTATTGTAAGTCTTCTAGATGTTAAAAGGACAGCGTAAGCATTGCTTAGTACTATTTGGGGATTGTATTTGAATTAATGGTTGCTAAGATGTTCACTGTTTGTTTTAAAAAGGTTACCTTGACTTCAGAGAATAAACTTTATTTTGCTTTAAAGAATATTTTTCCATTTCTGCTGTACCAAATCTGTAGAATGGGCTGTGTGCTCCCCATACCACAATCTATTAAAAGTTGTGGGTCAGGTGAACTCCATGATACACTTTGGAGTTCTCTGAACCCTGGCCCATAACAATTTTCCTGCAGGATCTCCATCTAATGGTGCCTGCCCATCCAGACTGGTTTCTCCGCCCTCCCATGAGAACCACCGTATTCCAGTCCCAGCTGTCATCTCCACCCTCCACCAGTGCAGAGACACACACACACACCTCAGAGGGTGACAGTAGTGGTCATGTTTCTGGGACACATTCTGGTGAGCACCGCACATTTGCTGATGCACATCAGGTGGAGGCAAGAATGCCAAGACGAGACAGCAGTCAGAGGTTTACTGGATCCCAGGACCCAGCTGGGTCTCAGTCAGATGCTGAGCCTCTGGATGAGGTTTATCCGGAGCAGATGCAGTCGATATGGAAATGGGAGGGGAGGGGATGACAGATGAGGCCACGTCCTATGTGATGCCGGTGAAGATTTTGTCCCCCTGGCCCTCCGGGCTTGCCAGATCCTCGCCGCTGCCGCCTGTCCTCCATTCTCCGGCTGGTCTTGCGTTAGGCTCATCCTCCATCTCCTCCTGGTCCAGTGCCTCCTCGTCCTCCTCTTCAGAAGTGTTCCTTCATTTCCACCTCTAGCACGGTGCTGTGCCAGCTTGTGGAGGGCACCGCAGACCACCACAAAGCTGGCAGCCCTCTGAGAGGTGGCCTGCAGTGCCCCACCAGTGCGGTCGAGGCATCGGAACTGCATTTTGGGGAGTCCAATGCACCGGGTGGCCTGATGGGCCTCGTTCTATTAGATCTCCGCATCGGTCACTGGCCTCTGCCCCTTATCCCCCAAAAGCCCACTGGTCATTCTGGGATGATCCCGGAAGAGGCCGGGCATGTCCGACTGCCCCAGGATGTAGCTATCGTACGCACACCCTGGGAAGCGTGCACACATGTGCATTATATTGAGGTGATGGTCGCACATGAGCTGGATATTCAGGGAGTGGAACTTCTTTCTGATGACGTAGGGCATTCCCTGACAGCCCTGTGAGTGCAAGGCGACATGCGTGCCATCCTCTACCCCCTGGACCTGGGGCATTTCAGTGATTTCTCCTGACGGCATCTTGATGGGCCTGGTCCATGTCAAAGTTTATATCGTTTACTGCCCGGGAAAACCGGACATCTGTGACCTTACAGATGCACTTGTGGGCTGTAGCTTGTGAGATGCTGCACATGTCCTCGCTCGAGCCCTGGAATGATCCTGAGGCATAAAAGTGACCTTGACAATCACTGGGAGTGGGTATCCTCCTCCTCCACAGGTGCCGCATCATCTCTTTGTTGAGGCGGAACCTCCTGCGTCACATGCTGTCCATCATCTGCTCGAAAGACTAGCGACGCCTGTGCACCATTGCCGTCGCTGGCCTGCCCTGCTAGGTCCCTCCCTGGCCTGATGGACGGCCGGGTCCTCAGGGTTGGGGGCAGGGCCCTCCACACGGGACGCCGCCTGGAGCCTTTATCACGCTGCTGCCGCTGGCGTCTGGCTGCCTAACCTGTCAGCAGCACTGCGAGGGCAGCCCCTGCAACATCCAAGATAGCATCCATCCTGCGTAAAATCTGTAAGGAATTGGAGAGGGCGTGAGACAGACAGCCAGCCTGTTTTCCACCCCCGGACCCTCCATTTCCCCATTGCTCCTCCCTCCCTCTACCCCCACAACATCCCCTGCCATTAGACACACACTCCCGGCTGCAGCAGGGGCCCCTGTTCACCGGACCCCACACCAACTACCCCAGCCACACGCACGTTATGTTAATTGGACCGGTACACGCATCCTCCTCTGGTCGCGGAGATGTCCCCGGTGCTCAGGCCCAGCCCCTGGGTGTTCAGATGTTGGCCACTGTGTCCAAGGTGTTGTTCTTTGCAGTGTTCAGGCACAGTGTCCAGGTATCACGGTCTGATTGGAACGTTGGGCAATAATTGCCACATGCCACATAGCACGCCACCCACAGAAATCCACTTGGGATATGTGAAGTGCTCAATTAACTATGATTGCCAATTCCCTATTCGCAATAGCCTTCAGCCTCGCAGCCAGAGGCCTCTGTGGTCAGTGGGAGTTATGAGTGTTCGGTGGGGCAGACCAGATGGACAGGGGCTGGGATTCCCCGTAATGGGTACACACCATCCAGGGGGGTCGCATGGCAGACCTGTGGCCGCTGAGACACCGCCCTCCCCGCCGATGGTGGCCCACCCTGACCGAGGCTGGCCCTCCGGGGCCTGGGCTCCCCCACCTCTGAGCACTGGGAGAGCAACCCCCGTGCCACCGGGCTCATTGCCTGGGAGCGAAGGTGGCTACTCGCCTCCTCAGATCCCCACAGCAGCCATTCTGCCAGCTTCACATTTTTAAAAAGGAGTTCTAATCAGCACCCGTGTGACCACTTGCTGGAGAGGCGGTTAGACTATGGAAGGCCGTTAGATAGGGGGTTATCACGTTAACTGTATGGAGATTGGTCTTAAGTGGTGATTATGTTTCTCACCATGGCAGGATCATGATTTCGCCAACGGGAGGCCGGTTAGATCATAAACACATCGGTACCCGCCGCTGTTCTCAATTTTGACCTCTCCCAAGATCTAACGGCTGCGTCGTGCTCTCGCTCAAGTGCAACGCGGCCATTAAATCACGGGCACGAAAGTTTGTTTTGCTAAGTAAACAGAAACATTTCCCCTTGAATAAATAGGTGAATGCAAGGACATCGTAATTCTTCACGGGACCATGAGGCTGAAACTACTACACATCAGTATTTTCCAACTTTTCCTTGCCGTCCGTGTATAGGTCCCTGACTGTCAGTGTCCCTCCGTCCTGCCCCCACCTTTTGAAGGTGGCGTCAGTCAGCGCTGGTGTGAACCTATGGTTATTGCAGATGGGAGCTTTGTCCGACATTTTGGTTAGGCCAAATTGCTGCCGTAGTTGGTTCCAGGACTGGAGGGTGGCTATCACCACCGGGCGGCTGGAGTGTTTATGGTTGGGGATGGGAGTGCCACCATGGCGAGGGCCCGGAGGGAGGTCCCCTTGCAGGAGGCCTCTTCCGCGCACCCACTCGGCTTCTGGCTCCTTGATCCATCCCCTTATTCGCTCTGCCATCGCCGCCCAGTGGTAAAATTGTAGGTTTGGGAGGGCCAGCCCCCCCTGAATTCTGTTTTTTGTAGGACTTTCTTTCCCCCCCATACGAACGCCATGATTAGTTTGTCCAGCGCTTTGAAAAAGGCCTTGGGGATGTAGATCGGGATGGATCTAAGTAGGAAGAGGTACCTGGGCAGCACGTTCATTTTGATCGTCTGGACTCTCTCCGCGAGGGAGAGTGTGAGTGTGTTCCATCTTTGCAGGTCCTTTTTTACTTCCTCTGTCAGACTGGTGAGGTTCCATTTGTGGATCTCTTTCCAGTCATGGGCTATTTGGATCCCCAGGTAGCGGAATTTGTGTCGGGCTTGTTTAAACAGCAGTCCCGTTAGTGCTGCCCCCCGCTACTTGTGGGTGTACCGGGAAGATCTCGCTTTTGCTCATGTTGAGTTTGTAGCCCGAGAAGGTGCCAAACTCTTTCAGGAGCACAATGATTCCGTCCATGCTGCTTTGTGGGTCCAAAATGTAGAGGAGCAGGTCATCCGCATTGAGTGAGACTCTGTGCTCTCTGCCGCCCCTTCGGATCCCCCTCCAGCTTTTTGCTGCTCTGAGCGCGATTGCTCGTCGTTCGATCGCTGGAGCGAACAGCAGCGGGGACAGTGGGCATCCTTGTCTGGTGCCCCTGCGCAGCTGGACGTATCGGGAGTTGGTATTGTTGATCCGTACGCTCGCCATGGGAGCGTTGTATAGGGTTTTTACCCAGGAGGTGAACCCTGTTCCAAGCCCGAACCACTCCAGTGCCTCTATGAGGTATTTCCATTCGACTCTGTCGAAGGCTTTTTCTGCATCTAGGGAGACGATAACCTCTGGTGTTCTCTCCCCGAAGGGGGTCATTATCACATTCAGCAGGCGCCTGATATTCGAGGTAAGCTGTCTACCTTTGACAAAGCCCGTGTGGTCCTCTGCAACCACCACAGGCACACAGTCTTCGAGCCTTTTGGCTAGGATTTTGGCCAGTATTTTGGCATCTGCGTTCAGCAGTGAGATGGGTCTATATGACCCCCATTCCGTTGGGTCTTTATCTTTCTTAGGTATCAGCGAGATTGAGGCCTGTGCTAGCGTGGGTGGCAGTGTGCCCTTGGCCAGCGGGTCTGTGAACATCCTCCTCAGATGCTGGGCCAGTGCTGTCGCAAATATTTTGTAGAAGTCAGCCGGGAACCCGTTGGGTCCCGGCGCCTTCCCCGCCTGCATGGAGCTAATGCTGTCCATGATCTCTCCCAGCGCTAGTGGTGCTTCTAGGCCCTGTTTTCTGCCCTCCCCCACGACTGGAATGTCCAGTCCTTCAAGGAACCGTTTCATCCCGGTGAGGTACCCTCAATAATGATGCTTAGAGATTAAACTGCAAAGAAGGCTTTATTAGGCTAATAACTATGCTACAGATTTGGATGAGAGCTGACTGCTACACAGACCATGAGGCAGGCCTTTATGTATGGCTCCCAGATGGGCAGAGCCAGAGGCGGAGTCCCCAGTGTTCCAAGCCTGGTCTTAAAGGGGACATCACCTTACATGATGATAAGGCAGTAACCGTTCATCACATTCACCCCCTGTTTAAAAAGGAGTCCGGCGGGGGTGAAGTGCCATCATAGGTCCATCCGTCTTGGCGGCCGGATCGTCCTCCTCGATCTCCTCAGTTCGGGCGGTGGTGCGGCGGGCACGGACGTCCCGGTTGAGGGCACATCCGGGAGCACAGCGGTCGGAGCTTCGGTCCGGGTCGGGGCAGAGGAACTAGGCAGGGCCGGGGGTAGTGGAGCCGGGGCAGAGGAACTAGGCAGGGCCGGGGGTAGCGGCGCCGGCGCCGGCGGGGTGTGTAAAGGGGGGGCGCAAGGGGGGGGCGCACGGTAGGAGCTCACCAACGGGTGGTAGGGCCGGAAGGGGGTGTGTTGTAGGGGGCGACGGGTCCTGCAGGGGAGCGGCGCGGGAAGGGGCGTCTGTGGTGGAGGATCCAGCGGGCGCCAGATCCCGGAGGGAAACCGTATCTTGCCTGCCGTCGGAGTACTCCACGTAGGCGTAACTGGGGTTGGCGTGGAGCAGTCGGACCTTTTCAACTAGGGGGTCCGTTTTATGGCTCCTCGCGTGCCTCCGGAGAAAAACAGGTCCCGGAGCCGTCAGCCAAGGTGGAAGCGAGACCCCGGAGGTAGACTTCCTGGGGAAGCGAAACAATCGCTCATGAGGGGTCTCATTTGTGGCCGTGCAGAGGAGTGACCTAATGGAGTGTAGGGCATTGGGTAGGACCTCCTGCCAGCGAGTGGTTGGGAGATTTCTCGACCGCAGGGCCAGAAGGACAGCCTTCCACACGGTCGCGTTCTCCCTCTCCATCTGCCCGTTTCCCCGTGGATTATAGCTGGTCATTCTGCTCGAGGCGATGCCTTTGCTGAGCAGATACTGACGCAGTTCATCGCTCATGAACGATGTACCCCGGTCGCTGTGGATATAAGCAGGGAAACCGAACAGGGTGAAGATGCTGTGCAGTGCCTTAATCACCGTGGCTGAGGTCATGTCGGTGCAGGGAATGGCGAATGGGAAACGGGAGAACTCATCGATCACGGTGAGGAAATAGGCATAACGGTTGGTGGACGGGAGGGGCCCCTTGAAGTCCACGCTCAGTCGCTCAAAGGGGCCCGAGGCCTTCACGAGCCGAACCTTGTCTGGCCGATAGAAGTGCGGTTTGCACTCCGCACAGACCTGGCAGGCCCTGACCATGGCCTTGACCTCCTTGGTTGAGTAAGGTAGGTTGCGGGACTTGATGAAATGGACGAGCCGGGTAACCCCCGGGTGGCAGAGGTCATTGTGGATGGCTTGTAGGCGGTCCTCCTGCGCGTTGGCGCATGTGCCGCGGGACAGGGCATCTGGGGGCTCGTTGAGCTCCCCTGGACGATACTTGATATCGTACGAGTAGGTGGAGAGTTCGATCCTCCACCTCAAAATTTTATCGTTCTTTATTTTGCCCCGTTGCGTGTTATCGAACATATAGGCGACCGACCGTTGGTCGGTGACGAGGGTAAACCTCCTACCGGCGAGGTAGTGTCTCCAGCGCCGCACAGCCTCCACAATGGCTTGTGCCTCCTTTTCGACTGCAGAGTGTCGAATCTCGGAGGCGGTGAGGGTTCGGGAGAAGAACGCTACTGGTCTGCCTCCTTGATTGAGGGAAGCAGCCAGGGCGATGTCTGATGCATCGCTCTCTACCTGGAAAGGGATGGTTTCGTCCACCGTGTGCATGGCGGCCTTGATGATGTCGGCCTTGATGCGGTTGAAGGCCAATTGGGCCTCAGCCGAGAGGGGAAAAGTGGTGGTCTTTAGGAGTGGGCGGGCTTTGTCCGCATACTTGGGGACCCACTGGGCGTAATAGGAGAAAAGCCCCAAGCACCGTTTGAGGGCCTTGAGGCTGCGGGGGAGAGGGAGTTCCTTAAGGGAGCGCATGCGGTCGGGGTCGGGACCTAGGACCCCGTCTTCCACGACATAGCCGAGGATGGCCAGCCGGGTGGTGTGGAAAACGCATTTGCCCTCGTTATAGGTCAGGTTAAGGGCTCGGGCGGTCTGGAGGAACTTTTTGAGGTTAGCGTCATGGTCCTGCTGATCATGGCCGCAGATGGTGACATTGTCCAAGTACGGGTATGTAGCCCGCAAACCGTACTGGTCCACCATTTGGTCCATCGCCCTTTGAAAGACGGAGACCCCATTTGTGACACCAAAGGGGACCCTGAGGAAGTGGAAGAGCTGGCCGGCTGCTTCGAAGGCAGTATAGGGGCGGTCTTTCGGTCGGATGGGGAGCTGGTGGTAGGCAGATTTGAGGTCGACCGTGGAAAAGACTCGGTATTGGGCGATCCGATTTACCATTTCCGCGATGCGAGGAAGGGGGTACGCATCAAGCTGCGTGAATCGGTTTATGGTCTGGCTATAATCCACGACCATCCGTTTCTTCTCCCCGGACCGGACTACCACCACTTGCGCTCTCCAAGGGCTGTTGCTAGCCTCGCTGACCCCCTCTCCCAGTAAACGCTGGACCTCTGACTTGATAAAAGCCATATCTTGGGCACTGTAGCGCCGGCTCCTGGTGGCGACGGGCTTACAGTCAGGAGTGAGGTTAGCGAATAGCGAGGGGGGTGCGACTTTCAGTGTCGCAAGGCAGCACACCGTAAGGGGTGGCAAGGGTCCGCCGAACTTCAGTGTCAGGCTTCGGTGGCTGCACTGGAAATCCAGTCCGAGCAGCAGGGGGGCACAGAGGTGAGGGAGGATATAAAATTTGAAACGGGTGTATTTGGCACCCTGGATCGAGAGATCCGCAATACAGTACCCCGTGATTTGTACCGAGTGGGACCCAGATGCGAGGGCTATGGTTTGGGATGTGGGATGGGTGCGTAGGGAGCAGCGCCTTACCGTTTCAGGGTGGATAAAGCTCTCCGTGCTCCCGGAGTCGAAGAGGCATGCAGTGTCGTGCCCGTTGACCTGGACCTGTATCATGGAGTCCTGCAGGTGTTTTGGCCGAGTTTGATCGAGGGTGATCGCACCCAGTCGCGGGTAGTCTGAGTCGTAAAATGGCCGCTGCCGTTGGTCGCACGTGTCGGGTCGAGAAGATGGCCGCTCCCATGATTCGCACGAGGCTGATGACGCGTCAGAAGAGGACGTGTCGGGTTGGTGCGCAGCAGCATTGCGAGGCCTGCGGGCCTGGGAGCCCGATTTTTGGGCCGGCTGTTCTTTGTTTTTCTGGCCCCTGGGTCTGGCCAGGCAGACCCTCGCAAAGTGCCCTTTCTTCCCGCAGTCGCTGCAGATCGCGGAGCGGGCTGGGCAGCGTGGGCGTGGGTGCTGGCCCTGCCCGCAGAAGTAGCAAGGTGTGCCCCCATGGTGAGCGGGTCGCCGCGTGGCGCAGGCCTGTAATACGGGCGAGTCTGAGGAAGTCCGGGGGGGGGGGCTGGCAGAGTCCGCGGGGTACGTACCCAAGTTGTGTCGGGCCACCTCCAGCGAGGAGGCGAGCGTTAGCGTCTCCTGGAGGTCTTTTGCCCCGTTTTCGAGCAGTCGCTGCCGGATGTAGGTCGAGCGGATGCCGAACACGAAAGAATCTCTGATGTGCAGGTTCATATGGACTTCCCCTGTCACATCCTGATGGTCACAGTCCCTGGCCAGCGCGGTGAGTTTCTCAACAAACTCGTCGAGCGATTCCCCCGAGCGCTGCCGGCAGGTAGAGAGCAGATGCCGGGCGTGCACCTCATTGATGGGTTTGACAAACCGCTTGCGGAGCAACTCAATCGCTTCCTCATAACTCGTCGCCTTTTCGAGCGTGGCGGAGATTCTGTGACTCACCCGGGCGTGGAGTAGACGCAGCTTGCGTGGCCCCAGGATGGGAGTCTCTGCGGAGTCCAGGTAGGCCTCGATGCACCGCAGCCAGTATATAAAAATTTCCTTTGCCTCCGGCGTTCGTGCTTCCAGATTGAGCTTCTCTGGTTTTAGGCCTGCGTCCATCCTGAATCTAGTTTAGCCTAATAAATTGAGGTACCCTCAATAATGATGCTCAGAGATTAAACTGCAAAGAAGGCTTTATTAGGCTAATAACTATGCTACAGATTTGGACGAGAGCTGACTGCTATACAAACCATGAGGCAGGCCTTTATGTATGGCTCCCAGAATGGCGGAGCCAGAGGCGGAGTCCCCAGTGTTCCAAGCCTGGTCTTAAAGGGGACATCACCTTACATGATGATAAGGCAGTAACCGTTCATCACACCCGGACACCCACATTGGGGGCTCTGAGGTGTACAGCCCTTGGTAGAAGGCCTTGAAGGTTTTGTTGATCTTTTCTGGTTCTGTTTCTAACGTGCCTCTGGTATCCCTGATTTGTGCAAGTTCTCTGGTGGCCAGCTGCTCTCCCAGCCGGCGTGCCAACAGGCGGCTGGCTTTGTCTCAGTGTTCGTATAGGATCCCACGTGCCTGGCGGAGTTGGAGCACTGCTTTCCTGGTGGAGAGCAGGTCAAAGTTCCTTTGTAACTCTTTCCTCTCCGCCAGGAGCTCTACGGTCGGGGCTTCGGAGTATTTACGGTCTACGTCCAGTATGGAGTCGACCAGCTGCTGCCTAGCTGCCCCCTCCCAAATCTCTTCGCGCTTTGAAAGCGATGATTTCCCCTCTTAGTATGGCCTCCAGCGCTTCCCAGAATGCGGAGGGTGAGACCTTCCCGCTCTGGTTGTTCTCTGTGTACTCCGCCATGGCCCACAACATCCTTTCGTTGAAGGCCTTGTCAGCTAGTAGGGCGACGTCCAACCTCCATGTGGGGCGTTGGGTACTGCCTGCCTCCAGCCCCACGTCCATGTAGTGCAGAGCGTGGCCTGATATTACAATTGCGGAGTATTCCACTTTGTCTATCCCCGGAAGCAACGCCCTCCCCACCACAAAGAAGTCAATTCTGGTGCATACGTTGTGTACTGGGGAGAAGGAGAACGCCTTCTCCCCCGGGTGGACGAACCTCCAGGGGCCCACCGCTCCCATCTGCCCCACAAAGTGACCGAGCCCCCTTGCCATGCCCCACGACCAGTCAATGCGTCGCTATGTCAGGGATTTCTTCCATCGTCTTCTTGACGAAGCTCGTGCCGTCCCAGTTGGGTGCATACACGTTAACTAGTACTACTGGTGCCCCATCCAGGGCCCCGCTGACCATGACGCACGATCCCCCTGGGTCCGTAACCGTTCTTGTCGCCCTAAACTTCGTCCTCTTGCCGATCAACATCGCCCCCACCCCCCCCCCCCCCCCCCCCCCCCACCAGCCCCGTCCCACAGCAGGAATGGTAGGTTTGTCCTTTCTTACCCGCAGTCGGTCCTGCTCTCTCAGGTGTGTCTCTTGGAGGAAGACTATGTCAGCCGTCATATTTCTTAGGTGGGTGAGGACTCTGGATCTCTTCACTGGGCCGTTGAGTCCCCTTACGTTCCAGGTGACTATCCTGGTCGGGGGGGGGCCCTCTGTCCCCTCGCTCCTGTGGGATTATCCATACTTACCTGGTGGACGAGCCCCTGCCCTCCGGAGTTTTCCCTTTTTTAGGGGGCCGTCCAGGATGGCCGCTGTCACTGCTCTCTCCGTGCGGTCGGGTCCCTGCGCTCCGGGGTTTCCCTTTGTCCCGGGGGCACCCAACATGGCCACCCACTGTGCGTCCGCCATGCGGGTAGTCCCCCACACTCTGGGGTCTCCCTTCGCCAGAGACCGTACTGGGTTGGTGCTTGCAGCGATTCCTTGTTTCGAGCCCTTGGCTGTGGCACTTTGTAGCCCTATTCCTTTTCTAGCCTTGTTTGTCCCTCCTTCCCTGTGTCGCCCCTCCCCAGTCTCTCTCTCCCTGTTTCCCCCCCCCCCCTCCCGGTCTCGCCCTTTCCCCCCCTCTCCCGTATACCCCTCTTTTGTCCCTCTTTCCCCCTATTCCCATCCCCGTTTGTTCTCCCGCCTCTGTTGAGTGGTCCTCCCACCCCCCAGCCTGGCGCTTTCCCCCCCTGTGGGGGCGCGCTGCGGCCCTGCTTTGTTGCATGCCCCCGGCGATAGCTTTCCTGCTAGTACGGTGGCCCCCCTCTCGGAAGTTACTGTCTCGCTTCTCCCCTGCCCGGCCTCTGCGGTTTTCTGCCCGCTCTTCCCCTATCCTACCCTGCACTCCTCTTGCTTGCTCTCCCTTCTCCGCTACTCTCGTTCCCTCGTGCTGGGGCCTGGCCTCTCACCTGAAGCGGTCCCTCGGGCAGTGGTTTGCTCTTTGTTCAGGGTGCGCTCGCCGTGACGGGTGCGGGGGGTGGGGGGGGGGGCGGCATTGCCTCCCCCCCCCCCCCCCCCCGTCGGCGTGTTGCTGCCTCTTGCCAGGGGCCCCTTATTTCTACCCTCATTGGTGGTCTTCCAGCCTGTGTTCTTTGACAAACATGTTTGCTTCGGCAGGGGCTGTAAAGAAGTATTCTCTTTCTTGGTATGTGACCCAGAGTTTCGCTGGGTACAGCATACCAAAACGCACGTCGCTCTTGTGAAGAGCTGCTTTCGCTCTATAAACTCGGCCCTTCTCCTGGCTAGGTCTGCCCCGATGTCCTCGTAAATTCTAATGGCATGTCCTTCCCATTTGCAGGTTCTGTTTTTCCTGGCCCAGCGCAGGATTGCTCCCCATCTTGGTACCGGTGCAGTTTAGCTATAACTGCTCTCGGGTGGTCCCCCGGCCTGGGCTTCGGGCGCAGCGACCGGTGTGCTCTGTCCATTTCTGGTGGGTTGGGAAAGGTTTTGCTCCCCACTAAGTTGCCCAGCATATCGGCCACGTAGGCCGTGGGGTTTCTACCCTCGATCCCCTCTAGTAGGCCCACTCTCCTGACATTTTGCCTCCTCGAGCGGCTTTCCTGGTCGTCCATTCTGCCCTTCAGGCTCCCCTGTGTTGTGCCCAGTCTTGCCACCGTCCTTCTCCAGGGCCGTGATCCAGTTGCTCATGTCAGTCGCGGCTTTCTCCAACTCCTTAACGGTCGCCTCTTGGGCTTCCAGTTTCTCCCCTAGGGCATCCAATTCTCCTCTGCTCTGCCCAGGGCCTGCTGCACCTCCATCAGGGCCTTGGCCATTGCTGCCTGCACTGCAGCCTCTATGTCTGCCCTAGCCTCTGCCTTGTTTACTTGTTCATGTTCCCTCAGCGCATTGGCAAAGGCTG